>NC_039365.1:166988211-167313211 GCF_003573695.1 Papaver somniferum
TCTTTTGTTTCCTTTTGTATATGTATCAAAAGTGTTTCTTTATCAAAAAAAAAAAAAACGATGTATATATTCAGAAAAAAATATCAGAAAAATACAAAAAAATCAAGTATTTATCAATTCCATCATCTCTTGTTCCAAAAATAAAAAGAGAGTAGTCAATGTAAATAAGAGTCATGTAAATAGTCATTTTGTTGTTTCATTGTAATAAGCAAGGAGGGTGTATGCCATTGATGTACAACGCGGGTAATTGTTAAATACCTCCAACTCATTCACAATTCTCGTAAAGTCCGGACAACTAGCTAGATTTCGACCTTGGTTCTTAGCCTGAGAAACTATCTCTTGGTGATTAGTAGTCATAACATCCGATCTTTCTTTACACATGTGTAGATACACTTTACACTCTTATCACATGTCTTTATTTGTTATCAGTGCTAGGATTGTGCCTTTGATAGCTAGATTGACATCTCCATTTTGCTGTGAGCTTGAACTGTCTTGCACATGTCACATTTGATGGAATATGAGCTTATATTTTGACCTAGAACTTTGCAGGTACGTTCTAAGCAAACCTTCACGAGACTTCACTCGTCCACTAGGGACACTTAGTGGTTTAAAAGGCTTAGTGCATATGCTAAATGCATTCGAGAGACCAGCGACAGTGGTATAGGTAGGATTTCCTTAGTTTTGTTTTACTTGAGGACAAGTAAAATTCAGGTTTGGGGGTATTTGATGAGTCCTAAAAAGTGCATATTTCTATATCTTTTTGTTGGCATTTAACTCATCTTTTGTGCATTAATTCTACATTTTATCCCATATTCTGTATTTTCTTTGTTTTCAAGAATAAATATTTTTATTAACTAATTTTGCATTTTTAGGTAATAAATAAAGTTTGGATGAATAGCGGAGCAAAAAGAGCAGAAAAGTGGTGGAAGCCAAGAGGAATCACAGAAGGAAGCCGCGAAGAATGTTGTGCGCAAGACCAAAAGGCTAGAAATGGGCTTGAAGAGGAAGAATTGTTCTTAAAGAAGATATGGGCTTGGCATACCCAAGGCCCAAAACCCTCAACCAAACCCATTTCCAATATCCATACCCGCCTTCATATTCAGCCGTCGGATTGGATTATCTCAGCATCGTACGGTCGCTTCATCATAGTGCATCAAAATCTGAAGTTCCTGAAAAACACTATAGCACCTAACTCCATCTTGAGCCGTCAGTTTCGTTGTACTTCCGCATCCAACGGTCGCTCCTCGCTTCCTTCCATCTCGTCGTTAGATCGATCCATCATCTCCACATCCCACGGCTCATCCTCGCTGTTCATCCAATTTGCTACAACCGCCCAACACCCGAGCACCTAACACCTATACCCGTCAGCCAAACAGACCTTACCCAATTTTCCATCGACCACCTTCTTCTCCATCTTCTCCCCCATCCCTCTGCAACAGATTCACCTACTCCCTGCCACCACCTTCTCCGCCCCTACCAGCCACCCTACAACCTTAACAACTAAAACCCATCATCACCACTGACCTCCCCTACTAGCTATCAGTCGAGTTCGTCGATTTCACGCCCCTCTTCTCACTGTTGGCGTGTGAAAGTGACGAACTAGGTTGATGGCTATGAATCTAGAAACGTAGCAGGAGCAGGAGGAAGAGAAGATAAAGCATGGGTCGACATCAAAATCGCGAGAACAGTAAGGAATTTTTTCAATTAAAAATTTAGGTTTTCGAATTTTAGGGTTTCACAAAATTAGGGCTTTTTGAAAAGCTATAAAAGGCAAGTTGCAGGGAATGTCAAAGGGGTTCTTGGGTCATCCGAGATACCCCCTAATTGGGTTAATTTCATGTTTAATTTCAATTTCCATTTCAAATCAATTTAGGGTTCTTCAATTTTAATTTTTAGGGTTTACTGTTACTGTTAATTTTTTGATGTTTGATACTTTAATCATGTTATGTTAATCACCATGTTTGTTATGTTCTAATCCACCACTAGGGTGAGAAGACCATTGAACCATGTTGGTTAGCCATTTGGGTTACATCCTGTTGAGCTCAAAACACTTAGGTTAGTGACATTCCAAGGGTTCACTGGCTTGTGATTAGTGGTGCTTTAAACAGGCCATTAATGCTAGGAGTCAGTGATAGTCTGAGGGATTAACAAAGCCATATTAGTTAGAGACCTAGAACCTAATTGACCTGTGATTGTTTATGCTTTAATCAGATAGGCAATGCTAGGGGTTAATCCAAGGACTTTAGGTAGTTAACTAGACACATGACAAGGTTAACCTAGGTGAACTAGCTAGGTGAAGGGAATTCTCATCCATCTCCATACACTTCATTCCCATCCACAATTTCTCTCCCATGTTCTGTTTTGGTTAAGTTTTTCTTATTCATTGCCACTGATTTTTCTTTGCTCCTTTGCCACTGATTTTTCTTTTCTCCTTTGCCACTGTCATTCACTGCTTCTTTGGTTTACTGTCACTTATTTCTTCACTTCAATACACACCCAAGTCTCTGTGGTTCGACCCGTACTTGCACATTTGCCACTTTCGACACCGTGCACTTGCGGTATTAGTTTGTAGGTCTTTTAAAAGCCTGCCAATCACAGGCTTGCTTGTTCAAATGGCTACTAGCAGTCCTAACTCATTTTTAGCACTACAAGAACAATGACATGATTACTAACTATCTTAACATACAATCAAGAGTTTCATCTAAACCCTAGCACATGAAATTAGAACATGATAAACATAATTAACATTTGAAATTGAAACTAACTGAGTTAAGAACTATAATTGAAATTCACAGAACATGGATAATTGAGGGCACTGGCTAGTCCAGGCCTCTGAGGTGGTGCTCTAGCTAATTCAGGCATACCCACAACAGCACAAAACACCTTTTATTTATACCCAAATTAATCAATTAGGGTTCTTACAAAAATCCCCAAATTCCCCCAAATCAGGGAAGTTAGGGTTTCGAAATCTTACCCATACTTCTCGAATTTCACTCATACGCTTCTACCCACTTGCGTCTGCCTCTCCTAGACTTCCTCCATGCGTCAATTTCAGCTCTAGGTTACCTACTTCATCAATCTCCCACGCTTAGGGTTTCAGGGAGAGAAACGTGAGAGAGTGATGGAATAGGGAGCTAGATGGAAAGGGGGGTGATGGGTTTTAGTGGTTGGAGTGGTTGTGATGTTTTGGTGGAATTTGGTGGCGGGCAGAGACGAGGGTGTCGTGGCGGTGGAGTTGGTGGATCTGTTGCAGAGGGATGGGGGAGAAGATGGAGAAGAAGGTGGTCGATGGAAAATTTGGTAAGGTCTGTTTGGCTGACGGGTATAGGTGTTAGGTGCTCGGGTGTTGAGCGGGGACATCAAGTTGGATGTACAGCGAGGATGAGACGTTGGATGTGGAGGTGATGGATCGATCTAACGGCGAGATGGAAGGAAGCTTAAAGCGACCGTTGGATGCGGAAGTACAACGAAACTGACGGCTCAAGATGGAGTTAGGTGCTATAGTGTTTGACAGGAGCTTCAAATTTCGATGCACGAAGATGATGCGACCGTTGGATGCTGAGATGATCCAATCTGACGTCTAAAAAGGGAAACGGGTATGGATATTGGAAATGGGTTTGGGTGAGGGTTTTGGGCCTTGGGTATGCCAATCCCATATCTTCTTTAAGAACAATTCTTCCTCTTCAAGCCCAGTTCTAGCCTTCTGGTCTTGCGCACAACATTCTTCGCGGCTTCCTTGTGTAATTCCTCCCGGCTTTTCACCACTTTTCTGCTCTTTTTCGCTCCGCTATTCATCCAAACTTTATTTATTACCTAAAAATGCAAAATTAGTTAATAAAAATATTTATTCTTGAAAACAAAGAAAATACAGAATATGGGATATAATGTAGAATTAATGCACAAAAGATGAGTTAAATGCCAAGAAAAATATATAGAAATATGCACTTTTTAGGACTCATCAAATACCCCCAAACCTGAATTTTACTTGTCCTCAAGTAAAACAAAACTAAGGAAATCCTACCTATACCACTGTCGCTGGTCTCTCGAATGCATTTAGCGTATGCACTAAGCCTTTTAAACCACTAAGTGTCCCTAGTGGACGAGTGAAGTCTCGTGAAGGTTTGCTTAGAACGTACCTACAAAGTTCTAGGTCAAAATATAAGCTCAGATTCCATCAAATGTGACATGTGCAAGTCAGTAGAAGCTCACAGCAAAATGGAGATGTCAATCTAGCTATCAAAGGCACAATCCTAGCACTGATAACAAATAAAGACATGTGATAAGAGTGTAAAGTGTATCTACACATGTGTAAAGAAAGATCGGATGTTATGACTACTAATCACCAAGAGATAGTTTCTCAGGCTAAGAACCAAGGTCGAAATCTAGCTAGCTGTCCGGACTTTACGAGAATTGTGAATGAGTTGGAGGTATTTCACAATTACTCGCGTTGTACATCAATGGCATACACCCTCCTTGCTTATTACAATGAAACAACAAAATGACTATTTACATAACTCTTATTTACATTGACTACTCTCTTTTTATTTTTGGAACAAGAGATGATGGAATTGATAAATACTTGATTTTTTTATTTTTATTTTTTATTTTTTTTTTCTGAATATATACATCGTTTTTTTTTTTTTTTTTTTTGACACTTGCTAACACTTTTGATACATAACAAAAAGAAACAAAAAAAATACATGACACTTTGCAAGAGGTAGCCCTTTTTGATGCACCCAGTTAAATTCGATGGTTGTTTTTCTTAATGTAACCTCCACCTTCTATCCCAACCAACCAAAGAACAAGCTAGTCAAGTTTCGTTCAGTATTCTAAAGTGATTGGAAATCGTGACTTCCTATCAAACACCTTGAAGATCGATGCTATACATGTATTGGTAGATCGTGCGCGTGCAAGTTTCTTATCACTATGTGAATTGTGCTAGAATCAGGGTGCCTAAATATCTAGACTAAGACTCCTAATATTACATATTTGCACAAGAGTCAACATTTCAAGGTAAATGAGCTCCATTTTTATGTTTTTATCATTTTTCTAATTTTTTTTTTTTTTTTTATTTTTCATTTTTTTCAAAAAGGAAGAGTTCAAAATTTTCAATTATAGCATGTTATCAAAGTATCTACTTTTCACCCTCAAACCTAAACTAAACATTGTCCTCAATGTTTCAAAAGATAAACATGATTATAACACATACCATGAGAACGATGCTAAGTGTAGAAAAAGGAAAGAGATTACCGGATATTGGCGAAAGCAAGTTTTGAACTCCATTATTCAAGGAAAAAATCCAACATATGTCAGCCGAGATCATATTGGATTAGCAAAATATATACAAAATGAACAAAAGGATTTTTAAAATTTTTATCTACTGGATTATATACAAAAAATTCACCATACACTAACAATCTAAAGAGTTGAGGATCAACCCAAAAAGACGAAGTGTAGAAACATAGAAAGTTTCAAAACACTAAAATTGGACTTAAATGGGAGTGAGAGTGAAAAACCGAATGAATCACCCCAAAACCTAAATTGTTCAACATATTTACTTTTAAGCACAAAATCTTTTAATTTTAGGGATTCAGGATTCAAAAGGTCTAACTCATAATGGACTGTTTTCGGGATGGGCAAAGAAATGCATTCCAACTGTGGCTCTTTAAAAGTGTTATATTTTGAAGCAAAATAGTCCAAGAGGACTTGGGAGGCACACAGTTCCAATCCTAGATTGGGAATTTTCAGAAAAGTTGGTTTAAAATTTTTGTTGCAAACCAAATCTAGGTTGGGTGGAATAATCTCGATTTGAGATTTAGGTAAGAAAGTGGGTACATCTAAATTATTTTCATGGGTACGATCAATAGTACCAACACATACTTTTCCTAAATCAGAAACATGTAAAACATGCTCACATTCATCGAACAAAACATCAAGACCTAAATCAGTATCATGATTGTTCGAAGTACTCAAATCATCACCGGAAGAAATAACATTTTGTGACTTAGGCAAGGAATCAGACACATCAAATTCGTCCTCATGCATAATAAAATTAGTGTCTACAGAAGATTCAACTATTCCTATGTCATGTTCATCTTCACAAAATAATTGTACAAGCCCCATATTAGAATCAAAATCATATGAATTACAATGAGTATCAGAAGAAACAACATTCATGAAGGTTGAGGCTGAGAAGCCATATGTTATTGAACCAAAAGGTTCCACAATATTTTCAGCAAAAACATGTTCTTCTAACATATCATTATCATCATAATCATCATCATGGTAACATGCATATTGATCCTCATTAAAAGTGGTGGTGTCCTTAGTCGATTCATGTTCCTATAAATCAGGTTCATATTCAATATCATTTAGATGAATGGGACTGGACACTTCATTAGGGACAACATGCATTTCCTCATGAATTTCCTCCTTTTGTAGTTGAAGCAAAATCTGATCTAACTTCGCCTGAATGCGTGACATAGTTCTATCAGAATTTTGCTCACCGAGTCTGAGAGCTTCTACGGTGGAGTCTAAATTCATGGGAGTACAAAATTCTTCATGTTGAAATTGTGGTGAATGGTACATGTGTGCATGGTCATTAGGGTTTACAAAATATTGATCACAACCTTCGAAAGGTTGATTATGGTCCCAATGACTACCAGCCTCACAATTTGTGGGCATTTCATAATTTGGATTTTCATGGTATCCCCTAGATTTCCTAAATTCATGCAAAACATAGCAATATTCATCAGGGTGGTCTAAACCACCACAAAAGGTACAAACATGCATATTAGGTTGGCTAGGTTGATACATGGGTGAATAGTTATACGGGTTTGCATATTGAGGCTCATGACCTTGAAAAGGTCCATAATTATAATCCCTATAACTATTGACATCATGGTCTGTGGGAGGCTCATAAGGTGAATCTTGCCCGTAAGCATCTCTAATAGATTTATTCCCAGAGGCAGACCAAAATCCAGACATGTCTTTGTTTTATGAAATAATCACACAAATCACAAAAAAGTAAGGCCCACAATTTGAATTTTTTTTTTTTTTTTAAAGGGAGATGATAAAAATTTGGTTTAATTTGGGAGCAATTTTGGTTTTTGAAATTAGGAGCAAGCCCACATTGGTGGGAGAAATTGCTTTGTCAAGGGAAGGTGAACTAAGCCTACAATGTGTATGCAAACTGAAGCCCAATGTAGCTTTTGAAATAGCCTAACTGTTGCTTGTTTGGTCTGAAGCCCAGTTGGGCTTTCAAAAGTTCAGTTTTTCTAATTTAAAACTACTGGCCCAAATCAGTCTAAAATCACAAGCCCACAAGCAATTAAACAAACAAGCCCACAAGAAATTAATTACAAACCCAACAGAAAAATGGAAAAAATTATTACAAGCCCACAAATTAAAAATGGAAGCCCACAGGTTGGGTTCTCTTAATGGGTTTAGGCTTACTTGCTTAAGCACAGCCCAGCTGCTCAGTTTGGTTGCAAAAGCCCAGTTGGGCTTTGGATCATCCTAAGCTTTGGCTTTTTTGAGGCCCAGTTGGGCTTTGGATCACAGCAACAGCAGGACCAGCAGGGGGTAGCAGCAGCTTGCCTTTGCACAGCAGCAACAGCTGAGGCACAACAGCAGGACCAGGAGCAGCAGCAGGAGAAGCAGCTCAGCAGCAACAACAGCACCACAAGTTCAGTAGCACCACAAGCAGTAGCTGAACAGGGGCAATGTTGCAGGCTTGGAAGCAGCATCTCTATTTGGGCTTCACAGCAGCACAACAGCACCAGAGGTTTGTTCTCATCCTCACAGCAAGGTCACAGCAACAACAGCAGGGGCAACAGCTTCAGCAACAGGAGCAATTCAGCAGCAACAGGCTGCAACAGCAGCACCACAAGCACCTGGCAACTCAGAGAAGAGGTTCAGTTCCCAGAATGATGCAGTTGAAGCAAAGGAGAAGAGATTATGCAAATGATGCAGATGCACTAAGTTACATCTAAGATGCAATATGCTGATGCAATACAAAACAGTAAGATGCACAGCAAGTTATGCAAAAACAGCAAACTAAGATACAAGAAAAACTTCAACAAAACAGCATCCAAGTCCCCGGCAGCGGCGCCAAAAACTTGGTAGGCTCTTGAAGATGTAGAAAATAAGAGTAAAAGAAAGCCTACTTGTTAAACCGCAAGTGCACGGTGTCGGTTGTAGTTTGTGCAAGAACGGGTCGAATCCACAGGGACTTGTGTGTGTAGTTGAAGTTTCCTAAGCTAAGAAGTGACAGTAAGTGACAGTGGCAGTGACAGTTACAATGGCAATGAGCCAAAGGCAGTGAAGTATAGAATGAAGGTACTAGGGTCTTTGAATCTACTTCTTGATCCTAAGCTAAGGCAGCATCTAATCGAATCATGTCTTGTTTCATCTCAGGAAATACTATAATGGGTGATTTATCAACTAATTTTACTAGCATACCCCTAGCATCAGCTGTCTTTCTACAGCACATCTGATCACAGGTTTACTTGCACAACCAATTAATCTATCAACTCTAAGGCATTTGGGCACAATCCTTCTAATGTACTGAATTTTTAACCATTATCACTCACTTACCCCTAGCATCAGCTGTCTTTTTACAGCACAGCTGATCACATGCTTGCTTGTTCAAATGGCTACTAGCAGTCCTAACTCATTTTTAGCACTACAAGAACAATGACATGATTACTAACTATCTTAACATACAATCAAGAGTTTCATCTAAACCCTAGCACATGAAATTAGAACATGATAAACATAATTAACATTTGAAATTGAAATTAACTGAATTAAGAACTATAATTGAAATTCACAGAACATGGATAATTGAGGGCACTGGCTAGTCCAGGCCTCTGAGGTGGTGCTCTGGCTAATCCAGGCATACCCACAACAGCACAAAACACCTTCTATTTATACCCAAATTAATCAATTAGGGTTCTTACAAAAATCCCCAAATTCCCCCAAATCAGGGCAGTTAGGGTTTCGAAATCTTACCCATACTTCTCGAATTTCACTCATACGCTTCTACCCACTTGCGTCTGCCTCTCCTAGACTTCCTCCATGCGTCAATTTCAGCTCTAGGTTACCTACTTCATCAATCTCCCACGCTTAGGGTTTCAGGGAGAGAAACGTGAGAGAGTGATGGAATAGGGAGCTAGATGAAAGGGGGGTGATGGGTTTTAGTGGTTGGAGTGGTTGTGATGTTTTGGTGGAATTTGGTGGCTGGCAGAGACGAGGGTGTGGTGGCGATGGAGTTGGTGGATCTGTTGCAGAGGGATGGGGGAGAAGATGGAGAAGAAGGTGGTCGATGGAAAATTGGGTAAGGTCTGTTTGGCTGACGGGTATAGGTGTTAGGTGCTCGGGTGTTGAGCGGGGACATCAAGTTGGATGTACAGCGAGGATGAGACGTTGGATGTGGAGGTGATGGATCGATCTAACGGCGAGATGGAAGGAAGCTTAAAGCGACCGTTGGATGCGGAAGTACAACGAAACTGACGGCTCAAGATGGAGTTAGGTGCTATAGTGTTTGACAGGAGTTTCAAATTTCGATGCACGAAGATGATGCGACCGTTGGATGCTGAGATGATCCAATCTGACGTCTAAAAAGGGAAACGGGTATGGATATTGGAAATGGGTTTGGGTGAGGGTTTTTGGCCTTGGGTATGCCAAGCCCATATCTTCTTTAAGAACAATTCTTCCTCTTCAAGCCCAGTTCTAGCCTTCTGGTCTTGCGCACAACATTCTTCGCGGCTTCCTTGTGTAATTCCTCCCGGCTTTTCACCACTTTTCTGCTCTTTTTCGCTCCGCTATTCATCCAAACTTTATTTATTACCTAAAAATGCAAAACTAGTTAATAAAAATATTTATTCTTGAAAACAAAGAAAATACAGAATATGGGATAAAATGTAGAATTAATGCACAAAAGATGAGTTAAATGCCAAGAAAAATATATAGAAATATGCACTTTTTAGGACTCATCACAGGGTTTTTCCGTAATCTTGCATATAGAGGTTTGCTATCCTTAGCTAAATCCTTATAAAAATCTGCTATGTAATTTAAGCTTTCTAAGAATCTTTGTAATTGTTTTTTATCCTTGATTTCATCGGGAAATTTATCAGCAAAGGATATATCCTGTTCTATAGGTATTATAGTACCTTTATTAATATTGTGAGCAAGGAATCTAACCTGGGTTTGAAATATTTTCATCTTTTTTGCAGATACCACTAATCCGGCCTGTTTTACTATTTTGAGGAATATTGATAAGTGTTTAAAATTTTGCTCAATTGATTCAGAATATATTAATATATCATCAATGTATACAATTGTAAAAGTTGAATAAGAATTAAATATGTTATTCATAATATGTTGAAATTCTGATGGAGCATTTTTTAAACCAAATGGCATAACATTCCATTCATAATGTCCAAAGGGAACCGTAAATGCAGTTTTATACTTGTCTTTTTCTGCGATTTGAATTTGCCAATATCCTGACTTTAAGTAAAATTTTGAAAATATGACAGCATTATGTAATCTATCTAAAAGATCTTTTTTATTAGGAATTGGATACCTAATCCATCTTAATGCTTTATTCAAAGGCTTATAGTTGATGACTAATCTCGGAACTCCTCTTTCTAATTCAGCTGCTTTTTCTACATAAAATGCAGGACAACTCCAAGGAGAGTAACTTTTTCTAATCAAACCTTTATCTAGTAAATCTTGAATTTCAGATTTACATATTTCTAATAATCTATTGTTCATTTGAATTGGTCTGGCTTTTGTTGGAATCATTTTTTCAGAAAAATTTGGTTCATAAGGTAATTCTACTATATGTTGTTTTATTTCCCAGAATGCATTTGGGATTTCAGCACAAACTTCTTTCACTAGAAGATCATTAAAATCATAGATTTGTTTTTGGAGTTTTGGGCAATTTAGTTTCTCTTCTATTTGCTTATATTGAATCTCCTCTTTTAAGAAGAACAAAAAATTTTCTTTGTGCTTGATTATTTCTTGAACCTGGTTAATAAATTTTTGCCTAGGTTCAGAGACAAATTCAAATAATATTTTATGTCCCTGAATGAGGGCTTCAATGCCCGTATTGTTAATACTTAACGGGTACAACATATTCAAGAATGGAGTCCCTAATATGCAGGATTGAGATAAATTCTTTACCATGATAAATGGTGTCGCTAGACAAATACCATTATTACACACCGCAACATCAGATAATTTGTAATTAATTATCAATTTGTTTCCATCTGCAGTATTAAGAACTTGGGTTGTTTTGCTAAAATACTTTGTGGGAACTAATCCTTCATTTAAGAAGTTTATATCTGCACCTGAATCTATGAGTGCCATAGTTTCAAAACGGTATTCTTTTCCTATGATTAGGGTGACTAAGGTGTACCACTTTTGAGTGATTACTTTATCTATTATATTAATGAATTGCATGTTTTCGATATCCTGGTTATTAGTAGGTGATTCTGGTTTATATATATGTGTAGTAATATGAGCCTGGTAGTTTTGTAAAATTTCATCAAAAGAGTTTTCTTCTTGTGAGTCATACTCACAGTCTACTGGTTTATGAAGTTCCAATATCTGGACTCTTTGCTTAAGACTTCTTAATTATTCTTTAACCTGATTAACTTCTGCCCTAAGATCATTGACTGATGGTTCTTTTTTAATGTGATGATTTTATACTCTTGCCATTATTTCCTTAAAACTATAAGGTTTGTAAGAAGTTTCGATTTTCTCTTGTTTTGGTGCTCTTTTACCTACTTCAATATATTTTTCTAAAGCCATTCTCTTTGATTCTGGAATTTCAACTTTATCAATTAACTCTAATATAAAATTTTATTCATTGGTGAGGACATTTATTCCTAGACTCGATATTTGTTTATGAAAACAATTTTTACAAGAACAACCATCTGTACATTCATCATCCTCCAATCCTGGAATTGTCCCTGAATCATTTTCTGATGAGGATGATTCATCCTCTTCAGATAGATCGGAGTCCATTAAGAGGACTTGTTCTAATTGACGTTTGAGACCTTCGTCTAGATTAAGCTCATTTATTTTTTGTTTTGTACGACACTTATTACTATAATGCCCAATTTTTCCACACTTGTAACAGACCGGAAGTGACTTATTAGTCTTTTTATTTAATTGTTGTGTCTTATTGTTGTTTTTCCTAAAATTGGGTCGTTTAGACTTCAATGGATACCTATTAGGATATCTAGTAGTTTTAGGATTTTTATGGGAAGGTGGTCGAGTACCTTTCTTCCTAGATAATAACGCGGATGGTGTATTAGTGTATCCAAATTGCTCACAAAAATCACCTAACTCTTGCTTGTTAGATAATTTATTCTTTTGTATTTGTCTATGTAGCTTTATGTCTGAGCATAAAGCTAAACCTTCACATACAATTTCGGAAGATAGTTGGCCAAAAGTATATTCGCCATACTCAATACGTTGTTGAATATTTTTTGATTTTAGTCTATTTCTAACCCTTTCAGCAAACAGAGGGGGTAACCCTGAGACGAATTTCTCTTTCCAAAAATCAGAATTAGAGGAACAATCTTCTCTGCTGAACAATTTTGAGAAGAATACATCCTTGTACCATATATAATGGGAGAGGGTAGGACATTTAAGATTAATAAGTAATTCCCTAGATCTTTCCATTTGTTGGCTATTACTTCCTACAAAGTGCAGGCCAATGGTATAAAGTAGGATACTAACAATATCTTCCTGAGAGTATTCAGTACCATCTTCTAGCTTGATTGGTTTCTTTGCCTATAAATGCTATATTTTGCCTGGTCGGACATATGGAAATCCCACCATCCTTTAAGTTGGCCAGTAAAGCCAGTAACTATGGATTCAGCAATTTGTTTTTCTGGGTTTTTAATGAGTCTACAAGCAGAAGCATACATCGACATTTGTCTTATGATATTTACTATTTGGTATTCTGTCATACCATCTATGTTCCACTCAACTATGGATCTTCCATCAAACGAAGTCTGATTCCAATTATAATCCTCTTCCAGTTGTAAATCTACCGGTGTTGGTCTAGGGTAATAATTTCTAGTAGGAACTGTCGGTGTATATTTATCTTTTCCAAAAGATATTTTATCAATGTCATCAGAATTGTTGTTAATATTACCAGAATTTGATGAATGAAAAATTTCTTCCATTTCTTCTATATCTATATCATTGTATTCTTCGTGTTTGGACAGAACATTTATTCCTTCTTTTGATTGTTTGGATGCTTTAGATGGGCCTGAAGCAGATAAGCTTAATTTTCCTAGCTTTTCTACTAGTGCATCTAAAAAGCTATTATCTGGGTTGGACAACCTGAAGACATTTGGATCTATTATTGGGTTTGTTTTAAATAATAATCCACTAGATGGTGCCGGATTAAGTTTAAGCTCATTAGGTTGTATATGTTGGATTTTATCCTTGTTTAACAAGCCTTCAATTCTTGTCGTTTGTTTTCCTATTGAATGTAAATATAAATTGGTGTAGTTATTTTGTTGTATTAACTGACCAATATATTTATGGTTAGCTACTGAATCAGTTCCCTTATGTTCTAATTTGTATGGGTCTGCTATAGCACCTTTGATATCAAGGACTACTTCTAGTGGATGGAATGACTGAATAACATTTCCATCTTTTGTCGTATAAGATTGAAACTGGGTTTCCAACATATTAAGCGATCTATTATATTTATTTAAATTGTAAGTTTTGGTAAAATCTTCAAACCAGGTGAAAAATGGGTTTGGATTTCTATTATGACTTAAGTATAGAGCATAAGTTTTATATATTCTTGTTCTTCTATTAGAACTAAAGTTGGATTCAAACCAAGCCCTTTTATTTGTATTTTCTAAACTATGATACTCTTTTCGAAGTTCTTGTAAATCCAATGATGGTTTTTGGATCACATTTATCTCAAATTCTAGATCGGAGAATATCGGTTCTACTTGTTCAGGAATATTTCTAACCGTAGATTTTGGCGTTTCTACTTTATAATAAGGTTTATTAACCTGATGCGCGGTTTGTTTAACTCCTTCTATAATAATATCATTTGGGTCATTTATAAAATTATGAATAGGATCTGTATAAGAAGAAGATGCTACAGATGGCCTTGGTGCACTTCCCTCGCCTTCTGATATCTTAAGCCTAGTTTTCCTGAAAGATGTAAACTGTATTTCCACATCTCCATCTTCATATTCAATTATTTGTTGGAGATTTTGGTTTTGGCAAAGCTTTGCTGGAACTTCTACCTGTAAAGTCCACTTTTCAGGGAGGCTAATCTGATCCCACTTTATGGTTCTGGGAATAACTGTATGGGCTTTACCAATATTGGTATGAAAAAGAGTTGTCTGACCTTTTGTGTCATAAACTTGAGCATTAGGACATAAGGTATTCATAACCTTATAATATATTCTATACACAACGGCTAAGTTATGCGACCCTGCGACCATATCAAACCCCTGAGTTCTAACATTTAAAGTTAGAGTTTAAGGAGTCCTGGATCAGACAGAGACACCGAAAAATTTGGGAAACAATTAAAATAAATTGGACCTTCACATAAGGTGGACTCAATAATTCCTAATAATGAATCAGTGAATTTATTGTGTCTACAATCCCTGACACATAAGAGTACAGAATTATTTAATCATGTCCTTGTCAATGGTTTTACGGCTATTTGGATTAAGCCTATATGAAGATAATTAAATCTTTTTTGTTTATGATCTTCTATCATTCCAGGAGAGAAAAGCTCAAAATTATCATTCGAATCAATTATAGATATGGTCTTTTCTAAAGTTTTAATTGCGTAATCGCTTCTGAATTGAAAAGATCCTTTCTTATATACTTCATTAACTGGAACTTTAGGAATATTCCAATTTTGTATTTTTTTTCAATGTCATGCATTATGACCTCTTCTGAATTAAGGGTTATTTTATTTTTCAAACTATTTTTCTTTGAAAACGATCTGACAAAGCTAGCCATAATTAGGGTTTATAAAGCTGTAAATGGTCAACAAGAATCAATGCTCTAATTTTTTTAAAGAGGTTTTATTTTACGAGCTCACTGCGACTAATATTTAGCACTTTATCTCCCCTTTTTTAAATGGATCTGATACCAAAACGTTCCCAGGTTTTATATAATCTTTATATTGAAACAGAATATATATATATATATAAAACTTCAAAACAGAATATATTATTAAAACTAATAAATAGAAATAGTGATTGAAAGATAATTTAGAAAATGATTAATAGAAAATTAAAATGAATCTTCATAATTAAAAGAAATTTAAAACATAGATAACGGGTAGAGATACTTACAAAGTAGTCTTTTATTCCTTAATAGATAGCACACTAAACAACTTCAAACTCACACTTAGAACATGAAAACACTCACAAACTATCACTCTCAAAGCAGGAAACACTCAGAAACTTTCACTCTCAAACTTATAGACAATGACTCTTGAGAACTAAAAACTTATTTAACATATCTACAATATATGCAGGTAAAATCTCCGGGCATGGCCCCCAGCTACTTAGCCATGCTCTGAACCAATTTGGTAGCTCTTTGATTGTATTGAGTTTAAAACCAATATACCAGGAATGAGAGAATCTGTGAGTTTGATAGCAAAAATATGTGTCCATGCTTTAATATAATCAGTATAAGAATATGATCTCGGTTTGATATGGGGGTGATCATTGAATTTTTTTAACCCATGAGGGTTCATTCCCCAATCTCGGTATGATAATACCTTAAGAATAACAAGCTTGGAGAACGCAGGAGGACCATTACCGTTACTGTTGGCCGTGTTATGTGTTAAAAGGATAGATCCTGTCTCTATGAGTATTGTTTCATAAAACTCTCTAGTTTTACCATAATGTGGTAAAATATGCTCTTTTAAGTACATGCTTGCAACTTCTGCAGGATCTCTGTTAGCATGTTCTGTTTCCACCGCTAAAAGCGGTATTGATGTGGACATTATAAATGCCGACTTTTCTTCTGAAGAAGAATATTGTTTTCCCTTATTTGGGTTTCCTTTAATCATAATAGGATTAATTTTGTTCCTTTTATTAGGAGATGGGTAAGAAAATTGAGGAGCCTTTCCCCTAGTTATCTGGCAGTCCATGCTTCCCCTGCAAAAATTCACGAGTCAAGAAATCAGGTAGAGAATTAGTTTCACCTTTTATATATTCAATTTTAAAATCAAACGCTGATAAAATGGATTGCCATCTTGCAAAAATTTGCCGAGAGGCTAAATTTTTAACATCCTTTACCAATACATCCTTAGCTGCCTGACAATCCACTCTAATAAGAAATTCCTGGTTTAACAAATCACTTTCAAATTTAGTAACACAATGAATTATTGCCAATATTTCTTTTTAATGGTTGAGTAATTTTGTTGTGCCGATTTCCATACACCTGAGGTATATCTTACTAATTGCTCTTTATTATGAATCCTTTGTTTAAGGATTCCTCCATATCCGACATCTGAAGCATCAGTCTCAACTATTTTCTAGGTTGTTGGATTCGCTATAGTTAGGCATGGCAATTCTTTAGCTTTAGCTTTGATTTTTATAACAGCAGTTGTATGCTCACTGCTCCAATTAACAGGGTTTTTCCGTAATCTTGCATATAGAGGTTTGCTATCCTTAGCTAAATCCTTATAAAAATCTGCTATGTAATTTAAGCTTCCTAAGAATCTTTGTAATTGTTTTTTATCCTTGATTTCATCAGGAAATTTATCAGCAAAGGATATACCCCGTTCTATAGGTATTATAGTACCTTTAGTAATATTGTGACCAAGGAATCTAACCTGGGTTTGAAATATTTTCATCTTTTTTGCAGATACCACTAATCCGGCCTGTTTTACTATTTTGAGGAATATTGATAAGTGTTTAAAATGTTGATCAATTGATTCAGAATATATTAATACATCATCAATGTATACAATTGTAAAAGTTGAATAAGAATTAAATATGTTTAAATTCTGATGGAGCATTTTTTAAACCAAATGGCATAACATTCCATTCATAATGTCCAAAGGGAACCGTAAATGCAGTTTTATACTTGTCTTTTTCTGCGATTTGAATTTGCCAATATCCTGACTTTAAGTCAAATTTTGAAAATATGACATCATTATGTAATCTATCTAAAAGATCTTTTTTATTAGGAATTGGATACCTAATCCATCTTAATGCTTTATTCAAAGGCTTATAGTTGATGACTAATCTCGGAACTCCTCTTTCTAATTCAGCTGCTTTTTCTACATAAAATGCAGGACAACTCCAAGGAGAGTAACTTTTTCTAATCAAACCTTTATCTAGTAAATCTTGAATTTCAGATTTACATATTTCTAATAATCTATTGTTCATTTGAATTGGTCTGGCTTTTGTTGGAATCATTTTTTCAGAAAAATCTGGTTCATAAGGTAATTCTACTATATGTTGTTTTCTTTCCCAGAATGCATTTGGGATTTCAGCACAAACTTCTTTCACTAGAAGATCATTAAAATCATTGATTTGTTTTTGGAGTTTTGGGCAATTTAGTTTCTCTTCTATTTGCTTATATTGAATCTCCTCTTTTAAGAAGAACAAAAAATTTTCTTTGTGCTTGATTTTTTCTTGAACCTGGTTAATAAATTTTTGCCTAGGTTCAGAGACAAATTCAAATAATATTTTATGTCCCTGAATGAGGGCTTCAATGCCCGTATTGTTAATACTTAACGGGTATAACATATTCAAGAATGGAGTCCTTAATATGCAGGATTGAGATAAATTCTTTACCATGATAAATGGTGTCGCTAGACAAATACCATTATTACACACCGCAACATCAGATAATTTGTAATTAATTATCAATTTGTTTCCATCTGCAGTATTAAGAACTTGGGTTGTTTTGCTAAAATACTTTGTGGGAACTAATCCTTCATTTAAGCAGTTTAGATCTGCACCCGAATCTATGAGTGTCATAGTTTCAAAACGGTATTCTTTTCCTATGATTAGGGTGACTAAGGTGTACCACTTTTGAGTGATTACTTTATCTATTATATTAATGAATTGCATGTTTTCGATATCCTGGTTATTAGTAGGTGATTCTGGTTTATATATATGTGTAGTAATATGAGCCTGGTAGTTTTGTAAAATTTCATCAAAAGAGTTTTCTTCTTGTGAGTCATACTCACAGTCTACTGGTTTATGAAGTTCCAATATCTGGACTCTTTGCTTAAGACTTCTTAATTCTTCTTTAACCTGATTAACTTCTGCCCTAAGATCATTGACTGATGGTTCTTTTTTAATGTGATGATTTTCTACTCTTGCCATTATTTCCTTAAAACTATAAGGTTTTTCAGAAGTTTCGATTTTCTCTTGTTTTGGTGCTCTTTTAGCTACTTCAATATATTTTTCTAAAGCCATTCGCTTTGATTCTGGATTTTCAATTTTATCAATTAACTCTAATATAAATTTTCTTCATTGGTGAGGACATTAATTCCTAGACTAGATATTTGTTTATGAAAACAATTTTTACAAGAACAACCATCTGTACATTCATCATCCTCCAATCCTGAAATTGTCCCTGAATCATTTTCTGAGGAGGATGATTCATCCTCTTCAGATAGATCGGAGTCCATTAAGAGGACTTGTTCTAATTGACGTTTGAGACCTTCGTCTAGATTAAGCTCATTTATTTTTTGTTTTGTACGACACTTATTACTATAATGCCCAATTTTTCCACACTTTTAACAGGCCGGAAGTGACTTATTAGTCTTTTTATTTAATTGTTGTGTCTTATTGTTGTTTTTCCTAAAATTAGGTCGTTTAGATTTCAATGGATACCTATTAGGATATCTAGTAGTTTTAGGATTGTTATGGGAAGGTGGTCGAGTACCTTTCTTCCTAGATAATAACGCGGATGGTGTATTAGTGTATCCAAATTGCTCACAAAAATCACCTAACTCTTGCTTGTTAGATAATTTATTCTTTTGTATTTGTCTATGTAGGTTTATGTCTGAGCATAAAGCTAAACCTTCACATACAATTTTGGAAGATAGTTGGCCAAAAGTATATTCGCCATACTCAATACGTTGTTGAATATTTTTTGATTTTAGTCTATTTCTAACCCTTTCAGCAAACAGAGGGGGTAACCCTGAGACGAATTTCTCTTTCCAAAAATCAGAATTAGAGGAACAATCTTCTCTGCTGAACAATTTTGAGAAGAATACATCCTTGTACCATCTATAATGGGAGAGGGTAGGACATTTAAGATTAATAAGTAATTCCCTAGATCTTTCCATTTGTTGGCTATTACTTCCTACAAAGTGCAGGCCAATGGTATAAAGTAGGATACTAACAATATCTTCCTGAGAGTATTCAGTACCATCTTCTAGCTTGATTGGTTTCTTTGCCATATAAATGCTATATTTTGCCTGGTCGGACATATGGAAATCCAACCATCCTTTAAGTTGGCCAGTAAAGCCAGTAATTATGGATTCAGCAATTTGTTTTTCTGGGTTTTTAATGAGTCTAGAAGCAGAAGCATACATCGACATTTGTCTTATGATATTTACTATTTGGTATTCTGTCATACCATCTATGTTCCACTCAACTATGGATCTTCCATCAAACGAAGTCTGATTCCAATTATAATCCTCTTCCAGTTGTAAATATACCGGTGTTCGTCTAGGGTAATAATTTCTAGTAGGAACTGTCGGTGTATATTTATTTTTTCCAAAAGATATTTTATTAATGTCATCAGAATTGTTGTTAATATTACCAGAATTTGATGAATGAAAAATTTCTTCCAGTTCTTCTATATCTATATCACTGTATTCTTCGTGTTTGGACAGAACATTTATTCCTTCTTTTGATTGTTTGGATGCTTTAGATGGGCCTGAAGCAGATAAGCTTAATTTTCCTAGCTTTTCTACTAGTGCATCTACAAAGCTATTATCTGGGTTGGAAAACCTGAAGACATTTGGATCTATTATTGGGTTTGGTTTAAATAATAATCTACTAGATGGTGCCGGATTAAGTTTAAGCTCATTAGGTTGTATATGTTGGATTTTATCCTTGTTTAACAAGCCTTCGATACTTGTCGTTTGTTTTCCTATTGAATGTAAATATAAATTGGTGTAGTTATTTTGTTGTATTAACTGACCAATATCTTTATGGTTAGCTACTGAATCAGTTCCCTTATGTTCTAATTTGTATGGGGCTGCTATAGCACCTTTGATATCAAGGACTACTTCTGGTGGATGGATTGACTGAATAACATTTCCATCTTTTGTCGTATAAGATTGAAACTGGGTTTCCAACATATTAAGCGATCTCTTATATTTATTTAAATTGTAAGTTTTCGTAAAATCTTCAAACCAGGTGAAAAATGGGTTTGGATTTCTATTATGACTTAAGTATAGAGCATAAGTTTTATATATTCTTGTTCTTCTATTAGAACTAAAGTTGGATTCAAACCAAGCCCTTTTATTTGTATTTTCTAAACTATGATACTCTTTTCGAAGTTCTTGTAAATCCAATGATGGTTTTTGGATCACATTTATCTCAAATTCTAGATCGGAGAATGTCGGTTCTACTTGTTCAGGAATATTTCTAACCGTAGATTTTGGCGTTTCTACTTTATAATAAGGTTTATTAACCTGATGCGTGGTTTGTTTAACTCCTTCTATAATAATATCATTTGGGTCATTTATAAAATTATGAATAGGATCTGTATAAGAAGAAGATGCTACAGATGGCCTTGGTGCACTTCCCTCGCCTTCTGATATCTTAAGCCTAGTTTTCCTGAAAGATGTAAACTGTATTTCCACATCTCCATCTTCATATTCAATTATTTGTTGGAGATTTTGGTTTTGGCAAGGCTTTGCTGGAACTTCTACCTGTAAAGTCCACTTTTCAGGGAGGGTAACCTGATCCCACTTTATGGTTCTGGGAATAACTGTATGGGCTTTACCAATATTGGTATGAAAAAGAGTAGTCTGACCTTTTGTGTCATAAACTTGAGCATTAGGACATAAGGTATTCATAACCTTATAATATATTCTATACACAACGGCTAAGTTCTGCGACCCTGCGACCATATCAAACCCCTGAGTTCTAACATTTAAAGTTAGAGTTTTAAGGAGTCATGGATCAGACAGAGACACCGAAAAATTTAGGAAACAATTAAAATAAATTGGACCTTCACATAAGGTGGACTCAATAATTCCTAATAATGAATCAGTGAATTTATTGTGTCTACAATCCCTGACACATAAGAGTACAAAAGTATTTAATCCTGTCCTTGTCAATGGTTTTACAGCTATTTGGATTAAGCCTATATGAAGATAATTAAATCTTTTTTGTTTATGATCTTCTATCATTCTAGGAGAGAAAAACTCAAAATTATCACTCGAATCAATTATAGATATGGTCTTTTCTACAGTTTTAATTGCGTAATCGCTTCTGAATTGAAAAGATCCTTTCTTATATACTTCATTAACTGGAACTTTAGGAATATTCCAATTTTGTAATTGTTTTTCAATGTCATGCATGATGACCTCTTCTGAATTAAGGGTTATTTTATTTTTCAAACTATTTTTCTTTGAAAATGATCTGACAAAGCTAGCCATAATTAGGGTTTATAAAGCTGTAAACGGTCAACAGGAATCAATGCTCTAATTTTTTAAAGAGGTTTTATTTTACGAGCTCACTGCGACTAATATTTAGCACTTTATCTCCCCTTTTAAATGGCTCTGATACCAAAACGAGATAAGATTTTCTTTTTTGAGAATCCTATCTATAATTACAACAACCTATAAGTGGTAGACAAGTGGAAGACATATCTAAGGTGGAAATCTTAGATAAGATTTACCTTTTTTCTTTTTTGGAAAATATTAAACCTTTTCACTTTTACTATTTTGAAGCAAATACGTGTCCTTGGTGAATAGTGGAGTCGATCCTGCTTCCTGTTGATGAAAAGTTGACCAATTTTTTGCCGGAAAATAATTAGAATTTTTCTATCTTCTTCGAACCATTTAAACCCTAAATTATTCCAATGCAATCATCACCATTTGCATTTAGGTCTTCTGTATTTTCCGATTTTATCTCTTCTTCCTCAAAGATTTTTGACGAGGACGGTTGGGAACCCAAATCTTCGTTATCAAGTACCTCCAAAATCTGCTTCTTAAATGGTATCAGATACCAATGTTCACTGCGTAAAGTGCTAAATTAACAGGAAGCAGGATCGACTCCACTATTCACCAAGGAATCTAACCTTTATTAATAATCTTTATATTGAAACAGAATATATATATATAACGTTTTGGTATCAAGGAATCTAACGTTTTGGTATCAGAGCCATTGAGACTAATCTTTCCCTGCAAGATTATATAAAACCTGGTTGAAAGATAATCTTTATATATATATTTACATTTTATTGTTTTTCTTTATTTTTACATTTTATTTTTAATTTTAATCACCACTTATTCCCGCAAACAAATTATTAATCACCACTTATTCACTCAAACAAATTAAATTTGTTTTTACCCGTGAGAAGAATGAATCCTTATTTTGTTCTCTTACAATCAGAGCATCGTGAAAAAGAGCATACAAGCTAATCAATGGAAAGAGTATACAACAAAGTGAAACCATATATTCATGTGTGATTATTACTTAATTCAAAATCTACCATAATCAAATAATCTGATTATTACTCCATCTCCCAGTAAATCTCTCCATCCATCTCGATCGGTGGAAATGTTGGGTTTGAATCAAGATTCTGTTGATATTCTTCTTCATGGATTCTAGTGTTAGAAATTTCTCAGATGGTTTACGAAATCCATCTCCTATTTATTTAGCTCTTATCTTATGATTAAATTAAAAAAAAATTCATTCTTTCAGCCGGAAATTAATAAATTGCTTTGTCAAAAGGTTCACAAACAAATAAAAATTAAGAAAAATAATAATAGTAAAAAATAAATCTATTTCCAAAATTTCTCCTCGAGATGGTTACATTTCTATGATGATATATCTAAGGGTTACAATATGCACCCTTACAAAAGCTATCACGATGGTGACCTCGTCACAGCATGACTCTTAAATTAAAGCTTCTCCAACGGTTGTTATATGTATTTCCTATGTGGCAACATAAACAAGACATCTTTATTTCAAATTTTCTTTAAGTTTAGGTGAAAAAGTTATTAATCTCCAAATGTGTTGTTTGTGATCATTTTCTTATTAAATGTAAATTTTATGTTTAGTAATTTTAAGATTTTATTAGATTTAAAAATGATTATTTATTGTACTAGAATTAATTTTAGTAAATAAAATATATTTTTAATTTAAAAAAAGCTGACTAGGATGGTAGACAATGTCAAGGGGAATGTGGGAAACTAGACATTCCCCTTGACATTTTCTACCTAAAGTCTTGTATACATTGATTAATGACATCCGGGTTGGAGAATGATTTTAGAAAAAATGGATGTGCATCCTAGGTGGATTTTGACATTTATCTCCACACACATGCCATTGGAGAAGCTCTTAATTAAACCAAATAATGAAAGAAATTATAACTATGTTAATTGCATATGTTATTTTCTCCTACATATATCTCCATCAAATATATGTATAGTTGATTGATGAAGTTCGAGAAGAATGATGAATCTTTTTGAATGGTTCTTGTTGGGAGTGAATACGAGTTTGGTCATACACGTCATAGTCACAACGATGACAATACCTTTTCCGAGAATAGAAAATGAGAGAGAACTTAATTTCCATTGTACAATGTTCTTCCTTTTATAGGCTTTTCCTAAAACTCTTCTTTTCATGACATCATACCACATGTCATAGAAGTTCCTTTACTTACAACTATTGTCATCCCTTCTAATATAACTTTCAACTTCTCCATAAATCCCTTTGTGAACACGGAAATAATGATGGTATCCACGTATTCACAAAAAATATTCGCATCACTCACAAAATCATTGAGGAGAATAAAATAGTGTAAAATTGTACAAGTCCGAAGCTTATTAGACTCAGAGCCTTCGGGCTCGTCCTTGTCTATCCATAAGAGAATAACTGGACAGACTTATCGGTGCACAATATATAACATAACTCAGCATATAAGTAAAATAAAAGAACGAGAGTGCAGAATTTAAATGAGACAATGATTTATGTGACTAATAGAAAGGGATTACAGAGATAGTCGAATGACTTTAGAGTGAATAACGAAGGTAGCAATAAGATGAATCTACTACTTACTCTTACTTATTTCTCTCTCTTCTGCTCTTTTCTCTCTCTCTACCTAGAATTGGTCGACCTCCCTTTTTCTTAGTGTTCAAGGGGTATTTATAGGCATCTTCAGTGGGGCCTTTTTCTATGGACAATTGTGTCCTTATCGTCTTGATTTGTGTACCGAACCCGATGATATCTTCGTTCTGATCCATCGTCTCTCAAAGGCTTTGTGTAGAATTGAAGATGGGATTCCTTCTTCTTCATAGGATCTTAGACACGCGTCCTATGCCTAGGGTGTTTAATGCGGGTTGTTGGGGAAATTTGCACGCGTCAGGCGGCTGTCTGATGCCCCTGTCACATCCCTATCGGCGTGATTTCTCCCCACCCTTGATCTTGGATCTTTATTGGGATGGAGTAAAGTTGATCTCTTGGACTACTACACTACTTCGCGGTAGCTCGGTCCTTTGGTGTTCCTTTATCATCCATAGTTGGATTGGTCTGATGATGGGAACAAGCGGATGTCAGATGCCCCTTGAGTGTTGGGACGTGGCATCATATCTCGATGTTCAGGGGCTGCATGTCTTCCACGTATGGCTCCTTCGACACGTGGCGGATGATGAATTATGTGTATACAATTTGCCCCCTTTTTTCAAGTTTGAAGTTGGTCAAAGTTTGGAGAAAAACTGTCTTCATAGTCTTCCCCACTTCTCTCATTAACTCCTCCTTATTCTTAGGGCACGTTTCCCACTGTTGGAATTAACTTCCTCTGGATTCTCGGGGCGGTTTTTCCCACTTATTACGGTTATAAATACAAGAGGTTGGTGCGGCCTCATAACTTTTATTCTCTCTTCATTCTCCTGTCAGTTGTAATCTTTATATCTTCTTCTTCTGAACCTCTTTCTTCTAATTCTTTCTTTTGTTCTTTATTTTGTTCTTTTGCTCTTAACTCCTTCTGTTGATGTTGGATTGTTCTGACAAGATCTTTAGAGACTCGTGGCTGTCGTTGTGCGTTGATCGCTCTGCCGTCCATCTTCTCTTGCTTCTTCTTCAGGTGTGATGTTCTTCTAACCGTTATTCATTTTTAATTGATTTTCCTTCTTCTGCTGTTGCAACTATATAGAAAACATAGATCTAAAAGGTTTTTTCAAAGAAAACATAGATTTAGAAGGTTCTTGCGAAGGTAAACGCCGATCTAAAGGAAAACATAGATCTTAAAGGTTTTTTCAAAGAAAACATAGATCTAGAATGCCCTTGGAAAAGTAAACGCTGATCTGAAGGAAAACATAGATCTAACAAGTTTTTTCAAAGAAAATGATGATAGGCTGCTCACAACACTATTATCTGGGGAATGGTGCTGGGAGCCAAAAAGTGAAATCATAGGGAAAGATAAATATTTTACCGGGACAAGAGTCCCTGTTTCTAGCGCCAGATTGTGAACACGGAAATAACGATGGTATCCACGTATTCACAAACAATATTCGCTTCATTCACAAAATCATTGAGGAGAATGAAATACTTGTAAAATTGTACAAGTCCGATGCTTATCAGACTCAGAGCCTTCGGGATCGTCCTTGTCTAGACATAAGAGAATTACTTAATTGACAGACTTATCGGTGCACAATATATAAAATAACTCAGCATATAAGTAAAATAAAAGAGCGAGAGTGAAGAATGTAAATGAGACAATGATTTACGTGGTTCAGCACTAAGGCCTACGTCCACGGGGGTAGTTGTTTCACTATGCATTTGAGAATTACAAAGATAGTCGAATGACTTTGGAGTGAGTAACGAAGCTAGGAAGAAGATGAATCTACTACTTACTCTTACTTTTTTCTCTCTCTTCTGCTCTTTTCTCTCTCTCTCTACCTAGAATTGGTCGACCTCCCTTTCTCTTAGTGTTCAAGGGGTATTTATAGGCATCTTTGGTGGGGCCCTCTTTTATAGACAGTTGTGTCCTTATCGTCTTGATTTGTCTACCGAACCCGATGCTATCTTCATTCTGATCCATCGTCTCTCAACGGCATTGTGTAGAAACGAAAATGGGCTTCCTTCTTCTCCATAGGATCTTAGACACACGTCCTATGCCTAGGGTGTTTAATGCGGGTGGTTGGGGAAATCTGCACGCGTCAGGCGGCTGTCTGATGCCCCTGTACGTCACATCTCTGTCGGCGTGATTTCTCCCCACCCTTAATCTTGGATCTTTATTGGGATGGAGTAAAGTTGATCTCTTGGTCTACTACGCTACTTCGCGGTAGCTCGGTCCTTTGGTGCTCCTTGATCATCCATCGTTGGATTGGTCTGATGATGGGAACACGTGGATGTTAGATCCCCCTTGAGTGTTGGAACGTGGCATCATATCTCGATGTTCAGAGTCTGCATATCTTCCACGTATGGCTCCTTCGATACGTGGCGGATGATGATTTATATGTATACACCCTTCCTTATCCTTTCTATTTTAAAATGTGGAGATTATTGTTATTTATAACCGGCTCAAATGGAGACTATGACTTTTTATTAACATATGAACTATCAATATATACAATTTTTACAGTAGTAGGAACTCGATTCCTAGACATTGTAATTGCTAGTAGTAGTTAGGAATCACTAACCACTGAAGTAACCCATCAAAAAGGAATAATAAGTTTTGATCCAGGAGTCTTCAAGAGAGAGGCCGGTGAAGGCATAAACTACGAAAGGAGAAAAGCACCTCAACTCAATCAAGATGGGTTGATTACCAAAAAGGAAAAGAGAAAGAACATTATTGCATCACCATCTCAAAAAGTACGAGGGACCGATACAAGTGATCCTGTCTCCACATGTCAGCTTTATATGTCACGTGTTAAAAGCTGGCCCCATTCTTTGAAAATTTTAAGACCGTCACTTGTCATTTCCACGACGATTAAATTAAAATAATCTGGGAAAAAATATAAAATAAACAAAAACAAAAGGAAAAGCTCGAAAAGCTGTGTTCAAATCGTATTAGTGGAATAACTAACTTTGTTCACATTGTGAATTTGTGAACCAAACATCTTTCCTTTTGGCCGGTTTGGTTTTAGATTGTGAAGATACCCCAGCCGTTCAACCTGGTCTCTTTTGCGTAGTAGTGGTAAAACATGCTATTGATACTACTCAGCGTGGTCGCGTAGGGAAAATATGCACATGAAAATGAACATAAAAAAGCAATATATAACACAACAAAATTTTTATTTATTCGGCCATAAAATCCATATGGCTCAGCCTGGGAATACTTTTTACCATGGTAGTGGGATCGACGTCCATTTATCTTTAGCTGGCCAAATTATTTCCAAAGGAAAAAAAGCATGTGTTGGAACAATTATCGATTTCACACCTGCAAAACAGAGATTAAGATACAAAACAAAGTTACGGCTGATTCACGATCAGGTCGCTCTCTTTATGACGTTTCGTGGCTCTGCCTTGAATTTTGTGCAAGCAGTTCTTTTCCGTCACAACGCCCCCAGGATAAAACAGCCGAGAAAAACTCTCTTTCGACCTCTCAAGCACACAATGAGAAATCGATCACTTTTACTCTCTCTATTCTTGCTCAGTATTTTTGGTCTCTTGATTCTCAGAAAAACAATAGTGTAAAAACTTGTTTTTTTTTTCTTTCTGTTCTCAAAACTGTTTTTATAAACAGGCAATCAATGCAGATTAATGGAGAATAAATTGGATTAATTGCTGCAATTAAAATTTCATTCGAAACAATCAAAAAACGGGCAAATAAATCATGCCATAATTAGCGCATTTAAAATATAATTAAGTGCAGTAAAAAAAAACAGTTTGAAAAAATCTTAAAAATACTGAACTAGTAAGGGCAGGGATTCGATCCTGAGACCTAACCTTCCAGGCCCAAAATACTTAATTACTGGGTCAAACTCGAATTATTGATATAAATGTATAAAAGAATTATTGTAAAATATATATCCCAACAGCATGTTTGACTAAATAAAATGACTGCTAATAAATTACACGGAAAAGATTCAGGGGTAAATCTTGATCTTACGGGCGTATGGGTATTGAAAGAAAGCTGCCAAAATTCTGTTAAACCAGTAGTCTGATAAGTTAAAAATAGAATTCATGAAAACGACGGCCAATCATAACCAATCATTTGTTGTTTAAGGACGATATATAATTAAATATGGGATCTTCCATCTTACGCGCAGAAAGAAGAGTGCTAGCAGCTACCGAGAGATAGATTAAGATATTTGAATGTGAAGACAACGAGAATCTGAGTTAGGAGGAGGGAAAGAGAAAAGATAAAGAGATCTATGGGTAGGCTGCCACCCTCTCAGTTTCCTTTAATTCCTTTCTTCTCTTTTTGTCTAGCTCTACTTATATACTTGGAATAATTATCATCTTCTGATCCAATCCCTTTCTCTCCAGATCAGTTTTTCGACCTTCTTCGATCCCACCAAAATTAAGGTAGACCTCTCCATCTCTCATGAAGTTCTAGCAGCTTATGTTTTGTCACTACTTCATATATCTTCCATATCATTTCATTCTCTAGATATATATGTTCATCAGTTTCATTTATGCTCGCTCTAGTTTCTTTATTTGTATAGTTGTATTTCAGAACTATACGTACCTGGTTTAATTAACTGTTAACTGCAGGTGTTTGTACATTAATTACTTGTGGAGAGTGCTGTGCCGTATTGCTGACGATCCTTAATCTATAAGGGGTTGAGTTTTTCATAATCAGCCTCGGACGTGTTTTCCAAGCATAGCATTCCCTCAGTATATACGTACATATACAGAAGAAGGTCTAAATTGATCAAGAAACGCGCGCAAATAATTAAATGGCACCTGTAGCATTGCCTCCTGGTTTTAGATTTCACCCAACAGACGAGGAACTCGTTGCTTATTATCTAAAAAGAAAGATTAATGGGCGGAAAATCGAATTAGAAATCATCCCTGAAGTCGATCTCTACAAATGTGAGCCATGGGAATTGCCAGGTACATTTTACTAGCTTCATTTACTAATTTCATGCATCTTCTTCGACCTCTTTTTTAAACTTCAAAGTTCAAACTGTATACGTAAGTTACAGAAACTGATAATAGTAAGGCGTGCGAACAAGGGTTTAACACAACTTAAGCACTGACGGACTTACAGCTGGGCTAAAGAAGGCTTTGGCCCGGGTAGTCCTCCCAGTCCACAAACCAAAAAAAAAATAAATTCTACTCCACCAAAGCTTCTAGCCGGACCTTACAAGGAAATTTAGCCTTCCTGGATCTGTTCTTGAACTTAAGTATATTTTAACATCATAATTGGATGATGAGAAAATGTATAGTTGTCTATATTATATGATTCCTTCAAAGGTTGTATATGGGTGTACTTTCACTTACTTTGAAGGCAATTAAGTGCAAGCATAATTAATTTTGATATATATTTGACTCAAAAGCTAGTTTTAGTCCTTAATTGAAAGTTGTTAACAATGTGATCAGAACTTAATAAAACCTCTAACTAAAGCGCCATTTGATCCTTCTATTTCTATATATTTCCTTTCTCCTCTCTTCTTGTGTTAGATACTACATTGCTTTCTTTATTTCCCTTTAGAAATTCTGTTTTGATTAGCAAGCGATTTCTTTTACGTTAGATCTAGCTGTTTCATCATCCTTAAGATTCACGTTGCCGATTATCTAATTATTCTAGAATCTTATAAAGCTTCTAATATGAAAAGCAACAAAAGATGGAGGGTTACATAGTGTTCCAAAGATTTGTTCTATATACATATGATCTATCTATATGCTTACTAGCTAGCTTTTCAGCTTTTTTTTCTAGGTTCTAAGATTTTGTCCGCAGTACACTGTATATATGTATGATTCATTTGAGTAAAACAGTAAAATATTATTTTCCTAGCTTGGAAAGAAAACACACATTATACTGTTATTAAAAGACTAAATTGCATCAAATTATCAAAAGTAACCCGAGACTCCAATAATGACTTGATTACCTCAACCTAAACGTTGTTACCTAGTAAGGAATACTTGTTCATGATCCTTAACCGCACTGTATTTTTTCTTCGGTTGTTACAGAGAAGTCCTTCTTGCCAAGCAAAGATCTGGAGTGGTACTTTTTCAGCCCACGAGATCGGAAGTACCCTAATGGGTCCCGAACTAACAGAGCAACTCAGTCTGGTTATTGGAAAGCCACCGGTAAGGATCGGAAAGTTAATTCCAAAACGCGTGCGGTGGGGATGAAGAAAACCTTAGTCTATTATAGAGGACGGGCACCTCATGGTACCAGGACTGATTGGGTTATGCATGAATATCGACTCGACGAGGCAGAATGTGAAACTGCTTCGGGGTTACAGGTACTCTTTCTTTCTCTCTCTCTCTCTCTCTCTCTCTCTCTCTCTCTCTCTCTCTCTCTCAATAGCAACTATATACTGTCACTGCTACACTACTAATATTTCACTGAATATATCAGGATGCATACGCATTGTGTCGTATATTTAAGAAGAGTGCATTAGGACCTAAAACAGGGGAGCAACACACTATTTCTCGAACTGCCAACCCTAATTACCAACAATGGCCATCTAACCATCATCATCAGCATGCTTGTTCATCTACCATCGATTTGTCCTCAGCTGGAAGAGTTACAGATTTCGACAGCTCTGGTTATCCATTTCCATCAGAAACATGCTCACAAAATGTCGTTCAAGGAACATCATCATCGTCATTCGATTTTAATGGCTCATCTAGAGATGGGAAATGGATGCAGTATTTGGGAGACGAGACATTTGGAGCCACAACGCCAGCATTTCCTAGCCATGGACAAATGCCCTATATTCCATCAAAGGTATAAGCTCCATTCAAGAATCAAGTTTATCAATTATTGTATTCCATCTTAACTTTATTTTATGTATTCTCACACGTCAGTTTGATAGCGGCATGCATGGATTACGTATAACCATAGGATACTGAATTGGGTTTTGCAGGTTGATATAGCATTAGAGTGCGCAAGGTTGCAGCATAGACTATCACTGCCTCCATTGGAAGTCGATGACTTCCCTGAATTCGACTTCACAGACACAAAAGAGCACCACCAACAACAACAACCCATGGCTAGGCAAAACACCAATGGACCAGATATCTTACAAGAAATACTTTCAGTTGCTAGTGCCTCTCAACAATTGATAAACGGACCTAATAGTTATCAGGAAACATGGGCGGGAAATTATTCCAGTTACTTGGATGAGTTTGTTATGGATTTACCCGAAGTAGGACAAATAGATGATCAAGATCATTGCTTAGTCGGTAATTTAAGTTCTTGGGGCGGAGGAGAACACGCAAGATTTATCGATATCAATGATTTAGAGGAAGAATTCAAGACTGACAGTAGGATGGTGGAAAATCTGAGAGGGGTTGGAATGTCATCCAAAGATCTCGAGAAGGTACGACTAAAATGCCTTGAAAACTCTTTAAATCACCCTCCATTCATACTTTGGTTTCTTAGACGTACAAAATCTATAAGTATAATTATTCATGTATTAATGTTTTGATGATCTATCAGACAATGCTGCAAGAACACAAGATGGTTCCCATTGAAAATGTCTCCAGTTTCCACAGAGGAGAGGGAGAAGCCATGAGAGGTTAGTTTCTTTACTATACCTCTCTTTTTTCTTCGTAATTTTTTTTTTAGGTCAACAGGACCGAATTAACTCAATTATATTGTTTTCAGGACTATATGGTAGTTTCTACAAAAATTAATTATTAACTTTGTTTTCCAGGAGATACTAATAACCAAAATGACATCTTCAACCAATTTAAGGAAGAGTACTCTAATGATTACTCAACTGGATTCGTTAATGATGACCCTGATGATAATAACGGAATCATTTCCGAAGGGGCAACTACGGATGAATCTTTGAGTATGCCAACTTTTGAAGTTTACGAGAAAATTGAATATAAGCAAGGAATGTACTTTGTTTCCAGTCACAAGGTAGCTGATACATTCTATCATCAGATGGAGCCCTCCAAGACTGTTACAGTTCATCTTAATCAGGTAACATCGCATAATTTCCCGATTATGAAACCTACTGCAAACATCACGACAAGAGTTAAAAACCGAAGTTCATCATCTAATTTTGGCGAGTCCAAGGTCATGGCGGGGTTAACCAAAAATATAGATGCTAAATCGACATGGACGTGCTCACATTTATTATCCATAACAATGAAAGTTGTCATCCATATAGTTGCACTTCTATTGACAAGTTGTATGTACGAAGAACATCAAGATCGTAATAATGCAACAATGAAAGATGAGTCATCAATCAGTGAGTGCAAAGTTGTGATCCAAAACAGAGATGATCATCCAGAATATTGCAGCAGTTTTCGACTGAGAAAGAAGATTATGCCACTAACAATTGGAAGTCATATTAATTCATGTAACGCTATTGATGACCAGAAGAGTGGTGTTTATGATGCTGACATTGGAGGAGAAGGATACATTTGAATTGTAACAAGAAATAGTCCTCTGCAACTGCTTTAGCTAACTTTGCATTAGGGTTTCATCACATAACATGTTTCCCTTGACAGTATACTAGCACTAAGGATTAATTTCGTCATATCTTTGTTACATTACATACATACAACTGTATTTATACACATTAGGAAAGGCACTTAGTATATATCCATCCCATCTCAAGATGAAGGATGTGATCTTAATGTATAACCTTCACTGTGATGCTTAATTGATTCTATATATATTAACAAAGACATAATTGAGTCCATAATTGAACTTCAATTCCGAATTCTTTGTATACAAGATTACAAGTGATTAAGCATTTTGCTATTATGTTCTCCCCGTTCTAGTTACGTGTTCACTAACGAAATTTCAACACCACCAAATAAAATTAGGTCAAAGTTCATATTCTTAAATTGTTTATTTAGGCTCAGATGAGACATGCTTGATGCTTCATACCTCGATCGTCTTCATTGTCGTCCTTCTCTGGTCGCTTCTAGTGGACTGTAATAAATTATCATTTTAATAAAAAAGAATACTAATTCTGTCGGTCATCGTGTATTATAATTTCATAAAATTACGTAGCATGTAACTTTACAGTCTACGACAACATACACTACCAATTAAACGTCATATGATCCCTATAAAGCATGTCATCAGAGCACCCCTCATCTAATAATGCTTTTCTTGCATAGCTGTTATTAAACAACCAAATCAAAGAGACGTAATAATAATATAATAATAAGAGGACAGTAAAATAATCCTCATTTTATATACTCGCTTCTTTTTGTTTTACCTAATAATGCATGTGAACTCCACCAGAACGAAGCAGGAAAGAAATTACTTGTAATTTTCTATTAATCTTCCCAGAAAGTATCCAGTTTTTGTCTATTTTAAACAAATGCAATGGTTGGTGGCGAACTAAGGACTTCAAAGACTTAACACAGTTCCCTACTCACTCTCAGGACTCATTTCCTCATCGCCATAACCAAATGAGTGAGTTCTATCAATCCTTTGATAGAATTTGTTCTTGATTCTTGTGCGATTGTGCCCGCGCCTGAATGAGTGAGCTCTACCGATCCTTTGCCAGAATACATTCTTGGGTTCCGCGACTAAGTTCTGTTAATTTGACCGTTCGGTAGAATTCATTCTTGGAGTTCCACCGGAGATACTCATCAGCGGGGTCAAAGTAGGGAAGCTGGTTTCTTACAAGACATGTTTGATTCAAACTACAGCTTATCAAGTAATTTCCGACTATTGCAATATTCTGTGTATATAAAGATAAACTAAAATATAGTTGAAGTTCATAAGCTACTCTAGGTTTGATGAAAAACTATATGATAGTAAACTGCCTTATTTCATATTAGACGCTAATGTACAAAACAAGTTAGACTTCGCCACTGCGGTCATATGTACAACCATGGATCTCAACCAGTTTAGATGCTTACCTACCCATGCTAAAAATTCAGTTCTTCTGCTTAACCCTCAGACTGTTGCACAGCTTTATAACTGGTTCAATAGACGAGAATAAACATCAGTTTTTCCTTATAAGAGAAAAATACCGCAGACAAGTCTCCATCAATACAATTAATGTAGTTCAGATTTATTAATTTCAGTCAGCAACATAAATGTGAATGAAAAGCTTTGCAGATAAACCCATTATATCTCCAAATCCTTTCCAAGGTCTAGCAGGTTGAGGTTTAGAGCAAGTGGTTTCAAACTTTACCTGGTTGCAGAATAATCTCCTAAACATGATAGACATCTTTATCTTATAAGATCGAAGTTAATATAGCGAAATTCCTTAGACATAACACATGTGAAGTTGTAGCTTATATGATCTCTGGCTCTTGCGGGTATCGCAGAACAATTAGAGAATTACGAATAAGGTGTGTCTTAAATTACTACCTTCTTTAGAGCTATCTATCTAATCCCAAACTGGCAACAGAAGTAATTTGACTTCATGTCACTGCTGTGAATGTAGAAGACGCCTCTATATCTTTGTTGAAGCTTTTTACCTGCCATCAAAGTACAGAGAAGTAAACAACTTGTAACTAATTGCATAAATAAGTGGAAACTAGCATATATCTTGCATATCATTGTTTGCAATTTGAAAATCAAGTGCATATAAAATAGATCTAACAGCATACACAACCGTATAAACCTCAACTTTTAACAGCTAAAACAAATCTGCTTCACATAAAGGTGTTGTAAGATGAAAATGCAGAGGCTGTACTACTTAGACATGAAATTTTTTAACAGAAAACTTATCCAAACAAACAAACGACAAGTTAAGGTTTATAAAGTACTTCACTAATCCACGTAATCTTATTTTCTCTTGAATGTTTTATAAGGCTGGAGCACTGGGTTGCAGTTAGGCACACCATGTTTCTGGGAAGAAGTCAGCATATTAATCCAACTAGGGGTTCTTGGAAGCATTTTAATCAGCTTCATACAGAAAAGATGCCGACATGGATCACGAGTTGGAGAGGAAGGAGCAGAAAAGCACCCCAGTGGCATGAGATTTGGCTTTGTTTACAAAGCTGCAGTAGTCTGTTCTGTTTTAGTAGCAGGAATTCACTTCTTGATGCTTTGGACGGTGTTAAATGGATACGAGGCCCTTTGCAAATCGAAAATCTCAGTTCTCTCTAAAGAAATTTTGTCAGAGATATCATGGCTAATCACATTGCTTCTGGTTTTGAATCTTCGAAACTCAAGGTCCTTGAAGCTACCATGGATTCTAAGAATCTGGTGGATTTCGAGCTTCATATTATCTGTTGTCCATACAACTCTATATACAAGTTACATTCATGCAAACCATATATCGCTGAGCATAGTATATTATGTCAACTTCATCGGCTTAATCGTCTCAACATACTTGGTAGGCATTTCAATTCAAGGAGCAACGGGCATCAGCTTCATCACCAATAGCACTACAGAGCCACTACTGAACAAAATTGAAAATCATTCAGATGGAAAGAGGGAAGAGGAATCACCTTATCAAAGTGCTACTCTTCTCCAACTCATCACTTTCTCCTGGCTTAATCCATTATTCAAAGTTGGGTACAAGAAACCGCTCGAACAAGAAGAAATCCCAGGCATTGACGTCAAGGACTCTGCCAAAGTCCTCTCCCATTCATTTAACAACAGTCCAAAACAAGTCAAGGAGGCAGAAAACACCAGCAGCGCATCCATTTACATGGCTATCTTCCTGTTGATCAGGAAAAAAGCAGCAATCAATGCATTTTTCGCAGCAATCCATGCTGCAGTGTCATATGTTGGTCCATACCTGATCAATGACTTTGTGGCATTTTTAAGTCAGAAGAAGAATGACAGCTTAAAGACGGGCTACATTATTGCATTAGCATTCATAAGTGCCAAAATGGTTGAAGTGACTGCACAAAGGCAATGGATTTTTGGGGCTCGCCAACTAGGTATGCGTCTGAAAGGAGCTCTGATATCCCAGATATATAAGAAGGGTCTTCATCTGTCGAGTCAGTCAAGGCAAAGCCACAATAGCGGAGGGATGATTAATCTGATGAGTGTAGATACAAAGAGAATCGCCGATTTCATATGGTACATGAACACAATCTGGATGCTGCCGATCCAAATTTCACTAGCCACCTATATCCTATATCTGAACTTAGGTCTTAGCGCATATGCAGGATTAGCCGCAACATTAATGGTGATGGTAGGCACCATACCTCTTCAAAGAATCCAGAAACGATTGCAGTCAAAGATCATGGAAGCGAAGGACGAAAGAATGAATGCTACATCAGAAATTCTTCGAAACATGAAAATTCTTAAACTTCAGGCCTGGGATATGAAGTACGTCCTAAAGCTTGAAAACTTGAGAAAAATCGAGTACAGCTGGTTATGGAAGTCGTTACAGTTACAAGCACTCTGGGGTTTTATCTTCTTGATATCCCCCACATTTGTCTCTGTAGTGACCTTTGGATCATGCATTTTACTGGGGATTCCACTAACAGCTGGGAAAGTCTTATCTGCATTGGCAACTTTCAGAATGTTACAAGATTCAATGTTCACTTTACCAGATTCACTCTCTTGTATTGCACAAGCTAAAGTTTCAGTAGATAGGATTGAATCATACCTCCAAGAAGATGAATTACAAGATGATGCAGTCATTTTTGTTCCAAAAGAGACATCAGAGGTAGAAATCGAGATTGAAAATGGGAAATTCAGTTGGGATGTAAAATCACATTGCCCAACCCTCGATGGAATACAAATAAAAGTTAAGAGAGGGATGAAAGTTGCAATTTGTGGGACTGTTGGGTCCGGGAAGTCAAGTTTACTCTCTTGCATACTTGGAGAAATCCCAAAGATTTTAGGAGAAGTGAAAGTTAGTGGGACAAAAGCATATGTTCCTCAGTCCCCATGGATATTAACTGGAAATGTAAGAGACAACATTCTCTTCGGGAATCCATATGATCAAGTCAAATATGAGAGAACAATAGGAGCATGTGCACTGTCGAAGGATTTAGAGCTCTTCCAGGCTGGAGACCTGACAGAGATAGGAGAAAGAGGAATAAATATGAGTGGAGGCCAGAAACAAAGGATACAACTTGCACGCGCTGCTTACCAAGATGCCGACATATATATTCTAGATGACCCATTCAGTGCCGTTGATGCTCATACAGGAAGTCAACTTTTTGAGGTCAGATTTTCTTCCTATCCAGAATAATGATCTAAACATGGATAGCATTTGTTGACTAGGCAGTACCATAGTTTCGGATCATTATGCGTTTCATAGTATGTATAACTTTGGTGCAGGAATGTCTGATGGGAATCCTGAAAGAGAAGACTATACTTTATGTAACCAACCAAGTAGAGTTTCTTCCGGCAGCTGACCTAATTCTGGTAAGAAAACTGCAAAATAACTTCCTAGATTCTCTTAAAATGAAATGGTCTTGTGGTCCTAGAATTGGGAAGTACAACATAACAACCTATTTTCATCCTCAACAGATGATGCAAGAAGGAAAAATCATACAAGCTGGAAGGTTCGAAGAACTTCTTGCACAGAATATAGGATTTGAATTGTTGGTTGGTGCACATAGCGAAGCCCTAGAATCAATCCTCAATGTCAAAAACTCAAGCAGAACACTAAAAAAGGTGCATGCTAAAGTTGAAAATGATATTCATAACACAACAAATAAACAGCTTCAAAATGGTAAAAAAGAGAATCTCTCACAAGAGATAATAGAGAAAGAAGGAAGATTGACTCAAAAAGAAGAGAGAGAAAAAGGAAGCATTGGCAAAGAAGTTTATTGGTCATACCTGACAATGGTGTGGGGCGGGGCATTGGTTCCATTGATTATCTTAGCTCAATTTAGTTTCGATGTGTTACAAATAGGGAGTAACTATTGGATAGCATGGGCTTCACCTGTTACAACGAATTCCAAGCCAGTTGTCAAGATGAACATCATGTTCCTCGTTTACTTACTAATCGCAGTAGGAAGTGCAATTTGTATATTGTCCCGCATGTTGCTAGTGGCAACAGCCGGCATCTTGACATCACAGAAACTCTTCATGACCATGCTACATAGTGTGTTTAGGGCGCCAATGTCTTTCTTCGATTCAACTCCAACTGGAAGAATTTTAAATCGAGTAAGTTAACAGATAAGCTTCTCCATTTTTGTGGCATAAATGTAAAAATATATTAATATCAGAAGTATCATATTGAAGTCACTAATCTCCTGAAACGGTAACCATGCATATAATGTGCTAAAAGAGATGGTAAGAATAAATAAGTGATTCTTCCTTAGACTAATACAGCTTAGGAATCATCTTTTCTCCTTTTTTCTGCCATAAGTTTTATCTACATCGTATACACAGGAAGGTCAGAGTACTGATAGTGTGGGCCTCTTGTCATCTAACAAACAGGTGTCTACAGACCAAAGTGTGCTGGACTTGGAATTAGCAAAGAGGGTAGGTTTTTGTGCTTTCTCGATCATTCAACTTCTGGGGACTGTCGCAGTCATGTCCCAGGTAGCGTGGCAAGTATTTGCCATCTTCATCCCGGTGACAGGGATATGCATATGGTACCAAGTAAGACTTACTCTCAAGTTAGTATGTTAACTTCACCAGAAGAAACCCCACTTTCTTTTTTAGTTTTAAAAAATTGAGGGCAACGAAATATTTCTCTGAATAGTATCTCATCCTGTAAAAATGGCTCACTCAACCCATTTAACAACGGAAAAAATACACAGATGAAGTTAGGATTTATATAAGCTAGATAAATTAGATTATAAATCTCAGTATTGAATCCCTACTACAGAAATACTACACACCAACTGCCAGAGAACTGGCACGCTTATCCGGGATTCAACAAGCTCCAATCCTCCATCACTTTGCAGAATCACTTGCAGGAGTTGCAATAATCAGGGCATACAACCAAGAGAGCCGCTTCGTGGAAATGAACCTCGGACTCATCGATAACGAATCAAGGCCATGGTTCCACAACGTAGCAGCCATGGAATGGCTCTCCTTTAGACTGAACATATTGTCAAATCTGGTGTTTGCATTCTCACTAGTGATACTTGTGAGCCTTCCTGAAGGGATTCTCAACCCAAGTAAGTTAATGACCATATCTATTGTTCTCATAACAGTTTATGAATTATCGACATTATACCAGTATTTACTGTTCTCGTAATAGTAATTTCGCTTATAACAGAACCCTCTGTTGGACAATCTTCATAGTAAGTTACTTTGTCTTTAACTATGTATTAGCTATAAATATTAAAGAAGGAAAAGAAAGAAAGAAAAGAGACTAAATGAGAGAGCTGATTAAAAATTGAGGGACTTCACAGGTATTGCAGGGGTAGCAGTGACATATGGACTGAATCTGAATATACTTCAAGCAAATGTTATATGGAACTTATGCAACGCAGAGAATAAAATGATCTCAGTAGAAAGGATTTTACAGTATTCAAAACTTACTAGTGAAGCCCCTTTGGTGATTGAAGACAGTAGACCTCCAAGCAACTGGCCTGAGTTTGGAAAAATTTGCTTCAGAAACCTGGAGGTGAATCCACTCAAATAATTATTCAATCATCTTTGAAAAACAATGGTTTTAATTAATAGGAGATGAGAGTAAAGATAATCTAATGCTTGTACTAGGGCATTTTTTTAATCTCTCTTAACAGGTTCGTTATGCTGAACATCTTCCATCTATCCTCAAAAACATCAACTGCACAATTCCGGGAAGAAAGAAAGTTGGTGTTGTAGGAAGGACAGGAAGCGGTAAATCGACTCTAATACAGGCTCTCTTTCGGACAGTAGAACCTAGAGATGGATGCATTTTAATCGATGACATTAATATTTGCAAGATTGGCCTGCATGACTTGAGATCCAGGCTGAGCATTATACCTCAAGACCCAACAATGTTTGAGGGAACAGTCAGACGAAACCTCGACCCATTAGAACAATTCTCCGACAAAGAAATATGGGAGGTTAGTTTTTAATCATATCAAATGCAAATCAATCGTCAAGGATAATACTTATCTATCACGAAAGCTACTGATGAATAGCTCAAATTCTTCCAGGCTTTGCATAAATGTCAACTAGGTGATCTAGTACGTGCTAAGGAAGAGAAGCTGGATTCACCAGGTCAGACTAATAACTATTATCTAAGAACTAAGATTTCTTTCTAAAGTTTGGTTACTAACCAAACAGGGTTTACAGTGGTTGATAATGGAGAAAACTGGAGCGTGGGTCAGAGGCAGTTATTCTGTCTTGGAAGGGCATTATTGAAGAAAAGTAGCATTCTTATTCTAGATGAAGCAACCGCGTCTATTGATTCAGCTACAGATGGAATTTTACAAAAGATCATCAGCCAGGAGTTTGAAAACCGTACTGTTGTCACCATAGCTCACAGAATACACACAATCATAGACAGTGATCTTGTTCTCGTCCTTAGTGAAGGTAAAGCAACAATAATAAGTACAGTGTAAGCTTATACCAGTTTAATGACTAAAAATGAAATTACATTCTGTGGAGCAGGAAGGATAGCCGAATATGACACGCCAGCTAAGCTACTGGAATGCGAGGATTCATTCTTCTCAAAGCTTATAAAGGAGTACTCAATGAGATCCAAAGGTTCCTCAACAGCTTAGAGGATATATAAGTTGTGGACAGGCCTAACTTTTCAAATAAAATTCTCCTAAGTGAAACGAATCAATAACTTCCCTGTAATGCGAAGAATGCTGCTCATAATTCTAGTCATGTTACTGAAGAAGACCATAATTATCAATTAAAATGCTTCAATCTGTTCCATAGAGAGAACTTACATCCAAAAACTAACAAAATATTCTCGTCTCAATCAAGCAAGCAATAACAATAACAATACCACTACCACTAGTAACTGTAGAAGATCGGATTCAGTTCATGAGCATAATTGTTTCTCTCAGATTTTCAGCAAGATTCTAAGAGGGATTTTAACAAACACATTTTAGGGCATCGAAATATCCAACCAAAATTTAAGACAAAAACTTCAATAAATAATCACTAATCATTCGCAGATTGTATTGTAATCAATTTACACACTCTAATCAGAAACTTGAACTCAAAGAGTGGCGGGAAAGTTTTGTACCTCTAATAAAGGAAATTCATGCGAAACAGGAGATTTCCAAAATGAGTAATTGTATTTGGTTCGGGTTTGGAAGAGAATTTATTTCATAGCCTTGGTCAAACAATGATGGAGCTCAGTGAAGGAGAATCTGAGTCAACATTTGAGTTAATTGAAAGTAACAGTGAAACTGAAATCCTTGTTAAATTACTTTCCAATGGCAAGTATAAGGCTATAGAGTTTGTCAGATTGTTAAACAAACCCCTAAATAGTAGTTTCTTTCTATGACTTTCACATATCACTCTTTTCAACTGGATTCCGAGCCCCTCTCAACTGATTCTGTATCCTTTTCACTACCAGTCTTCACAACAGCAGCCGCAACAACTTCACCTGAATCGTCCTCCGATTTATCGAAACTTGTTGAGAAGAGTGATCATGCAAAAGTTAAAGTAAGATGAACTATTAAGGGTTTTGTAAGCATTACCTACACCTTCTTTCAGGTCAAAAGCAGTTGATGTGAACAAAATTAAAGGATGTGACCGGAAGCGTACAAAAGGGTCATAAGGAAAGATTACATTTTGCAACAAAAGGTTAAAACATATGAAAACGTTTGTCATTAAACTGAAAGAGCATGAAATAAATCCTATCACTTTAGGCAAATCACATGAACTCTCCGCTCATGAAAGAGAACACAAGGACAAAATTCGGGTCACTTTTGGCAAAGAAATAACACGGATCGAAATCATAAAGAAACTGTGTGGTTAAAATAAAACTTACAGGAGTAGTGAAGCCCTTTGGTGATTGAAGAACGTAGACCTCAAAGCAACTGGCCTAAGTTGGGAAAAACTCGCTTCAGAAACCTGGAGGGTGAAGTCCACTAAAATAAATTATCCAATCATGTTTGGAAAACAATGGTTTGATTCAATATGAGATGACAGTAAAGGTGATCTAATACTTGTACTAAGACGATTGTTCTATCCTCAAAAACATAAACTGCACAATTCCAGGAAGAAAGAAAATTGGTGTCGTAGGAAGGACAGGAAGCGGTAAATAGACTCTCATACAGACTCTCTTTCATACAGTAGAACCTAGAGATGGATGCATCTAAATCAATGACATTAATATTTGCAACATTGGTCTACATGACTTGAGATCCAGGCTTAGCATCATATCTCAAGACCCAACAATGTTTGAGGGAAGATTCACAGGAAACCTCGACCCATTAGAACAATTCTCCGACAAAGAAATATGGGAGGTCAGTTTTTAATCATATCAAATACAAATCAATCATCAAAGATAATACTTATATATTATGAAAGTTACTGATGAATAACTCAAATTCTTCCAGGCTCTGCATAAATGTCAACTAGGTGATCTAGTACGCGCTAAGGAAGAGAAGTTGGATTCACCAGGTAAGACTAATAACTATCATCTAAGAACTAAGATTTCTTTCTAAAGTTTGGTTACTAACAAAACGGGTTTGGTTACTAACAAAACAGGGTTTAAGTGGTTGACAATGGAGAAAATTAGAGCGTGGGACAGAGGAAGTTATTCTGTCATGGAAGAAAACTGGAGCGTGGGACAGAGGCAGTTACTCTGTCATGGAAGGACATTATTGAAGAAAAGTACCATTCTTATTCTAGATGAAGCAACCGCGTCTGTTGATTCAGCTACAGAGTACAGATGGAATTTTACAAAAGATCATCAGCCAGGAGTTTGATAATCGTACTGTTGTCACTATAACTCACAGAATACACACAATCATAGAAGGTAAAGCAACAATAATAAGTACATTATAAGCTTATACCAGTTTAATGACCAAAAAAGAAATTACATTCTGTGGAGCAGGAAGGGTAGCCGTAGCCGAATATGACACGCTAGTTAAGCTACTGGAACGCGAGGATTCATTCTTCTCAAAGCTTAGGGAATATATAAATTGTGGAACAGACCTTATTTCAAATAAAATTTCTCCTGTAAAATCTATTAATAACTGCCGTAATGGCTAATGCAGAGAATGTTGCTCATTTTACCGAAGAAGACCATAATCATCAATCAAAATGCTTCAATCTCTAGATTCCATAAAGAAAATTCATATCCAAAAAGCTATAAGATATTCTCATCTCAATCAAGCAAGCAAAAACAATAGCACTAGCCCTACTATCTAGTAACTGTAGAAGATCCGATTCAGTTCATGAGCATAGTTCATTTTTCTCAGATTTTCAATAAGATTCGAAGAGAGATTTCAACAAACACATTTAGGGCATCCAGCCAAAATTTAAAACAAAAGCTTTCATTAATAATTAATAATCATTCTTAGATTGGTATTGTAGATTGTATTGTAGTTCAATTTACACAATCTAATCAGAAATTTGAATTCAAAAGAGAAGGAATTCACAATGTGGCAGGAAAGTTTTTGTACCTCTAATGAAGAAATTCATACGAGACAGGAGATTTCCAAAGAGAGCAACAGTTTTTGTTTGGACCTCCGTTTAGGAGAATCTGTGCTGACTTCTGAGTTTAAATTTTTCCCTTTCTTTTTTTGGGTAGGGTTGGGTTGGGTGGTTTGAACTTTGAAGAACTCGACCAGCCTTTTGAAAGTGGAATACCTAGAAAATGAGTAAATTTTTTGCTACATGATAGTAGTAGTAATAATAAAGTAACATTGTTTATTTATTTTTTTGAAACTTTTTTTTTTTTTTTTGAAAAGGAGATTTTTATTTAAAGGCTCGAATATTCAAGGGTTACACATTTTAGGAATGTAGCATTCCCTATCTTTATAATCGGGTGAATAAAACAATAGCATAACTAATTCCCAGTTATAAGCATTAACTTTTCACCGTCTTGTTCGATTATACCTTATCCCCTTGGCAGTCTGGATGTCGTTGCGAACTTTGATTCCTGTTTCCTGCATAGTTTCGTTACAATCTTGAGTATTTCTAGATTCAGGTGTCTGAATCCATAGTTGGTGTAGACCACAACAGTTACAGCTAGCCAAATAGTTATTGATGGAGTGATGGAGGTAGATCCGGAGTTTGAAGGTTATAAAACCTTCTTCAATGACTATCCACAAGAATAGCCTAAATTTTGAAGGATACTTCAAAGTCGGGACAATGAAGTGATCCCTTGGTGTTGCTAATGATTTTACAGCCGAGAGTTTGGCGGATTGGTAGCTGTTGGTGTTGCGGTGTAGTGTATGGCTCTTGTCCCCGCCTCTATGAGCACCTTCTGTCGTTGTTGATGTGAAACTTGCGTACTTCGATCATGTTGATGATGATTCGCGGAACCTAAGTTATCCTTAGTACTATTAATAATCTTAACTAAAATCTTAGGAAATGAAAACACAAAAACAAGTAGAAGTTCACAATTACGGTAATTTTCAGATTCGTTGGCAAAGTTGCGACTAATATCTTTGTTCCCTGATTTCAGCTTTTTATGAGTGGATAGGAATTGTTGTTGTTGATGATGTGGCGGAGCTGAGTTGTTGGTGGTGCATCGTATTAGCCGAGAGTAACCAAAACCTGCAGAGTGATCATAAGACAGGGCATGGTAGAGACCGTAACCTGAGACTAGATCTAAAATACAACTGACAGATGGTGCCATCGCACACTTATTTATATACACAGATGAAATTGATTATTTTTTCCATTCTCCCCGCCTTCCGTTGTAGAAATAAATTTTACTGGGCGTGGGCAAAGAGATTTCATCAAATTACTTTTAGCTGCAGTCATTATCTTAATGGGACCACGTGATGATCCAATTTGTGTCCTACATCCTTATGTGCAAAAGTTTCTACATGTCGTCCGAACGGACCCTTATCTTTTCCATTGTCAGAAACAACATCAGACAGGTAGGCAGACTCTTTCCCCAAAGTGATATATGTCCCCTCTAGAGATAATGTGACCCGAATCCATATTGTTCCAGGTCGAATCAAATTGGTCTTCCCCATTGAGATTGCTTCCGATTCCGTAACTCGGGTTGCCATTGACATGGCCAAACTGCTCGCCGAATAAAGTGAAAAAAATGAAGAAGAAAGTAATGTCATCTTCTCCGTAGAACACTTAATCAGGATTGAATTTTTATTGATACATTCAATTTGAACCGAGTTGTGAACCGAATTTTGATGTTTAATTTCTCCGACACGGTGGATATGGAGATCAGTTTCCCAGAATTTTCGACCATCACCAGGTTGCAGATGGAGTATTACCAAAAAAACTGTTTTCTCTTCAAGTCTTGCAACCAAAATAATTTTTCTGTGTTGATTAACTATCTTTTTTGGTTGATGATTTACTAGCACCTGTATAGCCATAACTTTAATTTTCTTTGTTTGTAGCAACTTCCAGATGCGACTCCTTTTGAAGGACAAAGGAGTTATGAAAAACCCATCAAATAGAGACTGATAGTTATAAGGTCTAGTATTATGGAAGCAAGAAAACAGATTGTGGCGTGATGTAGATGATGTTGATTGGGGTTTGGTCATATGAGGAGTGACCATGGAAACTGTTTGGACTGAATTTGGTGTAAAAGGGTAAGGTAATGAGATTTAAACTAAATCAACAAGGGCAGAGAACAAAGTCTCAGAATTGATTTTGGTTGTTGCTATCTTTTGCCAGTCTAGGTACCACAAACAAAAAGAGACGAACTAAACTGAAAATAAAGGTACGATGCTTTGAAACTTATGGGTACTTACAGGAGTAAAAACAGAGAGAGATTCCAGGAACTCAACCCAGTTTCCGGCTTCTGGAACAATTAGATTTTCATCTACTCGACTGAATACATCTAGAAACTCAAGAGGTATGAAGAATACAATTCTTCCGAATCCTTCATCTGCCAAGCTATCCCTATTCAACCGACATTGAATTGAAAAATCATTTTGATTCAGGTCCGAATTAGCTTTTTTTTTTAACCTAACCACACCACAAATACTAGTTTAAGAAGAGAAAAATGGCCGTGGGCGTTGACTAGAGTCAAGGAAAACTAAATTCTTCATATCAACATTATCTTTGCTTCTTGGTTCTCGAAGAATCACCCTTCCAATCATAGAGTTTTTTATCCCTGAATTCATCCATCAATCAGAAAGAATTGAGAAACTCAAGTGGAGGTTATTCTCACAAGACTAGTTAGTGGCTGAATTTCTGAGATTTTTTATTCCCCTATACACCTCTGAGAGCACCAATGGAAAACCAAGCACCTCCCTCCATCACCAATCCATGCTTCGCCACCTCAACAGCTAACCTGCAAAAACCAATTCTTCACACAACTACCTCTGAAAAGCAACCTGGATTCTCGCAAAAAACACCATGCGTGTCTATCCCAGAAGATTCATTCTCTCGAAAAGATACCCATCAGAAGAAAAATATAAGCCTTTCTCCTGATTCTAAAAAGACCTTCTTCTCCTTTTCATCTGCTTGCGTCTCGAGTAACTCTGAGAACTTTACCGAAAAAGCAGAAGAATCCAACCCAAGCTTTTCACATAAACAATCACACGCACATCATATCAAGATAGAAAGCAACAAATCAAACCATCAAAAACACCAACCAGATTTCAAGAGCAAATCAACCTTTTTACAAAAGAATAAAGATCTACATATACCTATTTTTCAACTCACTGAAAGAATGCAGAGCCTCATGCAAACTCATAACGAACACAGTGTAGCGGTCAAAGTTGTTCGAGGGTATGTCGATTTTTTTCAGGTCAAGAGAGTGTTGAGCAACAGACTCTTCCCCATACAGATTCACCATATTGAAACCAATTCAAGCCTTCAGGTAATTTAGTTGTCCCTAAAATTCCAAACATATAAAGAATTTATACTTGCAAACCAACCTTGGGTCCACATGTAATCTTTTGTGAAGATTGGAATTTTTTTTATTCAACACCTACATAGCTGCTTTAAATTCTCACCCTTTTGGCTTCAAGTTCTCAATCTACCGAGATTATTCACTGATGAAGAGGCAATCCGAGATATTATTGAAATATCAGTCACGGGAACGGTGCTTCAAATAGACCTAGAGATCTCACCACCAAGAGCATATGTAATGATGGATCTACACAAACCGTTCATGCCAGGGGTGATGCTAAGTATGGGTAATGGAGTATGGGTTCAGTTTGCATATGAAAATATCTCGGTGCTATGTTTTATCTGTGGATTCCCAGGACACGTATTCAAAGATTGCACCAACTGCACAGGTATGAACCAACTGATGAACAACAGGAAGTTCTCGGATCTTCCTTATGGAAAACTCAATGCTAAGATGAAGGCTTCAACTTCAAGAATGACAAGAGTAAATTGCTTGCATGAGTACCGCGCCACACACTAGGAATAGGAGAATCTTCATCAACTCGGGATGAACATGCAGAGAATCAAAGAGAAGCTCCACAGCAGGCGGCAGTGCAACCAGAAAAGAAGGACACAGAACCGATCCAAGAGGTGCAAAAAGAAATGACTCAGGAAGTTAGGGTTACAGAACCGGCTAACCTACCACCGTTCCCAGCTCGCTATCTAAGGAAATGACTCGGGGTGGTCTTGCATGGAACCCGGTAAACCCGCACAAGAAATCTAACAAAGTATCTGTAATAATCCAGACAGCTCAGCCGTCGGAAGAATGCAATAAAGAACGTACCGATGCAAAAACATCTTAAAAAGAATCTGCAAAGATAAAGAATGTCGGGAAAATATCTTATGAGTAGGACCCACTTACTCCCACGTCATCAAGGTCGTCTCAGACATCAAATGGACTTAATGCTCAAGAGAAGAATCAGCAACACCAACTACATACCCAAGCCCAGGATAAGCCCAGAAACAAAGGAAAAGAAAAGGCCCACCCGGAGAAAATCCAAACAACTGAATCTGGTTCTAAGGATCAACAACAGCACCCGATTCCCGAAGCTTCACCGCAACCCAAAACAAAACCCAGTATCAATAGAATTCTGACTTTTTTCACCCCTGAGTATACTAAAGTGATTTTGAATGAATTATAAAACAGGGATATACAAGTGAACCTGCTAGTACATATGATCGATGGCAAGCCCGAAGTTAAGGTAACCACATCTGTTGCACCAAAGAAACATCAGGAAATTCCGAGCTCACTTAGAACCTATAAAAGAAGGACTAACAGAACACCTACAAGGCTACCAGCGCACCTGCTAATTCCTAATACTCCGGATTTTGGGGCACAACCACCACCAGCAAAATCCCGCAAGTATGCCTCCATAGCACAGTTGGAGATGCAACAGGCAGCAAGAACCAGAGCACCAATGTTTGAAATACCAAGTATGCGAAGCAGGAAACCGAGGAGTGCTAGAGGCATTTTTCAGCAGCCACAGACTGGCAATGATGCATAGACCACAATAGATCACAAGAACCAAACAAAAACGGGGCAAAACAGTGCACAAGGAATCAACAATCCTTCTTCTTCAGTTAGACCAGCTTGGAGATTATCCTTAGATGCAAGGACTATCGCAGAAGCTGAACAAAAACTCACGCGAGATGTTGGCTTGAACCAACACCCGCCAGGGAAATGAGTTACATATCCTGGAACTGTCAAGGCATTCACAATGCCTTGACAATATCTAAATTACGTGACTAGACACGTTAATTTATACCTTCTTTACTTTTCTTGTCTGAAACTCTTGCGACTGTTTCGCATATGTCTTTTTTGGGAACTTCTTTAGTTTTTTTTGGATCTTTCACTGTACCTTGTGAGGGACATAAAGCTGGCATCTGCTTGATGTGGACATCCCATCTTAATGTCTCGGTTTTAGCCGCAACTCAGAATGTTATTCATGCCTACATCATACCTGCTCAACATCAACCTACACCACCATGGATGTTTACTGGCGTCTATGGACCTCTCCAACAACTGTTCCTTGGATGCTTATGGGTGATTTCAATGAAATCATTGAAAAACATGAAAATAAATGAGGCACACCTGTGACTAATAGTCAGGTTAGAGTTTTTAAAAATTTCATAAATACTCATGGCCTTATTGATTTAGGATCTCAGGAGATGCATTCACTTGGACCAACAACCAAATTGATGGAAACATTATCATGGAGAGACTAGACAGAGGTCTAGGAACCCAACAATGGCTAGATAATCACCCACAAGCATTACTCAGACACTTACCAAGAATCGGTTCAGACCATACACCACTTCTGGTAAATGAAACAGCAATTGAAAAAAGGCACACAAAAAACTTCCGTATTGAACATCCGTGGTTTCTGCATCCCCAAGTGAAAGATATTGTTACTGCAGCATGGCAACAACAATTTTCTCAGGATGTCTCAGAATATGTGGGACAAAATCTTTTACTTAGGATGAAAGAAACAGTCGTGGCATTACCGCTGTGGCACAAGCAAACTTTTGGTAACTTGCCTGAACTTCTAAAGGAAGCGGAATTTCAAATCCAACTGGCACAATCAAAATGTTCAAATACAACTGGCAATGAATTGATTTTCTGGATAAAACATGAAAGGGAGACTAGGAACTCGCACTTAATGCTTCTTCATTTCCATGATGAATACTGGAAACAAAGATCGCGAGTTGAATGGTTGCAGAACGAAGACCTCAATACTAGATTCTTCCATACAAAAGCAATTATCAACAACAGAATCAACCACGTTCACCAACTACAGGATGCAAATCACAGATGGGTGTACAACCAAAGGAAAATTATTACCATGATGGTTCAACATTATGAACAACAATACATTGCTAAAGCAACAATGATGGACATGCAATTATTTTCCAACGTGTCACCTAGAATATCACAATATCATTGCCACCAGTTGATGAAACCACCCACCATTGAGGAAATCCAAAAAGCTCTGCGAACTATTGGATCAAAAAAATCCCCAGGCCCGGGTGGATACACAAGTAAGTTCTTAAAAACCTTTTGGGATACCACAAACCCACAAATCATAGGCGTAGTGACCAATTTTTTTGAGAATATGGAACTAGCATCACCTTTCAACCACACCAATATCACACTCATACCAAAATCAGATAACCCAAACACAACAAATGAGTTTAGGCCCATTGGTCATTGTAATGTGGTATACAACATTATATCCAAACTGCTTGTGGATAGGTTAAGACCGATACTTCAATTCATGATAAGCCCTTACCAAAGTGTGTTTGTCCCAAACACAGCAATCCATGATAACATAGCCATTGCTACTGAGATTTTCCACCACATCCGTTCCACTCCACCAACAAAAAATCCAAAGATATCTATGAAACTTGATATCAAGAAAGCTTATGACAGTCTAGATTTGGGTTTTGTGAAACAAACCTTAATTTCTTTGGGATTCCCGGCTAAGTTTGTGGATTATATAATGTTATGCATAACCTCAGTGACATATTCTATCAACATCAATGGATCTCCACAGGAACACATTAAACCAACAAGGGGACTTGGGCAGGGAGACCCTTTGTCTCCATACATCTTCATTATGTGTGCTGAAATTTTATCCACAAATCTGGCAATTCTGGAAAATGAAGGCAAGTTGAAAGGACTGAGTATTTCAACAAAAACTCCTCCGATACTTCATCTTATGTATGCGGATGACTTGGTCATTACTTGTACGGTGGATCAGAAGACTTGTGATAACCTCAACACGGTGCTACAGAGATATTCTACCTCAGCCGGACAAGCAATCAATCTACAGAAGTCAGTCATCATACACCATCCAAATACAACTCAAAATACCAAGGATTGGATTTCAACAGTTTTCAACATACCAACAACTCCCGATCCACCTAAATATTTAGGTTTGGAATTCAAACAAGGAAGAACCTCATCACCAATTTTTGCATACAATTACTTCAAAGACTGGAGAGAAAGGCTAAAGGCTGGATGGCGAAAATGTCTCAACCAGGCAGGTAGATGGTTACTCACACTACAAGAAAATGGGAATTTAGTGTCAAAAAAAAAAATTGTCATTAAATACCATGTTTTTGTCTCGAAATATTTTCTAAGATGGATTTTTTTCTCTCACGAAGTTGTCTCAAATACCCCATCTGGGAAAGTATTTCAAGACAAAATTACGAATGGTCACGAGAAAAATTAATTAACGACCAAAGAGTTGCTTCTGCGGCTAGTTTTTAGGCCTCAGCTGCCTTCTCGCTCTCATAGAGCACTGCTTCTGCTTCTTTTTGTTTCTTGTATAGCTCCCAGTTTGCCTCTTGAACCTGATAACTGACTTAGGTCAAGCAAACAAATTCTTGTCCAAATGCTTGCGTGGTTCTTTTTTCTTTGCTTAATTTCTTAGAGATGCACTGATCCATGGTCATTACTAAAAAAAATTGTAGTATTTTTCTGCGAAGTAAGCTTTTAACCACGATCCAGCATATCTTTTTTTGTTGAAAACTTCCACTAATGAAATCTGACAAATGTCTGCCAGCTGTTATTTTTGATGTTTAGATAAATCAAAAGACTAGGTTCGCTGAGGCATGATCAGAATTTATATTCTTGTGATCTCCCATAGTTGAATAATAAATAGGTCAGGTGCAGCAGTAAGGCTGTGTATGGCGTCCCATGAGAATTTGCGTGACGCATAATGTGGAAAATGGCTAAATGGCGTGCCTACGGTGGATTTTGAGGATAGTTTCCATTATAGTAAATAAGATGCCATCAGGCTGTGGTTTCCGGTACCACTTCATGGTCATAGAAATTTTAACCGTGCCTTTTACATCTTTTTAGTACCTTAACTACAGTGAGCAATCAAATCTTTTAAACTGAGAAGTTTGTGTGTGCTACATGTTTGTTCGTCACCCCAGCGACGCTCATGCATAAAGTACTTGCCTTGATTTGATTCCCATGAGTACTGAATATGTGAGTTTTGCATTACTTCTATAGAAAGATTATCATACGGACTAGTGTCTCTAACAGAATCTTTAAAGTGAAAAATACTAGAACCCCCTACTATATGGGTTCAATATATAGAAGCCCCACAAAATGGATCCTTCACTATCAACTCCATACTTTAGGAAAATGATACTGCTAGGCCCAAAATATCAATTTTTCTTCAGATCTGGCCCATAATTAATTATTCCGAATTTTAATAATGGCAAGACTACCCTTTACTATATATACAAGAGGAATATCGACACATATTTTCATTTATCAATTTATTTTCTCTCTCTTCTCCGTTCTTTTTCTCTCTCGGCTCTGGCAAAAACCCTAGAAAACTTCTTCATCGTCTCCAAATTTCACCGATCTTCATTTTTTTTCATTCATTTCATCTCCCTGATCTCATATTTCGAAATTATCATGGACTTCTCACCATTTTAAGCTCAGATTCGTTCATTTCGTAAGCCAAAACCCATAAAAATTCGGTGAAAATGTCTGTGAAATGAACTCATAATGCGTTTTCCGCTATTCTTTGAGGCTATGTAAACTTAAAACCTGTAGTTCAAGTATTTAGATAAAAATCTGCTGGTAATATCGCAAGATCGACTTTGATTACTGGTTTCTGACTCAGATTCGACTCATTATGTTGTGTCAGAAACTCGGTTGAATGAGAAACTGTTCAATGGCGATATTCGTAAGGGATCTGTGGTTCAATCGATTGATTAGATGTGTCATACTAGTCAGAATCGGAAGTAAGTTTCACTGAGTTTCGATCTAATTTTAGGTTTAATTTCAATTTTTGATATTACGAATTTTTCAATTTGAAATGAATCTCAGTTCAGATTATTAGTTTCATTCATATCTCTGAATACTATATTGAATGCCTGCCTTTGCTTATTGTTTTCAAGCAATAAAATAACGAAGAGCTGAAGTTGTTACTACTGATTATTTTCGTGGGATATATATGAAGGGGATTGTTGCAATGATAGTGTATTTGAACGATTTTATGATTGTGTTTTGTGTTGGATGTGGAAATGTTGCAGGAAGATTATCCCTTCTTCACCATTTCAAGTTCATATGATTCTTGGTAAGTCTCTGTGCAAGTGTTTTTGCTGCAATTTTTTTGCCTTAAGTTCTGGCAGCCGTTAGGTGAAGAATTTGTGGAATTTCAAGACATAAAATAGCTGGAAATGGGCGGTTCTACGATAACTTGATTTTGTTCTTCTTATCAAAGCCACCAGTAAGCAAAGGCAGTGGTATGTGTGGGTCTTTATGATGGATTTAAGAGATAATTGAGGTTGTGAAGATCTCAGGCAGAGAAAAGAAGAAAGTGTGAGTATGGTGGATGTTACATGGATATGAACTGGGGTTGTATTTATGGCTTGAGCATGGTTGAGTATTTGGCAGTTGAATCTAGTTGTGAAGGTCGGTGAACCAGGTGGGTATTTGTCATGGATTCTGGAGGTTCTGGGATGAATGTTATCTGAGTAAGGAAGAAGTCAAGTGGTGTTATTAACCGATAAAGCTGTGGAGACGCCAACAGTTTGCATTGGTCTTGTGCTATTATATCCCTACATTAATGGCTAAGTAGGAGGGTTCATTACGCAATGGCTAATGAATGTTATCGATAACCACAATAAGAGAAGATATGGATTAGATTGGTCAATTTTGGAAGGAGTTTACTACCGTAGGAAATTCATGTCTTTGGAAAGTTGTGTATGAATCTCTCCCTAATTTGTGAACTTCTTTAAAAATTATCTTATTATTGTTTGGTAACTACCTGTCCTTGTCTTAATTTAATTGGTGGACCTTTTATCAGCTTAATGGTACACACTCCTTGGATGGGATTGGGATGAATCATGCTGGAATACGTCTTTTGGAGAAGTAGCAAAACCTGCACCTTGAGGTAAGATGGATTCTCAGTTTTTAGTTCATTCGATAAATACAATCTCTTTGTACTGGAACTCCCTGTTTAGCATGAAGTCTATAAACATGATTGACTAAACAATTACATGCTTACAACAACTTGTATTATATAAACTATGCATTAATGAATGGTTCATATCTGAGATGTATTATATAAACTATGCATTAATGATGATTTCTGCTAACTAGTAGTTACCAGGATGTGTAACTGCTAGTTACACATCCTGGGATATAAAGTTTATGTTATATATATTGCAGGTTCTTATGAAAAGAATAGTTATATGGATGTGTAACTAGCAGTTACACATCCTGGGATATAAAGTTTATGTTATATTGCAGGTTTTTATGAAAAGAGTAGTTATATGGTTGGAAAGGTTTCTCTCATTTTCTCTTCTATCAAGTTTATGAGTGTCGGTATTTCCTAGCGTTTCCACCTGAGTACTCGTTTATGAATGTTTTCCTTACACATATTTTCTTTACTAGGTTTGTGGTATGGAAGATGCTTTGGAAATTTTATATCACTATGGTCTTGGGTTCAATATCTCAAGTATGTGTAGCTATTAGTTACACATGCTAATTAGATGTGTAACTTATAGGTACACATGCTAACTGATTGAGTGATTTTCGTTTCATTTGTCAGGGTATTGAATTGGCATGATCTTGAGGCGTTATCTAGTCATTATACATTGTTATTTAAAAGGGGGGAAAGCAAAATTATTGGATTATTGTGTAACTTCTAGGTACATTAGCTAAATGGATGTGTATGTACTAGTTAGACATGCTAATTAGATGTGTATCTAGTAGTTACACATGCTAAATTATGTGTAACTAGTAATTCTGTCACAAACATTCAATCATTCTGTACCCTGCATTAGTCATTTCCATAGATCATCTTCTTAATGTGTTATTTATGTCTATGCTGACATAAACCCTGACTCTCACTTTATCAACTACTGGAATATCATATTGAAATTTGCATCTAAATATAGAACTTGATTAGAATTATTTATGTCTATGTTGACATAAACCCTGACTCTCACTTTATCAACTACTGGAATAACATTTTGAGTAGACCTTGCAGTTAACATTTTGAGTTAACATTTTGAGATATGTGAATTTTGAATTATGCATGGTTTGGGTTTCGAGTATCCCTAGTTTATTTAGCATTAGTGAAGTAAGATACTACTCTTTTTAATAGACTGAATCATGCCATATGTTGTCGTTGCCACCTCAGAGGTAAAAGCTCAACCCTGTTGACTTAATCATTTGTCCTTCATATGAGATGATAATTCTTGAAAACCACATTTTAGATCTCAATTACATGCCTCAAACAATGTATAATAATGATGGGATATGTTATAGTGGTTATATTTATGAAATTGAGAAAAGAACATCAAGTCCTAGTAGTAGGGAGTAGTAGTGGATGCAGATTAGACTAATTAGATGCAGGTTATACTTATAGTTACACATAATAATTAGATGTGTAATTTCTAGTTACACATGATGATTGTATGTGTAACTTATGCTAATATGCATGTGTAACTATTGTTTACATGTGTAACTACTGATTACACATGCATTTTGTTTTCCTGGGTTCATATCTATACCCTGCTGAATCAGTTGTGTGATCATTTTTTGCGATATTAATGTGCTAGCACAAGGTTCCCAGGTGTTTGTATTATTCTGCCAGTATAATTACTGTCTGAAGCTTTACTTTCTGTTGCTTAAAATGTCCTTCGTCATCGATAATATGAAAATGGCTTAGGTACATCTAGACTAGCGCTGTAAAACGTCTTTCTGTTAATACAGTGCTAACAACGTCTTTCTGCTGAAGCAGTGATATCTTAATTAAGAGCTTCTCATTCACTTGCAAGGTTAACTGTATTATTTTATGACTGGTAATTGCTTGATAATCACCTCTCTTTTTTGCTAGTGTTATTCATTTAGAGATGGATTTGCTGATTTTATGTTGACATATCTAAGTCAGATGCATGTGTAACTCCTAGTTACATAATTCAGATGCATGTGTATCTGCAAGTTACACATGTTAATTAGATGTGTAACTTTTACTTACACATACTGATTTTGGGTACACATATCAATATGTATGTGTAACTCCTAGTTACACTAGTCATATGCATGTGTAACTGCTAGCTACACTAGCCAGATGAATGTGTATCTCCTATTTACACATGTTATATGCATGTGTAACTCTTAGTTACACAACTCAGATGCATGTGTAACCGCTAGCTACACTAGTCAGATGCTTGTGAAACTGAAATATACATTGTTTTATGTACTGTTCATTTTAATCGTATAAATACTGATTGCTTGTTGTTATATTTCAGGTTTTAGATAACTTCATAAAAGCTAATTGCTTAAACGTGGTAATGGTCTCGCTGGAACTGGATTTGACGCTGAATACACAAGTCAGATGCATATGTAACTCTCAGTTACACTAGATAGACACATATGTAACTCTCAATTACACTAAACAGATGCGTGTGTAACTTCTAGTTACACATGCTAAGAAATTATTGTAAATGAATACTAAAGTAATAACTTTTTTTTTTGTGTTTTTTTTTTATGTCTATTTATTTGCATATATATACAAGTGTAACTTTGCATTACACATATCATAAGGATGTGTAACTTCTGGTTACACATGCCATATGCATGTGTAACTTCTGTTTACACCTTCGCACTGTATTTTAATAATTTCGGGCCTAGATTTAATAATTTTGGGCCTAGATTTAAATTTTATTTAATTATGGGCTTGACAATATGCATAAGGGTATCAAGGTCTTTTAAAAACTCGGGGCCTAGATTTAAACTTTTTTTAATTAAGGGCCTCATATTATGGGTTATCCATGGGTTGGGCCTGAGCCTAATTTTCCCATCTTTAAATTATCTGTTGACAGTTGTAATAGTGTAGGGTTGTTATGTAACAGAATCTGGTGCGACTACTTGTGTAGGAATCAGTCCATGATTCTGTTTTGGTAAAAGGTGTCTTATTGAAGAGCTCAATTTATGAAAAAGACGTAACTGCTCTCAAAAAGGAGGATCTTTATCAAATTTGTCCGTCTTGACTGCATTCACCAGTTGGAATTTTTAAGGAGGCCGCTGATTCTGTTGTACACGAGGAAGGAGGTTCGTCAGGTAAAGTGGGAACTTCTAAACAGCCTTTCATAGAACGAATCTCAGTGCAAGTTGATAACATCATGTGGATATTTGAGATTTTGGGAGAACAAAAAATGGCCTAAGAGTTCGTCAATCTTTGGGCAGAACAGGGAGCTTTACTGGCAATGCATAAAATTGTTTCACCGATGGTCAGGTATGAAGTTAGTCGGATTTCAGCGTCACTGTTCATTGCATTTGGAAAAGGTATGCTGCTTTGCCCACCAGAGTCTAGATGTGGTGTTTTCCAGTCGTGGTTTAGGCCAATGTTGTCAGACCATGGTTACAGAGATGCAATAAGGACCTAGATGTAAAAGTTTTGGAGGAATCCATGGGGCAGGCATTTCTTTTGCTACCAATGAAACATCAACACATGTTCTTCATGGAGTGGTTTAAATCTTATTCTAAGCATGGAGAAGAGTGTCCTAATCTGAGCTCGGCCTTTCAAATTTGGTGGCGTCGGTCTTTCTTAAGAGGCTACAAATCTTATCATACAGTTGAACTAGAAGCACCAAAAACATGATAGTTATCTCTCCCTCGTTCTTCTCTAGTCTTTGTTATTTGTAATATTGTATAACTAGTATAGTTAGTTTTCTGGCTTCTGTATTTGGCATTATGCTCATTTTACTGATCTGTGTGGAATTGAGAAAAAAAAGAGAGCTTGTCATAAGATTGAGTTCAGTTAGCATTTGTGAATTGAACAAGTGCACACTACAATTCTTTTTGAACTCTTTCATTAGAAATTCTTATTCGTCTGTGTCGTTTGGCATCATTCCTAATTTGAATTTTAGTTTTAGTTTCGGATTCAGATTTGAATTTAAATTCACTTTCAGTCACCAAATATTCAGATTTGCACACCACAATGTTTTGCCGCTAACAATGTTTTAATGGCAAAATTTCAGATTTGCTTCGTATTCATTTAGGTGATGAATCATTTTATGTCAGCATAAATAGATATTGGGACAAAAGTTATATGTTGTCGGCGATAATTATTTCTGGGACCAATTTTTTCTCCATCTTTAGAAAACAATCCTTCTGTGACTACAATTTGTTCGGATACTAATAGTTCTAACGGCAAAATCCTCATTTGACATGCAATCATTTCGGAAACAAACTAGTTTTGTCAGCATAAGATGCATTCAGGGACCAAAGTTTCGAATTGTTGGCAACAAGATATTTGGAGATTGTATTTTACCTTTGTCGCTAGAAACCACTTCTGTGATCGAATTATCCTTTGTCACTAGAAACCACTTCTGTGACTGAAATAATTCGTCACAAAGAAATATTTAGAGGCAGAGACAAGATTGGTCACTATATTTGGTCACAAAAAAAATATTTAGAGACGGAGACATGATTAGTCACCATATTTGGTCACAAAAATTTTCAGTGACAACTTTAAAGACTAAATTTAGCGTTTGTCGGGAAAAAAATATATATGGTGACCAAAAAAATATTCCTCCCTAAACACTAGATTTGTAGACAAAATTTTATTGATCACATAAACTTTTGTCACTAAACGTGTGTTTTGTTGTAGTGTCATAAATTCAAGTCTCCTACCAACGGCTAACCACATCATGCAAACTCAATTGCTACCAGCCCATGTCCACCACAAAATAGACAAGATTGCAAGAAACTTCTTCTGGGGACATGACAAAGCAACAAAGAAATGCATATGATTGGTAAAGAGAAACTCAGTCTACCAATAAAACTAGGAGGACTGGGAATAAGGAATGCTAGGAAACATAATTTTGCGCTGCTAGGAAAAAGGAGTTGGCAGATACATGCTAAGCCAGATACAATCTGCAACAACATGTACAAAGCCAAATACATGTCACAGAAATCGATCTTGAGAAGAATTCCATCACCACAAAATGCAGCAAGCCCCGCTTGGAAAAATCTAACAAAAATTTCTCCTTTTGTGCAGGAAAATTATGCAATACAGATCGGAGATGGAAACTCAACTACAATAAATGAGAACTGGATTCTCATGCATGCAAATCAACCATCTTTGGGACACACTGGCAGCAACTTGGTTAGTACATTAATTTTTCCACACTCTTTTAATTGGAACACTATTTTGTTGGAACAGATATTCCCAAGAGACATCAGTAATACAAACAGAGCCATGCATATTCCAAATTCCCCTTCACCCGATAAACCAATTTGTCCCCATGCCAAAAAGGGACAGTAAACGGTTAAGAGTGGATATGAGGTGCTTTTACAAGCACACCCCTCATCAACCAATCAACCTCAACATGCTAGTACCAACCACTCGGAAAAACGGTACAAAACCATTTGGAAAGCCGACTTCCCTCAAAAACTAAGACTTTTCCTTTGGAAAGTCAGCCATGATGGATTACCTACGTTTGAAGCTCTTCACTATAGGCACATAATCAACACCAATAGGAGACAGTCCAACATTTCCTTTTTGAATGCCCCATGGCCAAAGTGGCATGGGAACTTTTATATAGACATGCCAACAGTGATGCACTACAACACAATGTATACAATGGCATTGTACTACCAATACACCCGCTACCAACTATCATCAGGCAACAACAACAACAAAACAGGAGAGCAGCAATGCAGAACAGGCAGCAAGGAGGAGGAACAACATCAACCCCAAAACTACAGCCACCAATAAATTTCGAGGACTTCTTGAAAATACATGCACACAAAAAGGAGTTCACATTGTGTTGTTTCATGATATGGAATATTTTGGCTGGCGAGAAACGCTAAGGTGTACAACAACAATATCCAAACACCACAACTCCATATTTCGGTGTTGCTGAGTCAAGCATACAAATGGGCTACACAACATTACATATTCACACAACCTGTAGCAGGCAACAACAAAGAAGAAACACTGCGACCATATGGATAAAATGGAACACACCACCATCAGACTGGATGAAAATCAATACGGATGCAACAAGCAAGACTGACATACAAGGTGCACCAGAGGCAGCATGAGTTGGATGGATATGTAGAGATACACAAGGCTCGGTTATCATGGCTATGGCAGCACCAATTGGCAAAACAACGTCACTGGTGGCGGAGACATGGGCCTTGCTCTTAGCAGCCAGGATGGCAGTTACCAAATAGTGGCACAACATACACTTCGAAATAGACTCGGCAGCTTTGTTGAATCTAATTGTGCGGGAACATTCAGAGGCTCCATGGAACATTCAAACTATGCTGCATGAAATACGAGACCATTTGCAAAAACTACGAAGATATGTGATTACACACACGTACAGGGAAGGTAACCAGACAGCGGATGAACTTGCAGACTTTGCGGCAAAGAAACATCTGCAAAACGGAAACGGCGGCACCAACAATATATCGACAAACATTTGGGAACACACCTGTCCTTATTTTCTCAATGTAATTGTAATGAATGACTTAATAGGGACCCCTATCCTAGAAAAGTTCTTGTTTAATAAAATAATGGAAACTTCTTACTTTCAAAAAAAAATTGAACTTTTTTTAATATTCTTAACTCCAAGTTCTTCTTCATATGCCAACAACAAATAAACATAAACACTGCCAACACGTATTTTTTATGCTAAGATTTAGATTCATGTGCTAAGATTTAGATTCATGTGAAGTAAGCAGAACAAAGTATAGGTAATGCTTATTAAAACACCTACTAGTTTCTAAAACTTTGGCATAAATGAGGAGTAATGTTTTTTTTTAACAAAGAAAAAATGAGGAGTAGTGTTAATGCCATAGTTAGAGGTACTACTAGGGCTTTCAACAAGAACTATCTACCTTTTGGTAAGGTTAGTCCACACAAATCTAAATTTGAACACACAAAAATAAAGCTTTAGTTTAGTTGTGTTTTGGCATTTATTTTTTCGCGGTACAGAAAGAAAAAGTCAGAGTCGAGATAAATAAGAAAAGCTCAAAAAAAAAATTAAAAAAAAAATTATCAGTAGTTTACTATTTTAATATGTACCAAGTTTAATCACAACAGAATTCAATTACAAAATACAATAAAATAACATTCATAATCTGAAACTAACAATAAAATATGCATATAAAAATTATTAACATATGATATGGGCTGTGTTCATACCATTAACGCAGAAAAACATCAATGTGCATCATCAAAATATTAATCCAAATATACATTTGTTTTTTTTGTTTTTGCTTCCTTTTTTTTTTTGATATCATAATCCAAATATACATTGTGAATATCTATCATATGCATTGTCAATATGCATGTATTATAGAAATATTAGTAACATCTATCATGAATAACACGACCAAAAGAGGTAATGAATATTCTACCAGAGAAGCTTGAATCTTGGAAAGATTGCTCATTAAGTTCGAATGCTCACACAGAAAAGTCTATTGAATAGATAAATTTGTCTCCCACAGAAATATCTATGAGTTTTGTTCCGTCTTTTGATAAATCAAGGTGAACAGGAACCAATTGATACACCAGACTTATATTCCCGAAGAACAACCTAGTAATATCAATCACCTCGCAATAATCTTAATCGTATGGTAGAGAAACAAGATATTGTGGAATCATAAACGATGGGACGAAGATGTTTGTGACTACTTTTTATCTTGCCTATCGGAGATTAAATCTCGAGCAAATCCTAAAGAAGATAGTACTTAATACGATAAAAAACAACAAGATCAGAACATGCAAATAAAGAGAAAATAGTTGGGTCTGGCTTCACAATCCCAATGAAGTCTTTAAGTTGTTAACCTATAATGGTTTTAGAAAAACCTAGGTTAAAGAAGAATCGACTCTAGTCGCAACTAGTATCACACAAGAGGTGTGGGGATTAGGTTTCCCAAGTTGCTAGAGTTCTCCCTTATATAGTCTTCAAATCAGGGTTTGCAATCAATGTTACCCTGGTAACAAAGCACAATATTCACCGTTAGATGAAAACCTGATTAGACTCAATCTAATATCTTTCAACCGTTAGATCGAACTTAGATTGTTACACACAAATGAAAAGTGACTTCATTTAGATATGGGTAGCCATACCTAAACGTGTATACCTTGTTGGCTCAACAACAATTAACCAAAGTTAGCCATATGAACACTTTCATATCAACCTTGTTCATCTTAACACAACTAGTTAAAATGACTCAAATGAAACTAGCTAGTTCTAGAGTTGTTCAATTGTTTATATTCTTGTAGAAGTATACAAGAGACAATTGAAGCAAAATCGATTTTGATTCACTCGAATAAATTCATGAACATTAAAAGATATCATTCCTTATTTTATAAATGTATTAGTTCATGAACAAAGTGATTTTAGAACATAACCTACTCAAGTATGTAAACGGGTACGCATACCTAAGTGGACGGACTTAATTTGGGTTCGCCAGTATCCAAACGGGTACGCATACCTTCCAAAACCAGTTGAATTTCCGGACATGAACTTACGTCGGTACGCATACGGGTATGCGTACTAAGTTCCCGGACTTTCATTAAACCAAACAGTACGCACATGGGTATGCATACTATGGTTCCCGGACTTGAAATAACTTGCAACAGTTAGCATACAAGTATGCATATTGTGTTATATCTAATCATAGTTATTGTTCTAAACTCCCATTTCAACCATTGAAACATTCTTGGAAGACGACAATAGCTGTCTCACACAAACTATTAGCTTAAAAGCAATTTTCAAATGATCGATATATCAATACGAAATATTCCGAGTCTACATCAAATGACTGTCTCACACAAATCATGTAAGATGTTACCATGCGATTTTCACAGGATCATCTTTTGACTTTCGTCAAGAATATAAGATGAACTTGGTTAAAGCGAAAGCTTGCCAACACATATTTCGAGAAATATGTAAGTGAGTTAAACTCAACTCGAAATATCAAATGTGTATAATCGAAGTATATATATCTATACGACTTTTGTCTCAAATAGGAGATATATTAGATAGACTTTTGAGTGATAGATGAGTTCAAGTCTCCACATACCTTTTGTTGATGACGTTCCACAAGCTTCCCTTAGTAGTCTCCGTCTTTAATCGATGAACCCCGTGAATTCTAAAGCTCAACTACACTTTCTATCCTAATCCGAGACTTATCTATAAGTAGACTAGAAATCAAGACTTATAGTTTTGGAAACTAAACTTGACAAACAAGCTTGAGATAGCAAGCTTGCTAGTTCGACCGAACAGTGCTCTAACAATATCGACTTACGGATTAGTGGTAAACATATTTTTATGTATATCATATGAAAATCTGTGTGACTCGTGAACCGGATCGGTATGCATATTCTTATGCAAACCATTCTTGAACTGTAGTTACGGAACCGGGGTGAGTATCCAAACCGGTACGCAAGCTTAAACATTTTTGTGTTCCTGAACTCGGTAGCATTTCAAAACTGGTACACAAACCGATTTAGTTCTATGAACTCCGGAACCGACGACAGTTTTACAGTTTCCAAACCGGTACGCAAACCTTAAAAGTTCTAGAATTCTGGAACTTAGGTTTGGTGTAAAGTTTGCAAACTGGTACGCAAACCTAAAAAGCTCTGTGAACCCCGGAACTTGGTTTTGGTTTAAAGTTTCCAAACTGGTATGCGTACTGTGACTGAACCGACTCACGAACTGCTATGTATTTGTACTCGTACATTTAATAATAATGTCGATTATATTTTCAAGTGTGTTTAAATTATTTCTTCGAGATAATTAGCATTTGATTAATTATATATAAACACTAGACTTAATTGATCACATGTTTATGACTCATAGTTAATGTCTTATGTGTTCATGAAAATGAATATTAAGTTTTTAAGTTCAAACCGGCTAGTTTCGGCTAACCATGTTGAACATAGTCTTTGTACATGGTTCGGTTACCGTATGATCACCTAACCAGAGTTTATATCTTGCTTATGTAAATAAGAGTCAAAGATTCATCTAACGGTGGACCTAAAGCAACCTATGCTTTGAATGTCTATAAAATGGAAACTCTAAAAAACTAGGATCTTTGAATCCTGACACCACTTTTTGGTGTGTCCTAGTTGTATCTAGTGTCATCCTCTCCAGAAACCTTTTTGGGGTTTAACGACTATAAAGACTTCATTGGGATTCGTGAAGCCAGGTCCAGTTATATTTCCTTGATAACTCGAGTATCCTAATCTTGATTATTTGTAGAGCTTGCTCCAACGATCAAGATAGATAGTAATCATCAAAGTTATCTTCGTCTCAGGCTTTGTTGATTACACTGGCTTGTGAGGTGAATAATAATCTAGGCTACACTTCGGGTTGCATAATTTCGGATTTTGAGTATAGGTAGACTTTTGTCAAATTGATATCGATTTCCATCATCTTGATCATACGTTTCGATCGTTGTCAGGAAGTCTATTATATGAGCTTAATCTGTAGGAGGCAGATTTGGCTTAAAGTCTTCAATAGAGTTGAAGAAACTCTTAGTTGGTATGACGTCATCAATTGCGCAGAGTCCTGCTGGGATTCAAGAGGCGTAATAAGCGCGACTCTACCTTAATCGATGGGATACCTTTTAGTGATCAAATAAATTCCAGTCCGAAGTTAATTGGTATAGTAGGCTAGTGTATGTAGTGGCTTAATACAGTTTGGCGTTCAATCTGGATTACGTCCCGTGGTTTTTCTGCATTTGCGGTTTCCTCGTTAAAAAAACTTCGGGTGTCTGTGTTATTTCTTTTTCCGCATTATATTGTTTATTTTTATAATTGAAATATCACAGGTTGTGCGTTGATAAATCATTGTAGAGATATCCGACCTAGTTTGTTGGATACCGCTTGATTGATTCTTGGACATTGGTCTTTGGAACCGTCCAAGTTATCTCCTTGTGATTAGGTTCACATATTCAATTTTGTAAACGTTCTAATCACAAGAGATAGAGATATAACTCTAAGATACGATTCCTTCATTAAGTTTAACTCTCGGAGTTGTATTGAGTTTGTCCATACAGATTGCCTAAGAAAAAAATGATGGTGTATTTTGGTACCCCCGCGTTTTCACCCATGCATTATAAATAGAGAGGGGATACCGTCACACTCTTAAATTCACCCTATCTCACATTTTGGGAGGTTATTGAAAAAAATTAAACGGTAGCGTATTTGAAGCTAATATTTCGGGGATATGCTCGCCTTATAGTGATCTATGTACCCCACAAATAATGAGCACATTTCGAAGTACCAAACCTCACCATCAGCTGATCTTGATTTTAACAGTTTGAAAATTCGTTGATTTTTGATGGTTGATATTCTAAGTAGTAGATACTGGAGTTATACATTTCGAAATATCTTCGGTTTTTGTGAGTATGTAGAGATTTGTAAGACGGACATATTCCCAAAATAATTGTTTCAACTACGCTAATGTTTTGTTTTTGAAAAGATTAGTGTCCAAAGCGTGAGATGGTGTAAAAATAGGAGTGTAAGGGAATCCACCGTCAAATAAGTAAGGGTATATGTGAAAAAAGAACTCCAAAAATTGGAACTTCATTTATCTAATGAGACTATAAAATTTCTGAATTCTGTCTTTATAATACGGACAAAAGGAGTATATCTTTTGACCAATAATGAAATGTACAAACCAAAAAAAAAAAAAAAGGAAGAAAAAACCCCATGAAATTGGGATATACCCAAATTAATAACTCAATAAGACAAAATAGGGTCATTTGGAAGTAAAATCCAAAGCCTCTTAGTCATATATTTTTTGAAAGTAGCTTAGTTACCATGGTTTAACTAGTACTAATCAACCTTTTTAGTTTGATTAATTTAGTTAGATTAATTAGTTGAATTAAAAGGTATGAAATCTTGTTTTGATTCGATTGAACTTTTTGAATTTTGTTGGAAGATTTTTGAGAAAAAGATTTTGTTCTGAGAATTTTTTTATATTTTTTTGTAAAGGAAATAAAACCACACTAGCTAAACAGTTCTAATGACGGGATTGCACAGCTGTTTCATGGTTTCATTCTTCAAATTACAAAAGAAATTAACACTTTCAATTATAACAGTATGAAAAGTTGGCATGCTTGACTGAAAACAACATGCCGATTAAGTACTTTCAGAACTCAGCCCATGAACAGTCTACATGCTCTACCGAAACAAAGCATGCCGACCAAACTTAGTCAGCACGCTCGACTGAAACAAAACATACTGACCAAACATTATTTTTTCGGATTTATAGTCGTCATGATCGAAAATTCAGTGCACCGATGACTGTTTATTACTTATTAATCGTCATGTTATTTTTACAAAATCATGACGACCAATAATAAAATTGGACACAGGAAAATTTATTTTCTGGGAGTTATTAATCGTCATAGTTAAGCTTTTCAAACATTAACGACTATTCATACTACATCACTAGTCGTCAATGTTTATGGATGAACACTATGACAACCCTGTGAATGTTACTTTTAGAAGTAAGATGCTTTAAAAAGTCGTCACGTTATTCATCCTACAATCTTAACGACTGAAAATAAATATGAAAAGTCATCATGTTCGACGAAGAGATACCATGATGATCGTATTACTGCAATTCAACAATTTTAATTTTTCCGACCTAATATCCATTTAAACAACAATACAAAGTACTCGATAAAATTTTAAAGAATTAATTGACGATAAAAAAATTTCTAATCGATCAATTTCTTTTCTTCATTTGAAACCATGAAATATAGAGAAGGAGAAATCTTTTCTTCATTTGAAAACGATGAAATATAGAAAACGAGAAATGAACCAATCATTAGATTGATGATAAAAAAGAAAGACGAGAATGAGGTATGGATCTAAAACAAAAAAGGAAATAGTTTTAGTTATTATTAGTTTATTACGGAAAGAATAATTATGTAAATTTATACGCCTTAGCGCACTATTATGGGTGATAACAAATGGCATACCTCAATCTGGGTACACTGGCAAGTAAAAAAAACTGCGACATGGTTTTCCTCTCTCAGACAGTTTATCCAAAGATGATTTGATCTGATCTGATCGTGGTTTGTTTAAACATAGTTGTCCGATAGTTGGGTTTGACAGACCCAAACTAAACCAGCCTAGCTAATCGTAAGACCCCTTCCCGTTCCAAAAAGAATCTCACTCTGACGTTTTAGAGGTTGACTTTTGATTGAAATGAGGCTGTTGAAATGATTTCTTTACCCAGTAGTAGTATGTTGTGAAGAAGGTTCCCTCCAATATAAATTTAAGAACAAGAAATGCCACACAGTTTCCGAATTGACCAATTCAAACATTTATAGTAATACTTAATCAAAATTGCAGCTAACTAAAGTTGATACTAAATGTGCAGTATTTATAGGTCTGCATTAGTTGAGTTGAAACAACTTTCACAAACATCATTATCATTCTGTTCAATAGCCGCGTACATACATTTTTAGAAGACATAGAGAGAACCAAAGTAAAGATCATCTAGAGGATCGGAATAATGGATACAACAGGTATCGTATTTTTTACAGTATTTGGTACCTTACTTGTCGCAGGATGGGGTTTGATTCTATATGGTTGCATCAAAAGTGGTTGTAAAGGAGGCTGTAGTGGACCTACTGGCGGTGCTGGCGGCGGCGGTGCCGGTGCTGGCGGAGGTGGTGGTGGCCGTGGTTGTTGAAGTTTAAATGAGTTCAGCGTGCAAGAGCCTTTCTATTTCGAATTTACATGTACATCATTCTGATATTTACCTAGGAGGCGTCTGAACTTTAATACACCATCTAACCGGATTCCTTCCAACCAAATAAATATTCTCCTTTAGATATTTTTATTCTCTTTTTTCTTTGTTTTTTATATTTTGTTTTTGTATTTTGAAGCATTCCTTTAGTTATCTGATAAATATGAAATCTGTTTTAATTCGTTTCTGAATTTGCCTACCTCAATTTTGGAACTTCACACTGCGAATACAAAAAGCCTTGCTAGTTGGTAGGCTGGTGTAAATTAAAGGAACGTCCAAAACCGCCCTCTTCGATTGGAAGTTTTTTTGGGGTTCAGGGTTCCATAACATTTGAGTAAGACTCACTGTTTTTGAAGTGTCCGTCACCCTCTGTTAGATTTTGAGGTTTTGGGATTATCCAAAACCTCGGTTTGTCTAAAGTTTTGACCCACCGGAATAAATAAAGCTTGTGAACAAGACAAGTAGTAGTCATTTGCACGTAAAGTGCTATTCAACGGTTTACTGCTGACTTTGACTCGACTGCCGAAATGATTTAACATGAAGTAAAACATCTGTATTCTATTGTAGTAGAAACTAAAAGCTGGTAGTAGCGGCAAACAGAGGTTCTTACTCAACCTAGTTATGATCAGTTCGGAAGTTGGCTATCTTTTAAGCAGAAACCTACATCTCTATGTAGTGTGCTCGTACAAGATTAAACGGAGTTTGAACGGAAAACAGTAAACTCTGCGGTAGCAGCTACTAAGACTTCACTAAAATTTGTTGGAACAATTGCCGAAATCCGTCTGCAAAACAATCACAATCATAAACCAAACAAATAAAAATGTTATGGCTGAGTCACGATCAGGTCGCTCTTTTTAAGACGTTTCACGGCTCTGTCCAAGATTGTGCAAACAGTTCTTCCATGTCGCGTCGTCCCCAGGATAAAACAGCCGAGTATATCTCTTTCACAATCACTCTTGCACTTTCAGAGTATGTGATACTTGTACACTTCTATTTTTGCTCAAAATCAAATCTGTAGAAAACAAATGATAACCATTCACTAGATTTCTTTCTCTCAAAAAATCATTTTCTTTCTTTAAAACTCCATAAACATTAGAGAAGAAACTCTCTCTTGTTTTCCAACCAAAACTGATTTTTGTACTCAATAATATCAATAATTAATGATACTTAATTACCCCAAAGATAAACCCATTAACTTCCCTAAATAAAACGGTCAAGGAATTAATAAGAATAAATTTCTTTCATAAAGATAATTATGACTATTAAAATAAGTTTTAATAATAATGAAAAATGGAAATAAAATTTGGTTTTAAATAATATATTTCCAACAATCCCCCACTTATATTTTTAAAATATTGAGCAAGATATGTATAACAATGTACATAAGCAAAGGTATCTTTCGATTTTGAACCTTTACATATTGTTAGACTCTCAAAAAATCTGACCATAGAGTGAACACAGGTCTTTGAACTCTGGGAGATAAAAAGATTGTCTAACACACACACACACAACTATACTAGTGTAAAGTCTAAAGCCAGCACATTACGGCCATGTGCTTGAATCCCGGTTTATTGAATGATCTAGAGAATTACCCATATTCTCATAGAAAGCGGCCACACTTTCACATCCATATAGGTGAGTCTATCAAGAATACTCCTGTAGCTAAGTATTCCTCTCTAAATAGAGATATAGACATCATTAAGAGTTTTAGAAACAAAAACTCAACCTTATCTCGCTTCAGGATATCATGCGCGGGATGAATTCTCAAAAGCATGATTATGTGTCTACATATTATCCGTGACTTAGCCTCATTTGAACCTACATTTTGGGATCTCCATTCATAGGTAGGGATTGCCTTTTGAATCTACTTCAGGACTCTTGAGTTATAGGTTGGGTGTCCATCACAAACAATTATGTTCATATCATTTGTGAATCGTTATTGCCTTTAAACCTATTTCTAGGTGGGTATCCATCACAAATGACTCAATTCTCAATGGGCATCAACATCATCCCATAAGATGTGTTCACACCTTCTTATTAATCCTTTCGTCAAAGGATCAACGATAACTCTTTTCTGACCATATATAATCCATTCTCATAGCATCAAAATAATATGTTATTCGATCATTGTATATGTCGACTCTACTGTTGTAATTAACGGTTCTCAACTCTTGCAATAGGCGTGGTACTATCACATTGGATTAATATGTCTTTTCTTCCTCTATTTATTAGAGGATTGAATCGCTCCATCCCGTAGAGGTTCTCTGAATAAATTTCTGATCAGCTTCACAATATCCATAAAGGATTTCTGTAAACATTTTTAGATATCGTATTTCTTGGTTTAAGGTTCTTTTCAGACACCTTATAACCTTCTCAAAATTTTACCAATTTTCTATAGTAGGATTGATAAGTTTGAATACAAAACCCCCACTGTGGAAGCAAATATATTACACCCCCACACAAAAATAATAATAATATATATATATAGTCGATTAGATCACGTAGCAAAGAACACATACCAAGCTATCATACTCATGTCTAGTGCAATCATACACAATCTCAAAAGCACAAGCACTAAAAAAAATGAGTAAAACTAGTTTATAGTCAGACTGTATATGTTTCTATCTTTTTTTAATTTCATTTTCTATTTTCATTGAAATGAAAGAGATCCAAAGAAAGAAAAATATTCATTTCAAAAACATACACCATCTTCACTCAAGTCTTTCATATCAAATAAAAAACTAAGCATGTTCTCGGTTTCATTTTCATTCTAAAAGTTAGAATAAAAGTTCAACAAATCACTTATGCATACAAAACAAAGAGTATTGTGCATTTCACTTCATCAATTCTGAAATCATTCGGATGAATCAAGTAAAACAATTTATTTATTTATTTTAAATTGTTTTAAGGTTGTTTTCAGAATATAGATGATAATTTATCTAACTTATATGCTTTCTTTTATTGTAGAAACTACACAGTTTTCCATGTTGGTTTACATATATTCTCATCTTTAACTTACATAAAAGTATATATTTCTACTTATGACTATAACAAATCATACATCATAGAAATAACATCAACAAAACAAGCATGTAAGTTAATTTAGCGACATGAATGCACGTGTCAACGATTTTCTGTTTGCTTTCCTAAAAACAATAGGCTCATGAATTTATCGTTCCAAAGATTAACCTTTTAAATAACAAAGTTACTTTCTATGAGAAGTTATCTTCCAAATTATAAGCAACAAAATGTTCATGACTAAAATTTAGTCTCACTATATATGCTTTTCTAGGTTCATTCTTAGTGAATTACTTGTCACCTTCATTTTTTCTAGTTCCTCTAATTTAAATCAAAGTTCATAAAACATAGGGTATAGAACCCCCACTATTTTTGACTCAAACAAGAATTTCAAAAAAATATCCAAAGGTCCCAAAAAACTGTGAAATACTAATGAACCAATGATCTAAACCCAAAACGTTTTGCACAATATAGAGAATATAACTTCAAACAATTTACGTGAAATCAATATTACCTAATTCACTACTCAAAAATCATATTTGATATCAAGACAAGTTACTCTAAGCATCTTTATAAAATTATCAAATACTTTATTTCATCCAATATCATTGCAAGTTGCGTGAGATTTGAAAATATGCATACTTTTATGAGTTAGGTAAGATTGCATACATGTTACTCAAAAAATTCTCCAAGTTTATAAGAAAAATATAACATGCTCATATTCATCACTAACTCATTTATTTCTTAAAAGCATGACAAAAAATCATATTTCAAATATTCAAAATTCAATTCATGTTATGATAAAATTATAATATCATATTCAAACATTTTATCCATAACCTATCATTTGTAGTAGTGCAGTGATCAAATTCAACAAATTTCTAATTTCAATCTTGTTAATAACAAGATAGGCGGAAACTAGAATTCATTCTCATTTCGGAAGTATGAACATCTTTAACAAGATTGTTCTTCTCAAAGTAAGCTTTGAGATCGTACCAATACCAAAAATCCTAGTGATGTGAGTATATCTCAACACCACTTTCTTTCAAGCGATTTGGTTCAACTTTTGAACCATAACCTATCAAAACAAACATGGTGTAAAACACCAATATATAACAACCTCTCACCGTATCCACAATTCACATTAACTTAGCTTTAAGAGCGTTGTTAATAACATTTGATATCCTTTCAATGTCGTGCAAGAATAACAAATAAATTCATAATTAATATTACGTTCATTTCTTGGTGAGAGTTGATATTTTCATTAGTTTTGACTAGGTTTCTAATTATTTCGGTTTTGGGTTCGTATAAAATTTCATCTCATAAGTTCCAAACTTATATGAGTCACATGTTTATTGTCATACACAATAATTCTCAATATGTTGTTTCCCTAAGATTTATTCTAAGATTGAACAATCAATTTATTCAACTTAGAATGCCATTGTTTGATCACTACAATAACTGCAAATAATTTATTAAATATACCTCAATTGCTTTTAAAGCTCAAATGGTTATAAACCATTGTCCGCTCTTTGCGCACCAACAAACAAATCAGAAAATCCATTGCTGCACACATCGATTAATCTCCCGCAATTTTTATTTCATTGGAAAATAAAAACTTGCTCAAGTAAGTGAATTTGCACCTGTCACAACCACTTACATGTAAGAATTTGAAACCAGAAATAGGTAATTTATGCACTTACATAATTACTTAAAAATGAATCAAAATATAATACTCCAAGTTTCTCTTTAGTGTCAAACAAAGATTCAAAGTTATCTAGTTATAAAATCGTACATATATTTATAACTTTCTACTAAGCATATTATCAAACACATATGATGCGTTTGATTTCTAACAATAATCTTCTTTTTCATTACCATAACAAGAGTATAATGAAACAAAAACCCAAACTTATTTTTAATGTACTTTATTACATTTTTCCAATCTCAAGTATCATGTCTTATATTTTGAACAAACATACACAACTATTTTGAAATCACCATATCTCTCAATCTAAATCCAAAAAGGAAATTTCAATATGGGTTTCGAAGATAAGTTAATGATCTAAAACTTTCATGTTGCACACAAACCCAAAGTATCAACACAGAGATCAGAAAAACTAAGTTAATCAATACTAAATTTCTAATCATCAGAAAATTTCAGCAACATTATTCGGTTTTGTAATTTACTCTAAAAATGCTTTACGAACTCCAAAAATTCTGAAATTTAACGTGAGATATCCTTATGATGTCTTATACACCAGGTAAAAATTTAAAGACCCAATTACTTTTCGTTAAAGAGATGCACATACAACTCTACAACCTGTTAAAAACGTTCATTTATCTTCAACAATATTTTTGAATGCTAAAAATTCATGAAAATGATATCAACCATGTTACAATCCTAGTCCATCGATATTAGACGTCAAATTAATTTTAGCTATTAGGTTACCTAAAATCTCAAGCATCAATATAAGATCGTCAAAATAAATTATACTGTTAATTTATTCAATAAACAAAATTAACAATGATACTTATCGCGTTTCATCAATCGTTTTTATTTTAATCTGTATGGCAGAATAAATCGTCTTAAAATTATTGGAACAATTGCCGAAATCCGCCTGCAAAACAATCACAATAAAAAATCAAACAAATAAAAATGTTATGGCTGAGTCACGACCAGGTCGCTCTCTTTAAGACGTTTCGTGGCTCTGCCCAAGATTGTGCAAACAGTTCTTCCATGTCGCGTCGTCCCCAGGATAAAATAGCTGAGTAAATATCTTTAACAATCACTCTTGCACTATGAGAGTATGTGATACTTGTACACTTCTATTCTTGCTCAAAATCAAACCTTTAAAAAACAAATGATAACCATTCACTAGTTTTCTTTCTCTCGAAAAATCATTTTCTTTCTTTAAAACTCCATAAACGTTAGAGAAAAAACTCTCTCTTGTTTTTCCAACCAAAACTGATTTTTGTACTCAATAATATCAATAATTAATGACACTTAATTACCCCAAAGATAACCTCATTAACTTTCCTAAATAAAACGGTCAAGGAATTAATAAGAATAATTTTCTTTCATAAAGATAATTATGACTATTAAAATAAGTGTTAATAATAATGAAAAACGGAAATAAAATTTGGTTTTAAATAATATATTTCCAACATATCAGCTTAACCACAAATGGTGTTTCATTACAGCTTTAAAGCACAAACGAGAGAGAAGAGAATCCTAAGCTAAGGACGAATGTGGACTAAACAAGTGTCCCACTAACAGGGGTTGTCGACGATCCATACCAACCAATAAGAATAAAACTATTTAGGCACACAAGGAATTATCGGGCACCCCCGTAACTAAGAGGCACATGACAAATACCTCCCCCAGAAGCAAATCCTTGTCCTCAAGGATTGATTTAGGAAAATGATGTGATATATTCTTGGTGTCTTCCCAAGTGGAATCTTCATTAGTAGCATTGGTCCACCTAATCAGCAGTTGTGGAACATAAACTCCTCTTCTGATGATAGTTCTGGTATCCAGAACAGCTGCAGGGATTACCAGGATTTGTCCATTTGTGTCCAAAGATGGGAGTGTGGGGGAAGGAGTGATGGAGTTACCCAGTTGCTTCTTGAGCTGTGAAACATGGAAAATAGGGTGAATTCTGGCCTCTGGTGGAAGATCTAACTTGTAAGCAACATTGTCAATTTTCTGGAGAATGTTCAATGGTCCATAGAATTTGGCTGCTAGCTTGAGGTTTCTTCTAAGAGCTATAGAAGCCTGTCTGTATGGCTGTATATTTAGGTAGACTTTGTCACCCACCTGAAACTCCCTCTCAATCCTCTTTTGGTCAGCAAAAAATTTCATCCTCTCCTGGGCATGGTGAAGGTTGTCTTTTAACAGTTGAAGAGCAGCATTTCTTTCTTTCATGTATTCAGCAACATCAGAAACTGCAGTGGTAGCTGAAGAGGGAAAATCCAAATGGGTAGGTATGTATCCATATAAGGCCTGGAAGGGACTCATCTTCAATCATGTGTGATAATTTGAATTGTACCACCACTCTGCCAATGGAATCCACTGGTGCCATTTCTTTGGTTGATGGCTGCACATGCATCTCAAATAATTCTCTAGAAAAGAGTTGACCCTTTCAGTCTGGCCATCTGTTTGTGGATGATATGCAGTGCTTAGATTCAGCTGAGTGCCAAGAGCCTTGAAGAGGTCCTTCCAGAAGTGACTAGTGAAAATCTTGTCCCTGTCAGAAGTAATGGATGTAGGTAGTCCATGCAGCTTGAACACAGTGTTGATGAACTCTCTTTCCACAGAAGAAGCTGTGTAGGGATGATAAAGGCCAATGAAGTGGTTGTACTTGGTTAACCTATCCACAATAACCAAAATAACAGATTTTCTCTCACTCATTGGAAGGCCCTCTATGAAATCCATGGAGATATGTTGCCAAGCATGATCTGGGATTGCTAAGGGTTGCAGAAGTCCAACAGGGAAATTATGATCAACCTTGTGCCTCTGACATACATCACATGTGGAGACAAATAAAATAATATCTTTCTTCATAGCAGGCCAGAAAAAATAGGCCTTAGCTCTATTGTAAGTGGTTTGTATACCTGAGTGACCTCCCACAGCTGAGGCATGAAGTGACTCCAAAATTTTGGTTCTTGTGTTAGCTGAGATACCCACATATAGTATATCTTTGTATCTCACTATGCCATTCATATAAGAATACTTTGTAGGCACAGTTGGTGCCGGCAGGAGTTGGGCTATAAGATTTTGTACCTTTGTGTCTGAGGTATAACTATCAAGGATATCCTGAGTCTATGCTGGGGTGGATGAAGAAATGGAATGGCATTGGGAAACATCATGTGGTCTTCTAGAAAGGGCATCTACCACCTTGTTCTCAGAACCTTTCTTGTAGTGGATCTCATAATCAAAGCCAAGGAGCTTAATGAGCCATTTTTGCTGTAACATAGTAGAAATTTTCTACTCCAAGAAGTATTGAATACTTTGGTGGTCAGTTTTGGTGATGAACTTCTGACTCTGAAGATATTGCTTCCACCTAGTAACATCCTGGACAACTGCCAATAGTTCTTTCTCATAGGTAGATAAAGCAGTACCCCTTGGACTCAAAGGTTTGCCGTAGAATGCAATGGATCTTTGATATTGCATTAGGACAACATCAATGCATGAGTCACAAGCATTAGTTTCTAATGTAAACTGCTTAGTGAAGTCAGGTAAAGCCAGCACAGGAGTTGAGGTCATTGCAGACTTGAGAGCATTGAATGTAGTTGTTGCAGCAGGAGACCAATGGAATGAATCTTTCTTCAATAAGTCAGTTAGGGGTCTATTGATGAGGCTGTAATTTTTAACAAATTTTCTATAATACCCTGTGAGACCCAAAAACCCTCTCAGTCCTGTAATTATTGTAGGAGTAGGCCAGTCCATCATAGCTGTAATTTTTGCAGGATCTTCCATTACTCCTTTGTCTGTAATGATATGCCCAGATACTCTATTTCAAGTTGTCCAAAAGAACATTCAGAGAGATTGGCAGATAAGTGGTTGGATCTGAGTATGTCTAAAGTGGTTTGGAGATGAAGTAAATGGTATTTGAAAGTGAAATTGTAGACCAAAATGTCATCAAAGAACACAAGGATAAATTTTCTAAGGTGATCTTGAAAGATGTTACTCATGAGTGCTTGAAATGTAGCAGGAGCATTTGTAAGGACAAATAGCATAACTTTAAACTCAAAATTCCTATGATGGGTTCTAAAAGCAGTCTTATGAATATCGTGAGGAGAAACCCTTATCTGATGGTAACCTGATTTGAGATCAATCTTTGTAAAAAACTTGGAGCCATGAAGTTCATCTAATAGCTCATCAATGACAGGGATAGGAAATTTGTCTTTGATTGCGAGGTTGTTTAATTTTCTGTAGTCTACACAAAACCTCCAAGAGTTTTCCTTCTTCTTGACAAGTAAAATGGGAGAAGCAAAAGGATTGTTACTTGGTTGGATTATACCATTATGGAGCATTTATTTAACCAACTCCTCAACAACTGCTTTCTGCAAGTAGGGGCACCTGTATGGTCTCAGGTTAAATGGTTCAGAGTTTGGACTGATGGGTATTTTGTGGTCCAAATCTCTGTGGAGGAAGTTTTGTTGGATCAGCAAAAACATCAGTGTACTGGTTAAGTAAGGAAGAGATTTGGGGTGGTGGGGATGGAGGAGGAGCTGAAGAAATAGAAAATAATTGGCCCACCAATCCATAGGAGTGATTCTGAAAAAATTTCTTAACTGCTGAACCACTCATCATGCTAAGGGATGATTTCTGTTGCGCACCAGTAAGAGTTATCTTTTTACCCTTGTACTTGAACGTAATGGAAAGTTTGGATAAGTTGAACAACACATCTCCCAAATTCCTTAACCATTCAGCACCCAAAACAATGTCACAGCCACCCAAGGAAAGTAGTCTTAGGTCACCACAAAATTCGTGCCCCTGCATTGACCAATTCAGTTGAGAACATATACTTGAGCTTATAGTTTTGTCCCCATTTTCCACAGTAACTAGTAAGCTAGCAGTATGAGTGATTGTAAAGTTGATCTCATTGGCAAAATCACTGTCAATGAAGCTGTTAGTACTTCCAGTATCAATTAGAATGGAGATTTCCCTCTTGTGAATGGAGCCCGGTATTCTAATAGTATCTGCAGATATAGTCCCTGTTAAGGAATGTAGGGAAATCTCCATATCACTCTCCACAGCAGGTTCCTCTCCTCTTTGTCCATAAGTAACTCATCCTCTAGTTCAGAACTTTCAGCAGGTTATTCACCAATCAAAACACATAGATACTGCTTCTTGCAAATATGCCCTCTTCTATAATAGTCATCACAGTTAAAGCATAGTCCCTGAGATTTCCTTGCTTGAACTTGTTCAGGTGTAAGTTTTTTTAAAGGAATGGTAGCATTAGTTTTTGGGACTGAGTGGGGCTTAAGTGAAGTAGATTGGGAAACAACAGGTTTTGAGTTGAATGAAGATGAGTGAAATGGCTTAGTAGAGGAAGAAGTTGTGGGAAAAAAAATTTGTGGTTTTTTTGTCGCTCTCTGTTGGAGGTTGAGAGTTTGTTCCTACATTCTAGCAAGGGAAAATGCATGGAGTAATGTTTGTGGGTTGAATATAGGTACTGAACTTCTGAGTTGTTCCTTCAAGCTACCAATAAAACTAGTTATAAAGTAACTCTCAGGAAATTGAGGGTGAAAACTTAACAACAAGGCCTTCAAATGTTCAAATTCCTCAAAGTAAGCATCCACAGTAGTCAACTGAACTAACTTATTGAATAAACCCACTATATTATCATGTGCAGGATTCTCAAAATGAGCACAAACATGATCACAAAAGCACTGCCAAGAAATATGGGTTTGAGTAAGACAGAAATTGTCATACCATTTAATTGCTTTGCCATCTAGGTGAATGCTGCCATCCTTGTCTTGTGTGTATCATGTATGTTGTTCATCTGGAAGTAGTATTCACATTTTTGTAGCCATCTCTTCAGATTATCACCATTGAATCTCGGAAAATCTAGCTTTGGCATACAGTGCTGCTGAAAGTTATCTCTACCACAAATTGAACCGTGAAAGTTAGACCCCCCAGCTTGATTTGACATACCTCCAGCAGAACCTTGAGATCCATTTGGGTCTCGTTGCTGATCTCGATTTGAAAAATAAATTTCTAGCTGACACTGCATCTCTTGTTGTATTTCCACCTTTAATAACTGTAAATCTTCCTTAGTTGATGTTGCAGTAAACTGCGGAGTAAGATTATTGACCTTTTGATGTAATGAATCGAGTTCAATCTGTTGTCGATTGTTAATATCATTTAGCTTTTTGCAAGTAGGAAGTACCATGATTATGAATAGGAAGGAACGGCTCTGATTCCAATTGTACTGTTCTCATACAAGATTAAACGGAGTTTGAACGGAAAACAGTAAACTCTGCCATAGCAGTCACTAAGACTTCATTAATATCAGCTTAACCATAAATGGTGTTTCATTACAGCTTTAAAGCAAGAAACGAGAGAGAAGAGAATCCTAAGCTAAGGACGAATGTGGACTAAACACGTGTACCACTAAAAGGGGTTGCCGACGATCCATACCAACCAATAAGATAAGACTATTTAGGCACACAAGGAATTATTGAGGCACTGTAACTAAGAGGCACATGACACTACCACCGCAGCAAACAAAGACCATCTCGGCATCCACCAAGATAAGCATATACGTTTAATGTCACCGATGTCCTAAAGGTCTTCAAATTGACAAGATTGAACTTGTTAAATGATTATATTAACTTTGGTCAAACAGAGCTGGTTGGATTTCAGATTCGATCCATACGATTTTTTTATAATAAAGTTTCTATCAGTTGATGAAATAACTTCCATCGTTGTCAAATGCTAGTATATGACAGTAAACTAGGGATGGATCCAGAATTTGTCTTTGGGTAGGGCTGGAATTTCATTGATTAGCAAGGCGGTTGAAGCCGGCGTTTCTTTTTTCCTTTTTTTTTTTTTTGAAACAAATTATATTATTAGTAGGCAATTGCGGTTCCCCTGGTTCGCACTCAAATTCTTCTAATTGTTCAATACTCTTAAGTTATAGCTTTGTTAAGTGTCGACTAACTCGAGTTTTCATCTAATTTGACTCTACTTTAACATATATAAGTTAGTGAGCTTGATCAGTTTTAATGCCAAAGTAGTATGGGCTGACATTGATTATGGGCTAAAATGTACATAAGTAGTGGGATAAACATAAAAATGAATCTGATATGTATACGAAAATCTTTCTGGGCCAAATTGAGGGACGGGATGGAGCCCCAGTTAACCCCATCATCGGCTCGTCCCAACAATAAATCCCAACAAATGTAATGTAAGAGAAAGAGTGGAGTCCCACTGCCCAATGGTAGAACAACGGCCCAAAAATTAGCGAGTCCCCTCTCAGGTGTTTTGTTGGAATTTTCAATGGTATATGTAGCATCACTCTCCATCATTATCATTTTATTCAATATCAGTGCACAAAGTACATATAAGTGAAAAAGCTAGACGAGGATAAGGTCGAGTGAGATAAGCAGTGACCTACTTTTCCGAAAACATATCAAAATGCTAAAAGGGCTGCTCTCCTGCCCATCAGATCTTCTGGATACACAGAGATTTTGATAAGGGTAAGTAGTTATTACACAATAATATAAATCCTACAGAGATAAACCTAGAATATTGTTGTAAGAACACGACAAGTAAACGGTAATATAAAGATAGGAAAGTGAACAATACTTGTGCAATCCTAGGTGAGTGAAAACCCTATAATGATATACAACACTTCCCTTCAAATCAAAGCAATTGTGTTATTGAAGTGCATAAATTTTTCCGTCAAGATGTGTAGAAGTGGAGGAGGCAATCCCTTGGTTAAGACATCAGCTATCTGAAGTGAGGAAGAGATGAACTCAACGTTAACAGTTTCTGCTTGAATAAGATCTCTTACATAATGATAGTTCAGTTCTATTGAAGATAGGTCGATCTCGTACCTTCACGATGTCGGATCGCTATCCTCAATTATGGAATACGATTTCGATTGTCACTCTGATCTCCGATCAGGTTTCTTGCGACGTCGTAGTCTGGTTTCCTAATTATTTTCTAAGTCGGTTGTGGTTAATGACGGTTTAGAAAAGGATCAGAGAGAGAGAAAAGATAATTATTTGAAATCTATTTTCTATTATCAGAATGAACTTGTTTACATCATACAAAAATTTGATAGCAACCCTATAAATCCAACAGATATAGATCGGAAGACAAAACAATTAAAAGCAAAAAAAATCATACATGCACGATGACAGAGGAAGGGGTTAGGGTTTGCAATAGAAAAAACTCATTCAGGCAAACAAAGAGACGAAAAGAAAAGGGTTAGGGTTTACAATAGCAAAACTCGTTCGTTCATTAACAAATAAATTATTTCCTTTTCTATTTCACGGAATATCTGATAGCATAAATTAGTTAATTTAGTGAGGAAAAATTATTTACTCTCATTTGAGGGATTGGATTTTGGAGCAAAATTAGAGGAGGGAGAAATTTTGGAGCAATTCTAAGGGGGTAAGTGGCGCTTACTGCAGGCGAGAATTCTGCGCGCGATGTGGGGATTATATGAGTTAGGAGTATAAAGGATTCGATACCCCTACTAAATTCTTGATGGTCTTATGTTCTTGATATCAAAAAAATAAAACTTCAAAACCCCGAATCCATCATGCTTGATTTCCTTGGTTTCTTCAACTTCTTGAATTCTTCGTTACTTCAAGTGGCAATGATTCTGAACGTGTTCAACTCAGCATCGTTTTTGTTGAAGATCCGTAGAGATAACAACTTTGAAAACAAATATTCTCAAATATTTTTATACATATAGTGTTATATCTTCTCCAAAGTTCGATTGTATCTCAACTTCGAAGTAATAATACGGTGATATATTTCCCCCCCTTAATCAATACTTACATTTTTTGCATAGTAGGTGAAACCTATTGATATTGATTCACTCCCCTTTACATAATAATCCGTAAACCATATATATGTAGTGTGAAACTACTAATTAGTTCTCCCTCCTTTTTGTCAATAAAAATTAGCAAAGGTACGAAAATCATGGGATCGTAATGAATACAACCAAAAGATATTTCAAGATCTAAAGGTAATCATATCATATCAACTTTAATTTAGACAATAACACAGAGTATAAAATAGTTAGCATCTCATCTAGGAGATTTAAGATACAAGCATCCCCTGTAAATTCCGCATCTACGTTTCCTGCCGGATTCCGATGGAGCCATTATTTTTCCGGCGACCAAAAATTACATATTTTGTGCGGGTTTTTCTTATGGGTGTGAAGACTTGAATTTGGAATTGGACGTGGAATTTGACTTGAAATTGAATTTGCAAGATAAATAAGAGGAATTTTACAAAGACAAGGACTTGGAGATTGAATGGGAAAGGGATCCTAATCCTAAGAATATTGCAAGCATATTGAAGCCTATAAATAGAGAAGTTCTCTACTTTTATCTACACACTTATACCTCTACACACAAAACACTTTTGTTTTAACATTTTTTCTTTTCTTTATTCTTTGCGAACTCCAAACTGTATGTGGCTAATTTTATTATTGATTGAGGATGAATTCCTAGTTCTTGACATGTTTTGAGTTTTATTTTAAATCTACTACATGATTATCGTTTGTTTTACGAATATTAATGTTTATGCTTGATTGATAGTGCGCAACTAAATTGATTTGTTAATTGATCTAAATCTAGTAAAAGTTAGGGGAAAGTAATCGTTTCTCGACTCTTTACACGAGTAGAAAACACGAGACCTTGCGGAGGGATTCTGTGGAGCAATGTGTGTGAAAACAACGTTAGAAAGTATACCTTGATCTAAGAGTCTAAATACTAATGTCAGCCTAATAAATTCACAAATATTAATGCATTTAACTAAATTATATCTTGAGTGATCTATTACTAGATTTTTTGATAAATAGAATCCAGTAGGCGAGAACTTCTGTATCCGGTGATACAAGGAATATAGGGGTTAGCACTGATCTAGCTGCTATACCTACGGTTGGTGATAATTTGTGACTAATGACTAGTGGATGAAAAACATAACTTGAATCATTGCTTTGTAACTAAGAACGATTCCTTGATCTTATTTCTCTTATTGGTTTCAATTTCTATCTTTTAATTGCTTTTGTTAATTTTCTTTTACTTTTTAAAATCTAAAACAAAACCCCCCTTTTGTGACATTATAAGACAACTAAAACCTCTTGCTCCACATGGGAATGAACTTAACTACCACCATATTACTTGTTAATTAAGTGGAAAAATATTCACTAATTTGTTGTAGTTACTACACGCATCGATGTAAGGGTTACTCGTTCTCTTCATCGAGATCACCCAAGGAAGCTTGAATTTTGTCTATTTCATTCTTGATGTCGGGAATTTTGTAGCAAGTACACATAATTGTTTTTACATACCTTTTACCTTGGAGTTGATCTTGCAAATACCCTTGTGAATTTGCTGAATAAGACTCAAGGTTGTTAGATCACAAGAACCGTCGAGGGTTGAAATAAATCCCATTTTTCTTTTGCATTGGTTTGTTCTTATACATTTAGACGTATTTTCACGAACCAAAATGAGAGTTCCAATAGAGTTTCTAATCGGATCAATGGAGTATTTGTTAGAGCATTGCTCGATCGAACTCGCATGAGTTTTTATCTCAAGCATGTTTGTCAATTTTAGTTGTCAAAACTATATGTATAGATTTCTAGTTTACGTATGACTAAGTCTCAGTCTAGGATAGTTAAATGTAGTCGAGCTCCAGACTCCATGGCGATCATCTTACGAAGACGAAGAACTACTCAAGGAACCAGTGAAACTTCATCCGACTAAAAGGTATGTGGAGACTTGAAATTATCTATCACTCAAAAGTCTATCTACTCTATCTCATACTCTTGAGACAAAGTCGTATAAGTATGATAGTTTTCATACATACACATTTGCTATTTCGAGCCGAGTTTACTCGCCTATGTTTTTCTCAAAATATGTGTTGGTAAGCTTTCGCTTTAACCACTTTTTATCTTAACCCGTGACGAAAGTCATGATGACGTTTCAATCTAGAAAATAGCTTTGATGACGATGGTTGTGAATAACGACTGTTATAACATTATAGAAGAATGTTTCAATGATTGAAATGTAGAGTTGAGATTACGTAACCAACTATGGATATAAGCATGTATAATTGTTCGCACATTAGTTTATAAATCCATGTGCCGGAAATCAAGTGTGTGCATATGCGTGCATACGATATTGGTGAAGGATACAGGTTGGGTACGCGTACCCGTATGCGTACCAGGGGAAGTTTTCGAACCGAATTTTGTTGCTAAGTTTGTAAGTTTGCAAACTGTTAAACCAGTCACCTTAGGTATGCATAACCGTACGCGTACCCACGGAAGTTTTCGAACCGAAAATTTCTGCTGAGTTTCTAAACTCAAATCCGGTAGCTATGGTACACGTACCTGTACGCGTACCCAAGCTGGTTATATTTCTCAAATCGAAATTTCATGAACTTAAAACAATAAATCAATAAGGAATGCAATATTTGCAAACCATGGCTATATTGTTCATGAATTGATTCAAGTGAATCAAACCGATTTTGTTTCAATTGTGTCTATTCATAAAGACCTAAGCAATTCAACAACTCTTCAACTAGTTCTTATGAGTCATTTGAACTAGTTATGTGAAGAAGATGAATATGGTTAATATGGAAGTACTCATATGGCTAACCACTGGTTAACTATTTGTGAACCAACTAAGTGTACACGTTTAGGTATGGTTACTCAAAACTAAATGAAATACATCTCATTTGTGTGTGACAAGCTAAGTTTCGATCTAACGGTTGAAAGATATTAGCTTGGTTAAATCAGGTTTTTCATCTAACGGTGAATATTGAATGCTTTGTCACCAAGGTAACTGGAAAAACTAATCCCCACACCTCATGTGTCATACTAGTTGGTTTTTCTAGAGTCGATTCTCCTTTAACCTTAGGTTTCATCTCGAGACCTTATAGGTTAATGACTGAAAGACTTCATTGGGATTGCGAAGCCAGACGAAACTACTTCTCTTGTAGTTGAGCGATCTGATTTTGCCATTTTCTATCGTTCGAGTTCAATTGAATAATTGACTTGATATAATATCTCCGATGGGGCAAGATAAAAAAGAAATCACAAACATCTTCGTCTCATCGTTTGTGATTCCGCAATATCTAGTTTCGGTACCATACGATTTAGATTATTGTGAGGTGATTGATAATTCTAGGTTGTTCTTCGGGAATATAAGTACGGGTTATCAATTGGTTCATGTTCACCTTGATTTTTTTAAAAGACAGAACCAAACTCTTAGATTTATCTGTGGGAGACAAATTTATCTATCATCATAGACTTTTCTGTGTGATACAGATTTGTTTATCAAAGTCTTCGACTTTGGGTCGTAGCAACTCTTGGTTGTGAATGAGATCATCTAAGGGAATCAAGTGCGTAGTATCCTTCTGGGATCAAAGACATAAGGAGCGGAACTGTACCTTGATCAGTGTGATATTGATTAGGGTTCAACTAAGGTCCACACCGAAGTTAGTTTGTAGTAGGCTAGTGTCTGTAGCGGCTTAATACAGTGTGGTTTTCAATCTGGACTAGGTCCCGAGGTTTTCCTGCATTTGCGGTTTCCTCGTTAACAAAATTTCCGGTGTCTGTGTTATTTCTATTCCGCATTAGGTTTAATCTTAGATAGCTTTGGAACCAAGCAATCAATTATCACCTTTAGATGAAAAACTTGATTTGAGGTTATCATATCTAGATATACACCCTGGTTAGGATGAACTGTAACCAAACCGTGTACAAAGACATTGTTCATGGACGGTTAGCCGAAACTATCCTATTGAAGCATATGCTTGATCATTTTCATATACACTTAATACTTTAAGTTTGAATCAAAATCATGAGTTATAATGTGATAAATCATGTCTATAGTGTCTTTAGATATTTATTCAAATGCTAATTATATCACAGAAATAATTTTATGTGCATCTGAAAATAATCGACAGGGGAAAGCACATGTATTAAGTATGTGTACTCTTCCTTGTTCGTGATTTTTTATGTCATGGTACGTGACTGAGTATGTGTACCCTTAAGACACAAAAGAGTTCTGGAACTCACATAACTTTTCCGGTTTGTGTACCGGGTATGGATACCACACCGGTTCTTTAACCAACAGTTCTTTTATGGTATGCATATTTTGTAAGCGTACCGTTGCTGGTTCACGAACAACAAAAATTTTGAGGTATGGATACCGGGTATGTGTACCAAAAAGTTTTTGTCGATATATAGCTACTCCGGTATGTGTACTGAGTACATGTACTGCGGCTCCGGACCCATAACAGTTCTCCCAGTATGCGAACAGGTATGCATACTATCCTGTATCCATATTTATAATAGGTATATATTTGTCTCCAAATCAATTCAAAACATTCCCAAATAATATTAATGATACATATCATTGTTCCAGGCTATTTTCGAATTATAATCTTGAATCATGATTTTGATTTCGAACAATAAATTGTTCTTAACCGAAATTCATCAAGTATGAACAAATGTTCATTAAACTTAGTCATATTCCGGAACTAATTACCAAGATAAACTTGACTCGAAATTCTTGATATGCTTATGATAATCAAATTAGTTATGCGACAACGTCTCATAGACAGAAAGATGAATATATCTTGGGAAACAGGTGGTTTAGTCTTCACTTACCTTTTCTTGAAGAAGTTCTCCAAAACATTCGGTTGATCCTTGACTTCAAACGGTATAACGTAGTGATGTCCGATTCTCAACCATCTTGTATCCTAATCCTAGACTTAACTAATAGTAGACTAGAAATCAAGATACAATTTTGATCAACTGAATTTGATAACAATCTTGATATAACAATACTTGTGAGTTCAACCGAGCAATGCTCTAACACTATTGACTTCATTTAACCATATCTTACAAGCGATTATTTTAGAAAGACTTATATGTATGGCATAAATTCGATTCCCAACTACAACAGTCCTGATGATATTGAAGAAGATAACACGATTAACCCGCCTATTGTGAAGAAACGACCACGTAAATTCCAGGGGAAAATGATTGAAAGTAAAGGCGAAAGGAAAGGAAAGAGGAAAGTTCGTTGTATCAATTGCACAAAAGAGGGTCACAAACAGGGCAAGTTGTAATAAGTATCCGAAGTATACACCTCCCTAGCTTTTCTACAAGGATTGGTTATGTGTGTTTTTTTTCTTCTTTTGGATTACTTGTGTTTTTTTATTTGTTTTGGACTACTTTTACTTCTGCAAGGATTGATTATGTGCAAGGATAATTTATTCATGTTTTATCTCCGGGTAAGATAAAGTAATACTTATAATTGAAATTGCAATGTTAAATTATAACAACAACTATGATTCTTACTACACTTTCTGCAGACACAACATTGAATCGGTTTTTCACCTGTTTTTTGATTGTCCAAGAATAAAGATGGTGTTTGGTACTGGTGACATTAAATTTGATTCGGCTGCTTTCAATTTGAATCCTACTGAAATTCTACAATACTGGATGGAGAATTTTTCATTATCTTGCTTTACTTACAAGGTGTGCATATTGTGGAATATTTGGAAACATAGGAATGACATGATTTTCTCTGGCGTTTCCTTTTCTTCAAATACCATTCTCCATAGAGCGTCATTGGACTTTAATTTGTGCTTAACCAATATGACAGAGGACTGTCCTTTAACTACAACGGAATTCCAGCCTTAGCAGTGGATTCCACCTGAAGAATCCTTTATTAAAATCAATGTCGATTATGCTTTCATCCAAATAAAGGTCCAGCAGGGGTGATTGCTACAGATTATAGAGGAGATTTCCTAGGTGTCAAACAATTACGTTTGATGCTACCTCATCGCTTCTGGCAGAGTCTATTGTGTGTAGGTTGGGAGTAGCTTTGGCAAAGAGTTTATCGGTTACCAAGATAGTTATGGAAGGAGATGCCAAGAATGTTATTACAACCTTATTAGGATAATCGCGGGATATTCCTTGGAGTATTTGATCAGTGATCTTAGATATTCGTAATGAGGTTTCTTTCTTTGCAGAAGTGAAGTTTCACTATGCTCCAAAACCTGTAAACCAACTGGCACATGTATTATGTCAATTTTCTACGCATGACAATGTAAATTATAGGTGGAATGCTAATTCTCTGCCAAATTGTATCTCTTCGAACCTCAATGTTAATTAGGTAGTCGAATAAAGTTTAGGGCTTGCTTAAAGCCTTTTTTTTCCTTCAAATTTTTTTTATAACAAAACATCATGAAATAAAAGTAAACAACCTTCAAATGATGCTTCTTCTACCCTTGGAACAAGGAAGATACAAATATTTGAAGTTGTTCTCTAATAATCTTCAAATTTCTACCCAATTATAATATTAGAAACTAGGAGATAATAGATGCATCTCTTAAATTGAAATTTCTACCCAATTAAAAATTGGAAATAACAAAGTGTTGGAGGATCTTCTCTTAAGAAGGATTTAGGGTTCTTACACCATTTTTCTAAACAAGCCAAACTTGAAAACTAGAAGAGCTAGGGTTTAAACAATAAATAGTAAACAAAAAGGACAAAGGTAGGAAATAAGGAAAAGAAGAGGGTAAAAGAGTAAATACGAAATAAAAGGGAATAAATGGTATATATGAAATACCATTATGCATCATCCTTCCCTCCTTAAGTGAAATTCTCCCTGGAATTGTCCATCTCTTCATCCATAGCATTGTCACCCCAATATGGAACCAAGTGCTTAACATTAAAGACGTCGGGCGTACGAATTGAGCTTGGTAAGTTGAGTCTATAAGCATTATCATTTATATTTTTTCCAATTGGAAATGGTCCAATCTTCCTTTCCTTAAGCTTGTTGTACTCACCCACGGGAAAGCATTCTTTAGTAAGAACCGCATAAACAAGATCTCCTACTTCAAACTCAACCACGCGTCGCCGTTGATCAACCTTGTTCTTGTATTTCCTTGATGAAGCTTCCAGATGCTTTAGGGTGCTTTTCATGTATAAGGTGGAGTTTAGAAACAAAGTCTTCCGCCTTAGCATTTGGCCTTTTCAAATCCGGTACTAAAGACAAGTCAAGTGGTACTCTTGGATTGAACCCGTACACCACCATGAATGGTGAATAACCACTACTCTGGTTCACCGCATGGTTGTAAGAAAATTCCTCCTTGCATAAAACTTGTTCCCATGTCTTCAAATTATCCTCAACTAAACAACGAAGAAGATTACCTAGGGAACGATTTACCACTTCGGTTTGTCCATCCGTTTGAGGGTGATAACCGGTGCTAAAACTTAAATTGGTCTTAACCAACTTCCATAAAGTACGCCAAAAATGCCCCAAAAAACGACTATCTCTATCTGAGATGATGGAAGAAGGAATACCATGTAAACGATAAATGTCTTTAAAAACGAGTTTAGCTACCATGACCGCATCCGTTGTTTTTTTACAAGCAATGAAATGAGACATTTTGGAAAAACGATCTACCACTACAAATATCGAATCCATACCTCTTTGAGTACGCGGTAATCTCAAGATGAAATCCATGCTCAAATCTTCCCATGGACAATAATGAATAGGAAGTGGCATGTATGATCCCGCATTAGTGGCCGTTCTTTTAGATACTTGACATATATGACATCTCTTCACATATGAATGAACCTCCTTCCACATTCCCGGACAAAAGTATGATCTAGAAACCAAGTTCCAAGTACGAGTAGTCCCCATATGCCCCTCATCGTTAAGCTCCTAATAATTTTCAATCTCAAGCTTGATTGCGGAATGCAAAGACAATTTTTCCGATAAAGGTACCCATCGAAAAGAACATCATCACCACTTTTGAGTGAACTTTCATCAACCATAAGAGGACTAAAATAAGTATCATTTTTAAGAGATCCCGAATATCATCGAATCCTAAAATACGAGCCCTCATTTGTGTAAGAAGAGAAGTACGTCGACTCAAGGCATCCGCTACCTTGTTTTGTACACCCGACTTGTGCTTGATGGAAAAAGTAAATTTTTGCAAATAAGAAGCCCATTTACCATGCCTATTAGAAAGATTGTCTTGAGAATTGATGTGCTTCAATGCCATGTGGTCCGAAAATAAGATGAACTCATTGTTAATAAGATAGTGCATCCAATGTTTGAGCGCTTGCACAATAGCATAAAACTCAACATCATAAGTGCTATATGCAATTCTAGACCCATTCAACTTTTCACTATAAAAGGCCACCGATTTCCCTTCTTGACTAAGAACCTCCCCAATGCATAGCTTAGAAGCATCACAATGAAGTTCGAATGGTTTATCAAAATTTGGTAATATTAAAATTGGAGACGTACTTAACTTTGTTTTCATCAATTCAAAGGCGTAATCCGCTTCTTGATTCCATAAAATACTTTCCACCCTTCATGCATTCGGTTATTGGAGCCATGATTCCACTAAAATTTTCAGTGAATCGACGATAGAAAGAAGCTAACCCATGAAAACTTCGAATATCAAACAAAGTTTTTGGCTTGGGCCAATTCCTTATGCATTCCACTTTATCTTCATCTACCGAAATCCCATCCTTACTAACCACATAACCAAGCAACAAAATTTTATCGGTCATGAATGCACACTTCTTCAAGGTAGCATAAAATTGTTGCACCCACAAAATCATGAGAACCTCACGACGGTGACGTATATGAGATTCTATATCGGTACTATAAACAAGTATGTCATCAAAGTAAACAACCACACACTTCCCAATCAACGGGTCGAAGTGCTTGATTCATGACTTGCATAAATGTACTTGGAGCATTTGAGAGCCCAAATGGCATAACCATCCATTCATACAAACCATCTCGAGTCTTGAAAGCGGTTTTCCATTCATCCCCCACCTTGATATGAATTTGATAATACGCGTTTTTAAAATCAAGTTTGCTAAAAACACATGCTCCACTTAATTGATCAAGTAAGTCATTCAAACAAGGAATTGGAAATCGGTACTTCAATGTGATTCTATTGATTTCCATACTATCGACAAACGTACGCCATGAACCATCTTTCTTTGGTACTAACAAGGCCGGTACCACACAAGGGCTAAGGCTCGGTCTTATAAAACCTTTGGCTATAAGCTATTAAACTTGCCGCCGTAATTCTTCATGTTCTTTGGGACTCATTCGGTAGTGGGATTTGTTGGGAAGACTTGAATCGGGTACTAGATCAATTTGGTGTTGCACATGTCTTAATGGTGGTAATGCATCGGGTAAGTCGGTAAGAAAAACATCTTGAAATTCTTCGATAATTGGCTTGATTAGCGGTGGCACAAAATCATACGATGGAGATTCTTTAACATGAAGTATATAGAAAACCTCCGAATCATCCAACTCTTCTATGAACTTGTGATAAGTAAGTATATTTTTACCATCACCATTTTGTGGCTTAGGCATAAGCTCACGATTGGGTACAAGAGTCAACTCACATGAACGAATAGTTGTTTGTTCTCCCATCATGATTCACAAACCGACCATATTTCCAAGGTCTCCCAAGAAGTAAATGACATGCATCCATCAAAACAACATCACAACAAACTTTGTCGACATATTTGTTACCAATAGAAAAATTAATGAGACAACGTTTAGTGACTTTTACCTCGCTTCCTTGGTTAAGCCATAATAGAGAATATGGAGAAGGGTGTTCTTTTCTCTCTAACTTCAACTTGCGAAAAACTTCTTCGGAAACGATATTTTCACAACTCCCCGAATCAATCACAATCTTGCAAACTTTCCCACCAATTTTACAAGTGGTTTGAAAAATGTTGTGGCGTACCATCGATCACCTTCATCGAGTTTTGCAGTAAAATAATTACGTAACAAAACCAAACACGGTCCTTGGTCACCGATGAGAAACTCCTCTTGCACTTTTTCGTCAGGTTCTTTATCAAATATTGGTGGATCCATAAGATCCAAATATGCATTAACTTCATCATCACCTTGAACAAGTAAGTTTTTCCCCGAGCGATCACTCTTCCTACAATCATATGCTTTATGTCCATCTTCTCCACACTTGTTACATTTACCTTGAAAGACTTGTTGAGAGGTATTGGATTTTGATGGAATGGTAATAGTTGGAGCACCAATAGTTGGCATTGTAGAAGTAGTGGGTTTAACACCTCCTTGAGTGTGAGTACTCCAATTTGCATGAGAAACTCTCCTTGCATATTTCTTATCCAAAGATAATGCCCTTTGAAAAGCTTCCGACACCGAATAAATATCAAATAAGTTTTGTATCTTGATATTGCATTCTCAAACCTCCTATATACCTTGCTACAAGTTGTTCTTCCGTTTCATTAATATCGTTCCTTGCAATCAAGTGATAGAACTCTTTGGTGTATTCATTAATCGACTTGGACCCTTGCCTAAGATTTGGAGTTGTTGGAGTCTTGAAATTCTTTGTGTTCCTGTTTAGAGATTATTGTAAACCTGTAAACCAGCTTACACAAATTTGACAGAAATATCTATGTTACTACCTTGATATCCAGTTTTTTTCTTAGGTTCTGAATTATTCTATAATTTATTTATTAAAAAGGTTTAAACTTCAGCAATGCAGGAATTCTCCATCTGTTCAAAATAGCTAGTGATCACTCTCCAATCTTTCTTAAGTCGTGATTTACAAAGAAGAAACATTTCATATAGAAGTTAAGCTTTATTGGTGCAATCATCCAGATTGTAATAAAGTTGTTGAGGAAAACTGGGCTAACATCTTCTGACCTTATAGTATAATACATTTTCATCTATTATATTTGGACTAAACTATGTAAAAATACTTGTTGTATAACATATTGTCATCTATTTTATTCAGACTAAACCATGCTAACATCTTCTAACCTTTTCCATCTCCAATCCTTAGCATGCTGGCACACTTTTCTGCTGTAGAGTATATGAACTTATCTCCAACCCTGAACCCTCACCATTACGATCAAAACAATTTAACAACTTTACAACTCCATACTTGTTTATAGTGATTTGTTTCGATTTCTTAGGAGTAGCAACATCATATGCCTTATAATACAACAATACTAGCTTACCTTAAGGTTCCCTCCTAAGATACTTTTCTGCTCTTTTAGTTAACCCAATTATCTTTATTTCCTTCACCTAATCCAAAATTGCACTGCTGTTCACATTACACAAAACAACATGATATGTATGTTATGTACTTATATCAAGTACACTCTTTAATTGCAAAATCAAAACCAGGTTACAAAGAACGTGTATCTTCTAAGTACACAAGCTTAATCATGTTATAATGTGGTTTGTAACTCAATTACTTTACAGATGTATATCAATGCGTAACTCTACCTTACTGATGCATATGAAGGTGTAATTTCAAATTACATAACCTATTTTTGGCACCTGTAAGTTCATATTTGTGACACCCCAAATACTTAACTTGCTTAGCTATTAGGATTACAACCTAATTGAAGCATCAAAACTAAATTACCGATTTTAAGAATCATAATTACATAAAGTTCTAATAACCAAAACCCAAACTCTCTGATAATATATAAATATAAGTCTTTCGAGTACTAAGATTATATTAATGTGTTGTTTACAAAATAAAGAAATAATACATTTAGTAAAAGATACACAATATCAATAGATTCGATAAAGCTCTAAGCTATGAAACATATATCTTCATGTGCACCATTTCTTCTGATAACTGAAACTGAAGTGGGAAAAAGTGAGAACATCATCCCAAAAGGGTACCCAGTGGAAACAAATAGCTCTCAAATAATCACTAACATGCTTCACAATTTTAAAATAATAACAGTAATTTAAGAACAATAATAAATTAAAGCATTCGGCAATGCACGCATCAGGAAACAAGTGTTATCCTAACCTTGCCAAACTCATTGGAGAAGACGACGCGAGAACAACCCTAATCAATGATGATAACGTCATCCACATAAAGTGTCCTCCAAAATCATGATTCAGAATATTACCATCAAGATTTGAAAGTTAAAAAAACAAACATAATATGCACACGAATGACTTCCCCGAAATAAAATAATATATATAATATTTAAGCGGCTTACCCCGACCTACTATGTAACATTCAACTGGCTTACCCCGACCTACTATCATAGTAAAAGTAAATGGCATAATATTTAACCTGCTTTCCCCGGTCTACTAAATAATAAAATTAAAGTGCATAATATTTAACCGGCTTTCCCCGGTCTACTAAATAATAAAAGTAAAGTGCAGAATATTTAACGGCTTTCCTCGGTCTACTAAATAATAAAAGTAAAGTGCATAATATTTAACCTGCTTTCCCCGGTCTACTAAATAATAAAAGTAAACTGCATAATATTTAAACGGATTTCCCCGACCTACTAAGATAATATTCAACCGGCTTACCCGGCCTACATCGACTTAGCAAGAAGCTGTGGGGAAACGCAGATACTCTTTCCAGCAAAATCTCACAAAGCATATCACATACAAGCACATTCATACCAAAGATCATACATAGAGATAAAACACCACTGCAGTGTTGCAAATTTCTGTGTTTTACAATTTCTTCAATAAAAACACCTATTGAGCCATGAGTCATTATCTTGAGCGTGTTTTCACCATGAAGAGCTGAACTACACCACTGGCACAACGGAGAAAGTCATTCTTCATGCATGTGGTAATTCTATTTAATTCTTTCATGACTTTTTGCATTGATTATTAATCATTTTATGGTTTTTATTGAATGATTGTGATTTCAATTGATGGGTTATTCTTAGGTTAAGTCTTTTGATTTCCATGCTTTCGATTTACAGTCAGTGCTTATGATAAGCACGTAAGTGTGATATATTTACACCCATAGCTGCATTAGCTAGGACTCATTATTTTACTAATAATATTGTTTTAAGGCTTTTTTAGGAAATACAAGTAAATCTGGTAACCCGAAGAATAAAACGGATGAAGTTAGACTTATGCGCTTATTTGACCAATCGGATCCGGTCAAAGAAATATGGACGGTCGTGGCTAATGGAATGAGATTAGGCTTCGAATTAATTGGGCATAATATTTTGTTCGTGGTGGAATTACAAGAATATGGAGACATTAATTAACTTCATTTCTACTTACTATACTGGTTTTGTTTCCATTTCATTTCTTTATTGAATTATAAAATGCATGGAATGTGATTTACTACTGAGCACTAAATGTGGAAGATCTTTGAAGAGAGTATATAAAGAAATGGAAAAAGTGACGTGAAAGATGCTTTGAGATATGATTCAAATGATTAAAGTGACAACAAAAGATATATACATTCCTTATTTATGATATTTTGGATGTGTAATAATATCTTTGGAATTTTGGGAAGTAGACAGTGGTTATATAATTGGAGTGTCAACCATGTAATAAGGGGGTTTCTGGTGGCTATGGTGGAGGTTCGTTCTGGGGGAGTTTTAGAGACGGTGTTTTTCTTTTTGCTGCCATTGGAGAAGCAAATAACAAGGGGGGAAGAAAACGATTATTACCGGGTGACGACGGTGATATCGGTTTATTATCTCTTACCCATTTAATATTTTTTTATGGATTTTGATAAATCCATTTCTATGGTGTGCTAAATTTTGTAACTAGGGTTCATGGAGAAAGCTACTTTGAGTATAGACCATTACGAAATAAATTGGAATTATCTTGGTATTAGGCTATAAAAATGAATCTTGAAGTCTATAATTTTGTTTATTGATTTTATTAGAATATGAGTTGTTGCACACCGGCTTTGTATGATACATTAGTCTAAATTCATAAATTCATATGGTTTGCAATTATATTTGTTAGTATTTGATAATTCATGCTTAGGTTAATTCTTTTGATGGGTTATGCTTAGACGAAGAAAATAATAATTGCGAATCTATAAACTATGTTTTTTATAATTCTATCGTCATTATAATTTGATAGGTCATGCTTAAAAATTTGATGAGCTATACTTAAGAGATGCGAGTTTATGATCGGAAATTATAACAATCATAGGTGTTGCAATAGAACAAAGATATAAACACCTATTTAGAATTAGAGTTCTTTTCGGTGCATAATTATAAATAGTAGGGGAATCCATAGACCCTGGTTACCGACTCCTTCTCATTGCATTTTATTAATTTTATTTTGTTTTCGTTCTTTTTAAATCCTTAATTCCATAAATCTCAAAAATATCATTTCTGGTTAGTCGATTAGGAATATTGGTTACGGTATTTTCCACCGCTCCCTGTGGGAACGACCCGTACTTGCCTCTGTCTACATTGTAGACACCGTGCAATTGCGGTTATATACATATAGGTATCTCCGGATCCTATCAATTTTTGCCGCCGCCGCCGAGGAGCGGTTGAGAAATATTGTAATTGGTATTTTGTACATAGTTATTATTTTTTTTTTATACATAGCTTATTTTTTTTCTTTTATTTTTATATTTTCTTTTAGTTCTTTTTACGTAGCTTATTTGATTTTTCTTAGGTACCTTAGTTTGAAGAGCGGCGATTGGAGTCAACAACATGCCTAAAGTAAGTACTTGATATTCTCGCAAAGCTTTTGCAAGGTGAGTTATTGGGAAAACTTTATTTTGTATTATGGTTTCCAGTGAGTTGACTTATTTTATATCTTTTAGGAATCTTACCAAAAGAGCTGAGAGCGCAGAGGAGTCATATGATATTTTACATGAGGAGTATGCATATGCACCTTCTCATTATCAGGAATCTGCCGAGTGTGTAAATAATGATTGGATTTATTCTCATAGGTATGATCATTCCATATTTTGTGAAGGTATGACCATTACCAATCTTACCCTGATTATGAGCCACAATGTATTGATTCCAATTATTATTCACACATTTCTCCGTCACAGTATGAGAGAGATGATCAATCTTACGGTGACCCATATGCATCACAACTATCTTTGTTACAACGCCTTAATATTGAAATTGCTGAACAGACCAAGGCTAATGAGTTATTTTTTACTGAGATGAGTAAAACCCAAGCTTATATTGATCAACTTTCTGAACAAACTGATTTATCGATTGCTCAACTAACGCAGTCGGTAGAAGATCGTGGTCTTACTGAGGATACAAGTTATAATTTTTCTTATAATCTTGATATTTATGATGAAACCGCTTTAACTAATGAGTCAATATGTATGGAGAATGATGATGAACTTGATAGTTTGGATCATAGTAATAGAGACATTGTCATACCAAGTGAAGGTGGTGTTTTTAGTCCAACTCCTGATCGTGTTAATTATCACTCACCTATTCAAAATGATGAGTTTAGGATTGAGGACACCATTCTTTTAGACGGTGTGACATATCAGTGCTATAACAATGATGCTTATGAAGAATTTGTTAATTCTGAGGAAACTGTAGTTAAGTCTAACGACTTAGAGACATTATACTCTATCTATAAGGTTTCTTTTAATCATCTCTATTGTGATATTCCTATTGATTCCTTGGTTGATGATGATTATGATGATGATTAGTACAGGGTTACAAACCCAGTGGAGAAGTTAATATCCCTAGAATTGTTATCACAACTTTTCAGAAGATTCCTAATTTTGGATTAGAACTGCTTGCTTCTCCAGTATTACAATATTATTTTGCATATCGTGACTTCTCTTTGCCTGTGCATGTCTCCCAAATGGTTTTCAGTTCCCAACCACAGTGAACCACTTGAGTCGGTAATTCTTGTTACTGTCAATTTATCCTTTGTAAAAACAAGGTATGTAAGCAGCTCTTTCCTTTTGATAATCTCTATATCTTTACGTTGCTACAACGAAGATCTGAGGTTATCACTGGTTGCATATATTGTTCTTTGGGTCGATCCCCAACTATTTAGGTTGTTGATATATGGAGAATCCTTTATGCATATTCCAGTAGGTAATTCTATTTTCTTATTTTATTTTTATTTGTTTATTTCGCATATTATGAATTTTCCATCTTAAATTTTATATTGGATGACTCAATTACATTGAGGTCAATGTAATGTTTAAGTGTGAGGGAGTGGTTAACTTTTTCCTTTTTCAGGAATTTTCTTGTAATTTATGACCAGCTGTGTAGCGGATCTTAAAAAAAAATTAAAAAAATTAAAATTAAAAAAAAATGATCAGCTGTGTAGCGGGTCTTAAAATAAAAATAAAAATAAATTATCATCATGGTATTTAGGGTTATGACCAGCTGTGTAGCGGGTCTTGTGTATGGTATTTATCATGACCAGCTGTGTAGCGGGTCTTTTGTATGGTATTTTCTATGACCAGCTGTGTAGCGGGTCTTGGTATGATATTTCAAAATTTCATTTTATGACCAGCTGTGTAGCGGGTCTAACTCTCTCTTATGATATGACTAGCTTTGTAGCGGGTCAATTTTTTTGTTTTGCTCGGGACTAGCAAAATGCAAGTGTGGGAGAATTGATAAGCACGTAAGTGCGATACATTTACACCCATAAATGCATTAGCTAGGACTCATTATTTTACTAATAATATTGGTTTAAGGCTTTTGTAGGAAATACAAGTAAATCTGGTAACCCGAAGAATAAAACGGCTGAAGTTAGACTTATGCGCGTATTTGACCAATCAGATCCGGTCAAAGAAATATGGACGGTCGTGGCTAATGGAATGAGATTAGGATTCGAATTAAATGGGAATAATATTTTGTTCGTGGTGGAATTACAAGAATATGAAGACATTAATTAACTTCATTTCTACTTACTATACTGGTTTTGTTTCCATTTCATTTCTTTAGTGGATTATACAATGCATGAAATGTGATTTACTACTGAGCACCAAATGTGGAAGATCTTTGAAGAGAGTATATAAATAAATGGAAAAAGTCACGTGAAAGATTCTTTGAGATATGATTCAAATGCGTAAAGTGACAACAAAAGATATATACTTTCCTTATTTATGATATTTTGGATGTGTAATAATATCTTTGGACTTTTGAGAAGTAGACAGTGGTTATATAATTGGAGTGTCAACCATGTAACAAGGGGGTTTCTGGTGGCTATGGTGGAGGTTCGGTCTGGGGGAGTTTTGGAGACGGTGTTTTTCTTTTGGCTTCCATTGGAGAAGCAAATAACAAGGAGGGAAGAAAACGATTATTATCGGGTGACGACGGTGATATCGGTTTATTATCTCTTACCCATTTAATATATTTTTATGGATTTTGAGAAATCCATTTCTATGGTGTGCTAAATTTTGTAACTAGGGTTCATGGAGAAAGCTACTTTGAGTATAGACCATTACGAAATAAATTGGAATTATCTTGGTATTAGGCTATAAAAATGAATCTTGAAGTCTATAATTTTGTTTATTGATTTTATTAGAATATGAGTTGTTGCACACCGGCTTTGTATGATACATTAGCCTAAATTCATAAATTCATATGGTTTGAAATTGTATTTGTTAGTATTTGATAATTCATGCTTAGGTTAATTCTTTTAATGGGTTATGCTTAGACGAAGCAAATAATAATTGCGAATCTATAAACTATGTTTTTGATAATTCTCTCGTCATTATAATTTGATAGGTCATGCTTAGAAATTTGATGACCTATAGTTAAGAGATGCGAGTTTATGATCAGAAATTATAACAATCATAGGTGTTGCAATAGAACAAATCTATAAACACATATTTAGAATTAGAATTCTTTTCGGTGCATAATTATAAATAGTAGTGGAATCCATAGACCCTGGTTACCGACTTCTTCTCATTGCATTTTATTAATTTTCTTTTATTTTCGTTCTTTTTAAATCCTTAATTCCATAAATCTCAAAAATATCATTTCTGGTTAGTCGATTAGGAATATTGGTTACGGTACTTTCCACCGCTCCCTGTGGGAACGACCCGTACTTGCCTCTGTCTACATTGTAGACACCGTGCGATTGCGGTTATATACATATAGGTATCTCCGGATCCTATCAGCTTACAAAATCTATTTTTGGCAAAGAATCAAAGTCCATATTTTTATTATTGAGGTATAATTGTCTAGAATAAATATATGAATCGCATGAATGAGTTTATTCGTGGAAATGATTTGTTTCTTGGACTCAGACAAACCCACCATGGGTTATTTGTTCCATGCACTTGCGACATGTGTGGAAACTAAACAAATGGGTTTGGGATCAAATCGAAATGCTTCTATCGTGGGTGTAATAAAGAAGCGATGAAAAAGTCAGTTGAGTTCTCCTCTCCAAGATGCAACGTATTTTCTCAATCCTTATTACGTCTTTAACCCAGCAACTAATCTCATCAATAATGAAATTTCTGAGCAAGCAAGAACAAGCAAAATGCATACTAGAGGTACAAAATTACTAATACTATCTCCAAATATGTTTAATTAAGTAATTTGAATTTCTAGTAACAATTGTACTTTCATTTGTAGGCGGGAAGAATGCGAATGATGCAAGGTCAATTTGCATCACCATCCGCACGTATTGCAGCTCAACATGGTGATCCTGTAAGTTGGTGGTTATCTTATGGTGTTGAGTATCCATCCCTCCAAAAGATTGCAGTAAAGATATTAAGTCAAACAAATACATCGTCTGTATCAGAGAGGAATTGGAGTGTGTTTGAAAGAATCCACACCAAACTACGCAATCGTTTGCTTTCATCAAGAATAAATGATCTGGTGTATGTCCAGTACAATTTGAAGTTGGAGCAACAAAAAATTAAAGGTAAAACAAGGCGACATAACATTGATGTTCACCACGTTCATAGTCTACTGAGGTATGACAATATGCTTGACTGGATAACGGGGGAAGACGAAACCCCGGTTTTACCTCAAGAAGAACAATGGTCAAATATGCTGGAAGAAGAAGCCGTTAATAATCCAGAGCATGTCCCTCTACCATACAACTGGCATAATTCTGAAGTTCAAATCCCATACGAAAGGTACCCAGTGAGTGACTTTGTTTATGACTTTGGTAATCTTTCATTTGGAAACAATACACAAGGTTATGATAATGTGAATCCAACATATGATTTCTGATCGCTCTGACCATGATGTTCAATATATGAACGAAGGATATAATTGTAATATTGATAACAATATGAAGTAGATAACAATGATGATGAAAATAAAGAAGGTTATGATGACGATAATGAAGGTTATTATGATGATAATACTTGTGCAAACGAAGATAGCTAGTACCCCCACGGCAATGACTATGATGTGGAAAGGAACCTCCGAGAAAATGACGAATACATGAATAAATCAAAAAAAGGTGGTGGCCATAGTTGGTTCGCGTAGCTTTTTAAATGATGAACACTAGTTTTAATCCTTTGTTTTTTATATTTGAAGTTTTTAATCCTGTAGTTACTTTCTCTGTGTCATTTAAAAAATTTAATTCGAAGTTTTACACTTTCAATCCATAGAAAGAAAAAAATTAAAAAAATGATAAAAAAGTTATTTACACGATTATAACGTGCGTGATATCGGGAAAACGGTACTAAAAAACGCACGTTAAAATGTTATTTAGAAGAAAAAAACATTCAAACTAATTTTAGGAAAAAGGTTATAACGCATATGAAAACTGAAAAACGGTCCTAAAAAACTGACGTTATTTCCTATTTATCGGCCTTATAAAGGCACAGGGTCCGGAGACCCTCACGGCCACGACATGTGGGTGTGACCGTTTTAACGGTAGTTTTTCGGTAAAAACGGGTGTTTTTAAAACCTTGCTTCTAAGTAACATTTTAAAGCAAGTTTTTTAAACCATTTTTTCCGTTTTCACGCCAGATATAACCGTTTTTATATAAGAAAGAATTTAAAAATATTTTTTTACAATTTTTTATTTTCTAAATTAAAAATTAAAAATTTACAATAAAACTTTTGAAAATAAAAGAATAAAATAAAAATATATAAAAAATGTCGTAACAGCGTTATTAGACCCGTTATAACTGTTTTCACGCACGTTATAACCGTTAGATAGGAATTTCAGAATAATTTTTTTTTATTTCCTGTTTAATTGTTATAACGCCTGTTATTTTTAAATGACATATAAAAAACACGTTTTTTTCTAAATAACATTTTTTTTTGCCCGTAACGTATTCACACTCGACAAAACGCGATATAACGGTCACACCCAATGACCGTGACATGAGGCGTGACCCGTTTTTCAAACCTTGGGCCATAGAATGTTGTTTCACTGCTAGATCTCCACTTTTAACACTGATCGTTAGATCTGGGGCATAACCCTGTATAAATCTGCTCCCGAATCTGGGCCTATCACTTCCTCAGACTTCCTCTTCCTCTCTTTGTTCTATCTGCTCTCGGTTTCACAGAGAAAAACCATACATTTCTTCAATGTTGAAAGTTAAAATTTCCAAGTATGAAGACATTAAAATCTCCATATACTGTATCATGGGAGCAAATTGATTATTTATTTACTTCTCTCCCTCTCAATCTACAAAGAATTTGAAGTCTCTCATTTCTAAACTATCGTCAAATTGGTATCCTTGCTTTTGAGAAGAAGAGGAGGTTAGAATACAGGTATTCTACCATTTTCTTCTTACTGAACCCATATCAGAATCACTTTAATTTGATGTATACTATAAATTTGCTTGCAGTTGTTTAGTTAATTGAAGGAATTATTTTGTTTGTTGTTGTAAATTGTGTACATGTACTTTAGGCATTTCATTTTTCTTCAATTTTTTCTTTGAGTTTTATGTACTTGTAATTAGAATTGCAAATGCCACTTAGAAGTGAATTGATCTGGGTTTCTTGCATTCATGGTCTATGTCATTGTGTGTGAGAAGTTTGGGATGGAGTTTCATATTTTTCGTTCATCAGTCCTGATAAGCTGGCTAGTTCATTACTGGTTTGGAGTTAACTAAGGCGAGACCTGTAGTGGTTAGCAACATCAGCAATGGATTCCACCAATCTGCAGGTGGTTTCCTTATGCTCTATAGGTTGCCTGGTATTGGTTCACTTTTTAGCAACTCCACTTAGTTGCCAGTGTAGAGAATCATGTAGAACCCTTGTTTAATTTATCCACTAATTTAGCTGGTTCCTGTTCTTCTTCTTTTTTAGCATACCGCTGGTTGCCAATGGCGCTTTTTATCTGATAAGCCATTCAGTCTGGTATTTTATTAGGGAAACCAAGTTATGTTATGTTTCTTGTGTTTGCTTGTTTAGTACAGTGTTATTCAATTTTCACCAGTAACAGGGAGATTAAACTGTCTATAGCACGTAAATCTTGTACCGGTGTTGCTCGTTCCTTTCTTGGTTCTCATTGTTTCTGTACAATTTATCTATCTGTGTATTTTGTATGTTTGCAATTGTGAAACATCCCAATAGGAGCCACATACATTTACACTATACCTATCTACCCGATTCTTTGGCACTGATTGTGACAGTCTAATACAGGATTGTTGATATAGCCAAAATTAGATTGATAAACATCTCAGATTGCGTATTCCAAAACCCTTGAAATTGACTGAACATATAGGTGTTTTCTAAATGAAAGAATAGAGTTTTTTGTAGCTTTCATGCATCAAGGAAATTCCATCATGTGATTGGCATGGACATACAATCCATTCGTCCATACTTGATACTTCATGTCAGCCAGTTATGTGGTGGGGTCTTTTTGACACTGGTCAAATGTTAATTGACTAAACTGAACTCTACAAGTATTAGAAGGATGGGTTCTGGGTACTTTTGAATTATTGCACCTTCATTAGTCATTTGCTTTGGAAAACATTGAACCAGGATTTCTACAAATGGTTCATATTCTACCTTTTTCTTCTTTCTGAATTCATATCAAAATTACTTTAATTCTATGTATACTAGAATTTCGGTGCAGTTCTTTAGTTGATTGAGGAAATTATTTTGTTTGTTGTTGTAAATTGTATACATATACCATAGGCATTTTATTTTTTCAATTTTTCTGTGAGCTTTATCTACTTGTAATTAAAATTGTTTACTGAAGCCGCCACAAATGCTACTTAGAAGGTAGAATTGATCTGGGTTTCTTGCATTCATGGTCTATGCCATTGTGTGTGAGAAGTTTGGTATGGGGTTTCATATTTTTCGTTCATCAGTGCTGATAAGCTGGCTAGTTTTTTTACTAGTTTGGAATGAACTACAGCGGAGATCTGTAGTTGTTACCAACCTCAGGTAGGATCCTTTATGCTCTATAGGTTGCCTGGTATTGGTTCACTTTTCAGCAACTCCACTTAGTTCCCACCATAGAGAATTATGTACAACCCTTCTTTACTTAATTAGTTTATTATTCATCCATTAATTTGGCTTGGCTGTTCTTGTTATTCCAATTTTAGCACCGCTCTGGTTGCCCTATGGTGCATTCAGTAGGGTATTTTGTTATGGAAGCCAAGTTCTTGTTATTCCATTTTTAGTATAGCGCTGGTTGCCAATGACACTTTTTATAAGATGACCCATTCAATCTGGTATTTTTATTAGCGAAACCAAGTTATTTTCTTGTGTTTGCTTGTTTAGTACACTATTATTCAATTTTCGTGCTGTTACGAAGTTTGAGATCAGTTACTAAAACAAACTTGTTCACCAGTAACAAGGCGATTGAACTGTCTTTAGGACATAAATCTTGTACTACTGGTGCTGCTTGTTTCTTTCTTGCTTCTCATTCTTTTCTGTATAATTTATCCATACATATATTTTGTATGTGTGCAATTGTGAAACATCCCCAATAGGAGCCGCATAGATTTACACTATAGCTATCTAGCCGATTCTTTGGCACTGATTGTGACAGTCCAATATAGGACTGTAGGATTGTTAATATAACCAAACTAAATTGATAAACATCTCAGATCGCTTATACCAAAACCCTGCAAATTGACTGCACTGTGCTCAGATTGGTGTTTCGTAAATAAAGAGAGTTTTTCTGTAGCTTTCATGAATCAAGGAGACTCCATCATGTGATTGACAGGGACTTACGATCGACTCCTCCATACTTGATACTTCATGTCAACCAGTTATGTAGTGGGGTCTTTTTGACACTGGTCAAATGTGAATCAAGTAATCGACTAAACTGAACTGTACAAATGCTGGTCATAGTTAGAAGGATGGGTTCTGCATACTTTCAATTATTGCACCTACATCAGTCATTTGCTTTACAAAACATTGAGCCAGGATTTCTACATGAATGGCTTATATTTATGATATACAATGCTAAACCTTTTACCAGTTAAGTCCAATGCTTGAAATATCTATATTAGTTAGTCCCATTTTAAGTCTCCTAATACTTCTATTTTTATTGTTTTGAACAGACTTTCGGCTCCCTCTTACTCAGAGTAGAAGAGCCTGCAATGACATATGGATTGATCGTCATTTCTCCATGCCTCCATAACTTCAGCTCAATTCTTGGGACAAAGACCCCCAGTCGAAAAAGCAGAGTTTTCAGGTCTAGCTCCTCCCCTGGTTTTATCAGCATTCGAGCTGTGCAAGACAATGAGGGTCCAAGAAGACTCATAGACGTAATCCGGTTTATTCCAGACCTCTCGAGGAACTACTTCAAAAGTCCCTCTCGAAGAACTTTATTTGGAGGTATCTCTTTATTGGGTGGGTTTTATGTGGCTCAAACAATTTCCTTATCATTCGGAGCTTTAGGAGTAAACGATGTAATAGCTGCTGTTCTATGTGTTCTTCTCACAGAGTATGTGACAAGGTTTTATTACAGCCGACCCAAGGTAACTTTCCCCCTAGCTCTACTTAACAATTTTAAGATGGGGTTCACGTATGGTCTCTTCATCGATGCTTTCAAGCTTGCTAGTTGAATTGGAATAACCTTACAGTTTACTTTAATAGCTATCCGTTGCTGTATTGACATGGTGTCTCTGTGGCCTTTTTCTCTCAGACCACCAATTCTCTTGGTTCCCAATAATATCAAGTGAAGTTTTGTATTCCATTCTTTGTCTGTTTGTCATCTGTTCATCTGGGATGAACTCGATTTCTATATTTGTGTACAGGAATGTTGAGTATTCTTTCGTCTTACAGTACTTCTTCATTTTCTATCTCAAAAATATTGTTAATTCCTGTGTTCCTGTGTATGTATACAGCTGGCTCAAGTGTTATGAACCTTTCAGGATAATTTGAACTTTTCCTCATGTACTGAGTTAATTCAACTCCAGTATAAGCAAATTAGGAATCTTTCGTTTTTTTTTGGGTAATTTTTTTTTATCTTACTGGTAATTGGTAAAAATTTGCATGAGCTTATATCCCATTGGTAATTGTTGCATGAGTATCACTTTAACATCCTTGCCCCGCAACCAAGTAGGGATACTAAACTGTTTTTTTTTCTTGATAGGGATACTTAAACTGTCAGATTAGAAGAATGGCTTTTGCCTGGGCACAACCATTCAGTCCAATCCACATGCTCTTTTTACTGGAAGAAACTTTAATGCTTATGTTAGTTATATGAGAGGGTCTATTTGCAGTCTGATAGATGACTAAAGTAACAACGACAATCTTCCTATAATCTACCAAAATAACAAATTCCAATACACCGTTCCTCGAATTAGAAATTACGTGCTTTAAACAAGAAATGCTGGAAACATCAATCACAACCTATATGACATGTTGCAGGAAAAACTCCTTGGAACTACTTTCACGCATCATCCTTTCTTATACTACGTGCCACTCCTGCTTTGACGTAGCCTTGTTCCTGAATCCCCTGGGCTTTGACGCTCGTGAACTCTGACCCCTGCATATTACCAGATGTAGAAAAACCTTCAAAGTTCTTGAACTGATTTAGATACCAAATATTTGAACCTGACACTAAAATTTGTTCTATCCACACAATAATCACAAAGTTCTGAAAAAGATGCAATAGATGAGAAAAAGAACATAAAGAGTCGTGGAGTGTTCCATACAAGTATCTTGTTTAAAACCAGTATGATGAGAAGCATCTCATATGCCCAGATATGCACTTTCAGGCCCTTGGGAGATGAGCAGAATGATAAAATCTATCCGACAGATCGATCCCAATTTTTACAACTTTCAGCTCCATGTTTCAATATATGCACAAAAAAAGCAGGTAAGAACTGATAACTACAAAACTGACCTTGAACCATGACTCTTTGGGATGTGTTCCTTAGCAAGATTTAGTGAAGCCAGTGCAGCTGACAAGTCCTCATAATTAGTTCCAGCACCAATAGTATCATCAGGACTGATCTCCCAACTCATTGGAACTTCTAGTACCCTTCAAAAAAGAAAATATTAAATCAGAACTGATCAAAGAAATGTTTTTTCTTACCAAATTATACCTCAAAAGACAAAATACAAGGGGAGAATCATGGATTATCTCATTGAGTGTACCCTTCAAGACGTTTGTGCTTGCAGCGGCACATTTTTTGGACTGTGTAACTCTGAAAAATGGCATCTAGACTTTTAGCAAGTCTAGGAGGTATCTCCGCTGACGGCAGTATATCCAAAATTTTTAGCACTTGGATGTAATTTGACTTTTCTTTGACAATATCTGTAGTCCAAAGTAGATTTAGACGCCCATTGATCTGGTTCCTCTGCAATAGCTGTGCAACATCCCCATCATTAGTTTTGAGCTCCTTTTCTTTTTGAGAACGTTGACGCCATCCACTTGAAAGCTTCATTAACAAAGAAACTAAGTTCTTGCGGAACTCAACACTCTTTATTCCCGATAAAGAGCTCCAAAATCCATCACCAAAGATAACCTATTACAGTCGAACAAGTGCACAGAGATCATTAAATAAAAACATTTTGAGCAATAGGAGAAAATGTGGCGCTTATTCATCTAGGATTATATCACAAATGTAGTAAAAATATAGATTGTATACCTTCCATTTAGCACCTTTAAAGAGTAAAGAATCCATGTTTAGTAAATCTTCAAGCTGGTTAAGCTCAATCAAGGAGTCTATAACTGCTTTCGATAACATCTTGTCATCATCAACTCTAAAGAAACATCCCCTGTCCTTAGAAGATTGCACTAGTTTCCTCCACACTGAATCACTGTTCATTAAAGTTTGTCCATTCCCCACAACCCAAAGGCAGTACCTACAATGAAAAACGCAAAGCCTCCTTAATAAAGACTGAATATACAGAATTATGAAACCAGATTACTTCATATATAAACCATACCTTGCCCTTGTTAGAGCAACATTTGTTCTTTGATGATTCGAGAGGAATCCCACTGATCCGTTGCCATTGGACCTGACAGTAGACATAATTATAACATCTTCCTCGGCTCCTTGAAACCCATCAACAGATCGAACACTCACTGAGAAATTACTGTGTGCCTCAAATCTGTTGCCAAGTTTATCAATGAGCGCAAATACTTGTGCTTTGTAAGGGGATATAACCCCAACACTGACTTTGTTATTGTTTGCAATTGAAGCTGCATGTAGATGTGAGAGCAACCAAAATTACTATATAGTTATTGAAGCATGTAAAATTTCTGAAGACGGTTAAAAAAAAAATACTACCTTTGTAAAGGTTCTCAATTATGGCTGAAATCACTGCTACTTCCACCGGATTTCTGCAGCTGTGCATATCATTGAATTCCTCCTTCCCATAAGAAACATCTATAAACGAGAAAGGCCCGTACATTCTCCCTTGAAGCAAATTTCTGGTATAAGTTCTTCCTTTGACAGTTGGAGCATCTAATATTTGTTTGTTGTAGAATTCAACATTTGGGAAAACACTTATGGAAGGGTGCATTCTGTACTGGATATTCAAGAGATGCTTATTCTGACCGAGTGACACCAATCTCTCAAAGAGACTTCTACCAAACTCAGCCTTTTCAGAAATCTAATTATGAAGAATAGAACACCAAGTCAAGTAGTCTGACAAGATTGTACACAAAGTAAGAAGCACAAATTAAGAGGAATGCTAACCTTGCTTTGAACCATTGCAGGCAATTGTCGTTCATCGCCTATGAGAATTGCATGTCTGACATAAGTTAGTTGAAGCGGAATAGCTGATTCACACTCTTTAAGTTGGGCAGCTTCATCGATGATTACCAACTTCAGTTCCTTAATTGTACTTAGTTTGGCTGAGCTTGAAGCAGTGCAGAAAATGAGGCAAGCCTTTTGCAAACAAAACTCTTTTATCGATCCTACATCATGAAAATTAGGAAACTTAAACTCTTCAAGGAATCTCAAAACTTCAAGGCACTCAACTCGGCTCTTCCGTAATAGCAACACAGAGGTTGTTTTGCTGCTGCAATCTTTTATTTCAGAATCAGAGAAGACTTTCTTGAGCTCTTGATTGGAATAAGAATCCTTTACTAGCGAAACCCGAAAAAACTTGAGCAAATCAAGGGTAGTGTACATTTTGTTTACCATTGTGACAGAAATGAATGAGGTAGGCATGTGAGAAGAGATAGATTCAATTGAAAATCTCATGTCTTTCTCTATCAACGAAAACCGTTTTAGTAGAAACTCACTAAATTCTTCATTTACCGCTTCCTCACCGGTGCTACTTTCACCAGATTGTCCAACGGTTACAGAAAGGCCTACTGTTTCCTCTTCTATTTCTTCCATTTGCTCCATTTTACAAGAAACATCTTTCTCTTTCTCTAGTTTTTTATTTTCTCCGTAGACAAGGAACTGCTGATATGCTTCTTCAAGCAAACATATCATTGATTTTAACTGAACTCCCCATCCAGTGCGTGGGTTCAAGCAATCCCACAGTATCTTACTGCGATAATCAAGAAAAACATCTCCAAGGTCGCCACGAGCATCAATATTCATTCTTTTATCATTCCCAAATAATACTATGTCACCCAACCCATAATTGTTACTTTCCAAGGTTTCCCCAACAATACTCATCAGCCTTCTAGTTACCTCCACAACTGCGGTGTTAGTTGGAGCGCATGTAAGAGCCTTACATTTCATTTTTAAAAGTGCCCAAAGAAGTATACCAATTGTCTTTGTTTTCCCAGTGCCAGGAGGCCCCCAGATAAGCTTGACTGAATTTTTGTGACTACATGAACTTGTTGCAATAGAACGTAACACTGCACCAAATTGAGATTCGTTGAGATTGAACGACTGCAAGCCTTTGCTGAGAACCAGTTCAGCTTCTTGAGAACAGATGTTACAGTCAACTTCAGCCTGTGCAAACAAAATGAAAGCCAAAACAGAATGAGGATGTCAAACTATCCTTAAGAAAACTTCAAACAGACAAACACCATTCTAAGATTGAAATTATGTATTGCCTTTTTGGCGTTAACATTACTGCACAATGTACGGCAACATACAACTACCAATGAGAAGCAACTAGAGTCATAAACTAGTGAAAACTAACCTGGGAATTAGCCCGCAGAGCCTCCTTGATAATATTTTCATTTCTGGCGCCACTTGGATGTAGTGCCCTCCATATGCGAAGATTTGTTGTCATGTTTATAAGATATACAGCAAAAAGGGGATCATTAATCAGGTTCTCTTCACCGTTTTCATCTTCTACTATAATGGGTTTTGACGTAAGAACTTTTACCAAATAAGGTATCTCCTCATCATCAACACCTAAAATCATAGCAGGAATATATGACACTCGAACAAAGTCCTTGACACGCTCAGGCCTCACATCTGAGAAAGCAATTATATCAGAACCTTGAGGCTTGTATACGTTCTTGTCAGGTGTTCCATCTTCTCCCATATGATCTAATAACATAGTGTAAATGAAGTTCCTGGGTGGTTTATAATGTTTATGTTTCTCAACAGATAGAATTTTGCATTTCGGTGCCTTATACAAATTCATCATATTTGACAAGAAATCAGCATGTGTCTCTTCAAGAAGAGGATAACGGTATGAATCCAAGTATTGGTTCACTGATGAGAATGTCTTTGGAATTTTGTTTACCTGCCAAAATGTCAAAGTTGAACTGAACATAAAAATCCTAGTAAAGGAAATTAAAAAACGTGCGAAGTAACTTCTTGGCCATGAACACAAACATTCATATGTAAGCAAAAGAAAACACTATAGTCCTGAATGTACATGAGATCAATGAGTACCTTATCTTTGTAAAGATTATGATTGAAAATATCATGAAGAGACCAAGAGAACACTTGGTCAACCAAACTATCTCTTTTTTCATTGCCATCTTTCTTCGAAGAAGATGACATTGCTGCACTCCTACTGATCAGTTAGCTTTTTGGTCTCCTCTTCACCGGATATAGAGATAGTAACCAGCTTTTTTTGTTTTTTTTGAGGTAAAAATTTAAAGATTCTATTAAAAAGGAAAAAAGAAAGAAATGACAAATGAACACTCTACAACGAGAGCAACAAGGTAGCTGAACAAGTTACAGCAAGAACAACAACCAGTCAACCAGTTTACTTCTTGTTGATCTCAGTGCTGCATGCTCTGAGGATACTTATTTTTTCTGCTCTCGCATTACACAGAAAAAAGACAAGAATAGTTTATAAACGACGTACTTCAAAATTCTGCCTTTTGCAATTATCTAGCTATCTACTCCATACATATGTATCAGTGTATTCAATATGGGAAACGCATGCATGCATGGATATTCACACATTCCTAGCCCACGACTTTTCATATATCGAGGCCATAGTCGTATCAATATATGCACTAGTAGTATTATCAAATTGAAGTCATCGACTCATCGTAAGCAATTTTGTTAAATGAAGATAGAGGTCATTGATGATGTTGTCAAAAAGAGGAAAAATAAATAAAATGAAATCACTCCCAAGTCCCTATCACAACGGCTACATTTTCCTTGAGATTTGTGTTGTTAGTAGATATGATGTGAAAACTTAGTAACCTACTGTCGATATTACTTAGCTATATATACACAAAGTTAAAACAACTGTAGGATTCACGTAGTTAAGTAGGCGATCATCTCTATGTACATTGTACAATACCAATTCTGTTGGGTTTTGCTTCTTTATTATATCATGGCAGAAACGAAGTGTTTCTAGCCAGCAATTTAAGTTTTCTAGTATATTGCTTTTAATAAAAAAAAGAAAAAGTACAAACACAACCACCCCATGCCCAAGAAGAAGAAAAAGATTAAGAAAACAACAAAAGAAACGGAAAATTCCCAGGCTTAAAACCAAAGCCCTTGCAGACCCTACGTCGCAAAAGGAATACCCAGTTAGCCATAATATAGTTTAGGCCATTGCCCTTCATGGAATCCAAGTTCCCGCACCATAAGAAAGCTTGCGTCTTTACCATTTCAGTGGTTTTAGTAAAGGTTGCAATCTCATTATTAAATATGATGCCGTTTCTGACATCCCAAATGGTCCAAGTAATAGCTTCCGGTAGCACTTGCCATAGAGATCTAGCTGCAACATGTAAGTTCTTCACTCCCCAACTTTTGAAGATCGTGTTAATACAGTTGGGCATAACCCTTTAGAGTTTCACAAAATACAACCAAATATCTCTCGCAAATGTGCAGTGGAAAAGAAGATGGGATGTGGATTCTTTACGGCACAAACTGCACAAATTTTTTCTATAATCTTAACTATTATTAAATTGAGTAATTAGCTCTGAAGCATCTTGGCGATCCTACTCTATCTGCACCTAGACAAGACAATGTGGGAATCAGTGTTGGAGAGATGGAGGCATAATTAGAACCATGGAAACACATCAACTCTCATAGGCCAGAAGAATTACTTTTGTGTAAAATTGTTGGAGTATAAGAAGCATTTTTGCTTTTATATAGAGCTAGCTCCTTGACATCACTTACACTTGATTTAGATATGAGCCTATGTCATACCGACGTACCCAATATCCACGTACGAGGATCTCAGGTAATATCATACCCAAATTCGGCTAGTATCCACTCATTTGAAACCGATTTTTGATGAGGTGCAGATTCTAAAACACCGTGTAGTGTAGGACATGATGAGAAACGCATTCTAACACGTCATTGTAGTGCACAACATGATGATATGCGCACTTAAACACCATGCAGTGTACGGCATATTGAGATATGCACTTAACCAACGTGTAGAGTAGGGACCAAAAAGGTTTGGCTATATCTGCTTAATTGGCATGGTCCAAAAATGTACCATATTTTTCGAATAACAATGTTTTTATTTAGTCAAATATGCTGGATGCCACTATTTATGCTTTTTGGAGCATCACAAACCAGAATCAAATCTATCTAAACCCAACGAATAGGCTAGTCTTTACTTTATGAAGCTACTTGTAGCCTACTAGCCTTTTAAAGCACATGGGCGACTTCATGGTAATTGCTATGAGGTGAATTTGGCAAGGAAAAATTTTCGGTTAGTGAGTTAGATTTTCTGTTCCATCTAATTGGATTGCTCTTTTGCAGGTAAGCGTTTCCATATGGAGAGTCCACTGAGAATATCATTAGTTAACATTTTTCGATTATTTTATGCGTCGACTCTCTATAGATTTTTCGAAAAGGATCCCACTAGTGAAACCAATAACAAAGATAGTTGAGAGTAAATGGAAACAGTAATCATTGGCGGCCAATTTATCCCCATTTCCCATTTCATCAGTCGACATATTCTGTCTACTTCATATTCTCTTGATGGGAAAAAAGAAAATTTAAAGTGCACATAAAAGACAAGCAAATTGTTTACATGATTGTTTTTGTTCTTGATTTTGGTTGGGTACAAGAAAATGACATTTAATAATGAGCAGAATGGGATGCCAAGATCCGTATTTTGACATGCCAGCAAATGGCTGTGCCTATTGCCAACTAAAAAGAGAGTTGTATAATTACCTGCATTGCTTCCATTTCAATATCCCATCCTAGAGCTGAGTAAAAACAGGGAACTATTGGAGTGCAGTAATGGAAGTAAGGCATGTGAGAATTTAGTTTTCTTCTTACCATTCCATTACACAAAAGTGATTTTGAGCATGGTGCTTGTTTGGCTTTACAGGTATTTGTATTCGGTTGGCGGATTATTGTTGGTTCAATTATCGGGTTTTTGGGAGGTGCACTTGGGAGTATAGGAGGAGGTGGCGGGGGTGGAATTTTTGTTCCCATGCTTATCTTTATCATAGGATTTGATCATGGATCGTCCGCTCCAATATCAAAATGTAAGACTAGGGAGTATTTATTATTGCTTCAAATGCAGATATACATCAATACTACTCTTAAACCATTCATCCGATCTATATATTCAAAATGTGTATACGAGTGACGAAGTAAGGAATTTTGTTATTTGGTTAGGCATGGTGGCAGGTGCAGCTGTAACAACCGTATACTACAACCTCAAGCGAAGGCATCCAACCCTTGAAATGCCAGTTATGGATTACAACTTGGCACTTCTCATCCAGCCAATGCTCATGCTTGGGATCAGTATAGGAGTTTCTTTACGCTTGGTTTTTCCTGACTGGATAGTCACAATTCTTCTAGTTATTCTTGTTATAGGTAAACGCTACTCAAAATAGCATAAAATATGTTACTTGTTGTTTTCTACTTGAATCTATTCTTGACAACCGACTGTTTGTAGGCCCATTAACCATGGCGATCTTAAAAGGTATACCAATATGGAAAAAGGAAACCATCTTAAAGAAGGTATTTATCCTGTTCCCATCTCCTTTGCATGTTTGTTCTGATAGATTCTTATGCATCTAGCACTGACTCTTTCTCCTTGTAATTCAGGACGTTGTCAAGTGTTTGGAGTATGGTGAGTTGTGCGGCATTCTTTTCCTTTATAAACTTTAAGGGTATTCTTCGCTCTAATCTGTTTCTTTTGAAGTTGTTGCATATTTATCCTTCCCTTGCTGTTAAGGTACTGTTGGCGAAGAATCGGGCAACAAACCCGTATCAAGCAGTTCAAGTGGTGGCACTCCGATGAAGACAAATTCAGTGGTTAGTATCACTCTTTCTTCATTTATCTAGATGACTTTTCATGAAATTGGTAATGAAGCAGTGGATCAAAAGTATATTCCAAATTTCCTCAGCAATGGCTCTCTAAAGAATATAAATGCATCTAAACAAGTCAAGGTCTGTTCCATAAGTATTATTTCACCTCTCATGATCGACAATTAACATATCTAATTATCAAACCTGTCCCAGGTTCCTATCTTTGAGAATGTTTACTGGAACGAACTTGTCATTCTCATTTTTATCTGGATGGCGTTCCTTCTTCTGCAGATTGCAAAGGTTTGTGCCATTTTTTCATTGACCATGTTAGGGTTTTCTCCAATGTATTTGGATCTAATGATCTAACCGGGGAAGAATAACCTTCATGCGTTTATGTAACACAGAACGAAACAACAACATGTTCAATGTCATACTGGATTCTGTCCACAATGCAGGTACGAAGTCGCCCATAGAGTTCCTTAAATCCTGTCCTGGAACATCAAATAATGATATTGTATGTACTGCAGATCCCAGTTTCAGTTGGAGGGTCTTTGTATCAGGCAGATAGCTTATATAAGGGAAAGAAGGTGATTGCTTTAATGGGAGTAGGGGGCATGAAATGGAAAAAGCATCAGCTAATAATATACTGTTTAACTGGTTTACTTTCTGGTATGGTTGGTGAGCTTCTTCGTCTTGGTTCCAGCTTCATTTTGGTTCCTTTCTTCTTGGAGCTTGGCATTGCTCCTCAGGTGCATTACCTCGCCCTCCTTTTGGAACTTGAGCATTTCTTACCATCTCTCTTTTCAGGTTTTCAAGTCGTAACAAGAGTTCATGACTCGTCCAGTTGGATTGTAAAAACATGACTCCTTGAATTTTTGTCGTGCAGGTCTCTAGTGCTACAGCTACTTTCATCGTGATGTTCTCTGCATCCTTATCTGCTATTGAGTTTTACTATCTAACGCCTTTTCCGATCCCTTATGGTTAGCAAATCCCATTTTCCTCTTCTTGTGGATATTGTCCATTTCCTGCGTTTTATATACCTTAATACTGTCGTAGTGTGATTAACTATTAAATGTTTCTGTTTTCTTTTTGCAGCACTATACTTCCTCTCCGTGGCAGCTACCGGTGGGTTTCTAGGCCAGCATGTAGGAAGAAAGATGGTCACATTACTTGGGAGGCCATCTGTTATTATTTTCGTTGTAGTTTTCAACATTTTCGTGTGCACAATTTTATTAGGTGAGAACTTAATCATAAGTGCACTACTATTTGTATAGAGACTCAAGATTTCCAGCATTTCACAGTTTAAGTAACAGTATTCGAGAGATTAACAAAGGTATTTAAACACTAATTTATATTGAATAGGTGGTGTTGGAATAGTGGATGCCATCGAGAAGATTGAGCTAAACCAGTACTTGGGATTTCGGAATCTGTGTCAAAGACATGCTTAGTACCCCTTCCGTTCTTCAGAAGTTATATTCTTAACATTCTTTTTGTCCCTTGGAAAAAAAGCTTAGCAAGAAAATAGAATATTTTCTATTTAAGACTGAAAGATTATTCTCTTTTTTCTTCTTTTCTTACTCATCTTCTCTAAGACAAATCTGTGCATTTTGGTTTAGGCCCTTCTTGCTGGTTCTGGTTCTAGCGAACTTTAACTAAATCATACGTTGTAAAGTTTTCTTAGAGCATCCCTGTCTCTTGATTGTTGTTGTCAAAAAAAGTGACTGAAATATGAATTCATAAAAATGTCTAAATATTCCTTCAAGTTTCTTAACCCACTCAGACTTCAGTGTCATACTAACTATTAGGAGGGAACACACTTCAAAATGACGGTTAATTTCGTAAGAAAAGGAGGTCCACGGCCCATGAAGGAATACTTTTGTTACGTAGTAATTCACCATGAACTGCTAACTATCCCATGTGTTCTACTTGTAATTAGAAAAGCAGACTTTGTCATCTCATTTTAATTGGTATTAGTGGACAGTCCTTGTGGGGGTGTCTATCCTCCATTCCCCGTAATCTTTTCCCCTTTCGTTTTATCAATAACCTGGCTCTTGGAATTACTTGAAAAATAACTAGCAATTAGTCTAATAATTCAATTATTAAGAATCAAACTTTCAAAACCCAAACATGTAATTATGTTAGAGATGGGATACTCTGTAATGTGTCAAAAATAACTTTTGAGGTTAAAATGCTCTACTACCTTCCAAAAAGAAAAGGCATTCAACTGTTCTGTAGAATTGTAGCTAATGTGACCGTGTTAACCATTATACCTTCATTGCTTTACTTGTATCCTTATTTTCCTGCTTTCTGTGCGCACCGGGTTTAAGTGAAACTAAGCTCTGCACGTAAGTCTCCAACTGTGAATGTACTGGATTCATATCCTTATCGAGCTTCAAAACCCTTGCTCTTTCATCCTTTGGGTCATACAAAACCAAAACCTCAACATCACCGCGGACCCCCGAATGATATTTAATCTGCAGTAGAATCTGGCCATTTTAAAAATATTTTATCCTCCTAAGGTACTGAATCGATTGAACATGCTGAATAACTTTCAGTTGAGAAATTTTATAAAGTTGAATCCAAGATTCTCCTACTCCATAATTATTCATCATCCATACTTCAAATCCATCCACAGGTGTGCTGCAAAGCATACAAAGACACCCACTCAACACATCCACATATTTAACATCAGCAAATTTCTCTGCATCCAAATTTTCTGGCTGTGATACTTCTCGGACAACCTCTTTTCCAATCCAAAGCAATTAAGACTTTGTAGTAGGATGAGGAAGGGTTGTTTCGTTGTAAACATGATTTTGCAAACCAATGAAGAGATCCATTAAAGTACAGCCCTGGTACTAGTACATCTTCTTTACACACGTAAGGGATGTATTTCGCTGGTTTCCATGAATCTGATCTTAAAGAATATATATGCATTTCAGACTTATCGGATTCACCGCTTATACACCCAAGATCGACAAACTTGTAGTCATCAGTCTCAGAATCATATCCAAACCCATGTGCTGATACGATAAACCTGCAGGCGTCATCAGTCGTGGATGCATATGGTTTTCTTGATCTTGGTACATAATTGTAGTCTCTAGTGTATGGGTTCCAAAGGCAATAAAATCTACCTTTGAAAAGACTTAAGCAAACCAATCCATTACAAGAACCATTACTATATGGGTTAGTAATTTCTTTAACAGGTGCATCAGTAGTATGTGATAACAATGCCGATGAATCGTAATATAAAGAGTATATATAATTTGTTGTCACGTTTTATTAAGAAAATAATGCTGTTGTTGTAGAAAAAATTAGGGTTATTGAATTGAGTGTTCCAATGTCTGCATACACACTTGAATCTTAAGAGAGATTTTACTGGCAACTTTTTTTTTTTTTTGATCGGAAAAGAGAAAATATATTAGAAATGAAGAATGTACAAAAGTCTACCCAAATAGACTAAAAAAAAGGAGTAACAGACTAGGCAAAACACAAAAAAAAAAAAAACAAGACAAGTTATAAGAATAAATGATTTCTTCAGGAAGGATTGGTATTGGTTGCTGCTTGATTTCTTCAAGAAGGATTGGTATTAGTTGCTGCTTGACCTTCTTGGTACTGGTAACTCTTTGTTTGAGCTTAGAACAAAAATTTGGGATTTTCTTTCTCACCTTCATAGTGCCGTCCTTTTAAGATAAAATTTAGGTTCCACCGGTAACCTCTTTTAAGGAGTATGTATCCCCTTTTTTTTGTGTCGAGGGTTTTCATTGTATTAATAAATCGGCAAAGTACAGTTTGGTTCTTAAACTTGCGGTGCAATTAACCGACAACCCAAGAAAAGGACCATCTTGGATGGGTGTAAACAGTAAAAAAAAGAAAGAACAAAAATCGTGAAAAATGAGTAAGGTTTTAAAGATCAAAAAGGTATTCAAATTCTACATTCAAAAATGGAACACAGCCTATGATGATGCTCCATCATTGTTATAGACTTGTAGTCGTAATGGTGGTTGTCGTCAGGACCAGTAATAATATATCACATGTTTATGAATTTAATGGATACACACATCGACCTGAACATCAAATACTTTAAATAGTAAACAAAAGCACCTCCTTAAGACTCCCAAGCTGTAATTATAGATATCCTCATCACTCTCTGGTAGATGTAGCCATTCTACTTCCAAGTCCTTGAATGTCTCAGTACCGATATCGAAAGCTATTCCGACAAAGTTGGGGTCACTAATTTTAGCTCCTAACCAGTGCAGAACTCCATTTACAATTACCCCAGGTATTTTATGACTAGGAAAAAGATAAGGTACAGGACCGATATCTTTCCATGAATTTGATCGTAACGTATACACCTCGACGTCATTCCAGTATCATAATAATTATTATAGTAATAGTCCACGACTCTTACAACCTTGTAATCATCATCCTGAGAGTCATAGGCAAACCCATATAAACCGGTGTCCTCACTTGAAAATTCATTTGGTGATGAAGGTAATTCCTTGTACTCATTAGAAGATGGGTTCCAAAGACTAATTGCATCCTCATCCTCACCACCAGGGAAGCTAGTGCGTACGCAAAGCAATCCATTACAAGATCCCGATATCTCTACTCCATTATCTGCAGAAATTAATGGCTAATCCATCTCAACAGCCTCATCACATTCATATGTTTCTGTTGATGAGGATGTTAATGACGAAAACAATGAATTATATTCCATTGTGTAGAATACATTACCTTTATAACCAGGCCGGTAACACTTCAACAATAGTGTACTGTTGTATTCTTTGATACTAAGATTGAGATGTTTAGAAATGAAATTTGCAGTATGGATTAGTGTACACCAAAGCTTGCATACACACCTGCGTCTTAATGGCTGCTTCACTTGTAACCTTAAAAAGATGTTCTCCAGGTTCTCCTCCAGAAGGCTTGACATTGTTGCCTCTTCTTACTTGCTGAGCACAAGGAGGCTAGGCTATGGAAGTCCCTAATGGAAAGTACTGTTTTAGTAAACAACTAAATGTCGATATGCTCGGAGAAATTGCATTCGATGTAAACAAAGAAATCTCGACATATAAACAACGAATCCAATGTGAACAACTAAACATTTGTTGTAAACCATCGAAGAAAGCATTTATGCGGTTGTACAGAATCTTCAAAATTCAATAGCTGCACGCGGTACGCTCAATGCGCTATATTTCCTGAATCTTGCTTGGTTTGACATTCTGTTTGAGATTGTCAGACTCTATAAGGCATGCATAATCCTGCATTAAAACATAAAGTTACTCGAACAAGGTCTTCCAAATGTATTTCAGGGATGCAGTGTTTCCACATTTACCACAAAATTAACTACGTGCAATCTTTCAAAACCTTGGCTTCTGCGCATGTTTTATCATTCCTTCCTTTCTATAAACCAAGCATGCAATGTTCATATTAATGCACTAAACATATAGGAATACAATGCAACTCCGTTATAGCTTCATCAGGCTATAGCACCACTTGTTAGCAGTCATCCGCAAAATGCCCCCGTAAAGGGCCATAGAGAAGAAATCATTTTGAGGTCTAAGGAAGCTTAAATTTAGGAATAACTTCTTCATCTTTTTTTAACCATAACTTTAGAACTAACTCAGTAAGCACTAAGCAGTAGTTTCGTGCCATTGAGAAATGATAAATAGTATTCATACGATATGTAAAGAAGAGTTAAAAGAATCTCTTGTTAGAACAACTATAACGGCAGTGTAAAAAAATATATACATCTATGGGGGCAATTCCTTTTTTTGTATGCTTTGCCGCAAAAAAAAACTCAGGACCGGCCCTGCAAACAAGACACTCTCAGTTCAAGAGCCGGCCGTGAGGCATAGCATTTCCGACCCTTGCCTCGTGACAAGAAACCCCAGTGGGGATCAAGGCCCATGTTTTGCACAAATGACTACGAAAAAATTATCTCTTTGTTTGGATTTAGTACTTCAATAAATAGGGGCAACATCTTCATAACTTATAATAATTTTAAAAAGATCTGTGGTCTCAACAATTTGCAAATATATCCACCACTAAAAGTTCATATCTTTTTTTTGGTAATCTAGCAAATTTAAAAAGAATGACGGCCGTTTTAGTCAGTAATTTTAACTAGTGATATTAGGGAGATAGAAAAGAAAAAACCCATTTTTGTAGTATCAAATTATCAATAATTCTGGCAAAAATCAATTGTTTTGTGAACATGTATTCAGCATTGTCAACTTATTATGCTTATTTTGTTTTTTGAAAAACTTAAATGTAGAAAATTATGGAAAGGTCAAATGATTGTCGATGAAAGTCTAGGTATCAAACAACAAACAAATGTAGGGGAGAAATATCGCACAAAATAAATATACAACTTCGCTCTAAACAAAACAACCTTTAGTACGAAGACATAACAATTACTAAGAAACAAGGTGAAGAATATTCACGCGCGAACAATGGAAGAGCACGAACGAATAGTCACGCGGTAAAGATAACGCGATTACTAATTTCATTAGAAGAAGCACGGTAAGCCGAACAACAACGCGGCAGATGGGGATAGCTCCCAAAAGCCTGACGTGTAAGACAAACTTCTCGTATTTCTCCATTACTATATATGAAACTTAGCTTGAATTCACCGTAAGAGCTCTATATATACATTCATTATAAAGAGTTTGCAGAAATTATATAAGTGTCAAAGTGGTGGTGAATAATGTTGGAAAAAATACAGTTTTATGTGAATAAAAATTACTAATAAAAAGGTTTTTCCAAAAAAATAAAAACACCTTCCAAATTTATCTCTTAGTTTTTTACGGGATAAGTTTACTATATATTTTTTGGATTTGGGTTAGGGTTTTATATATGTATAACCTCTTTTTATTGCTGTTATATATAGAAAAACCTCTCATATATCCCCGTGTGTTTTTGAGTACTTCTTCTTCGTTTTTCGATGTTTGATACGAGGGTTTTAAGTGCTAACGATTCGTGAGTTTTTCCGCTGCCAAGTTCTAGAAGGACAAGTTTGAATGTGCTATTCAAGCTTGTTAAGATTGTTGTATCTTGGAGGCAGATGTACCCGTAGGGCTATAGCATCATCTTTTTCAGAGTGTAGCCGGGCATTCTTGTCTTAAGGACAGTATGTTGAACATGCGCCTCAATCTACCATTACCGTTTCCTTGTTTCCATGGTGTTTAACAGGATGTTCAAGACATTAACAGTTGACTAAGGAGAACACACAAAAAACAGATAAGTGCCTCTTATATTATTAGTTGATTGATTAATTTTTAATTGTTATTATCCAACAATCTTAAGACAAGAAATTTTTTTTAATAACAATTTTTCTCTGTCAGTTTCAATATCTAAAGATCATCATGGCCCCTAACGAAGCAAAAAGTCCGAGAGTTTCAAAGTCGGAGATTTCTTCATCGGAGTTATTTTATGAGACTGTGCAAGGTTCTCATGAGTTTAAGATAAACGGATATTCTCATGCAAAGGAATGGGAGTTGGTAAATACAAGTCTAGTGGCAAATTCGCAGTTGGTGGTTATGATTGGAAGATACGTTTTTTTTTTCAGACGGCTGTGATCATGCTAGCGAGGAGTACGTATCCTTTTTCATTGAGCTAGCTAGCCCTGGAGAAGTTAAGGGCATCAGTTGAAATCAAACTACTGGACCAACGCCAAGAAGACAATTTCATTCGGGCGCACTTAGACCGAGGCTTCAGAGCTATTACTCCCACCATTGTGATCCAATCTCTTACGCAATACGTGGGCAATGTCGTCAAACTTTTTATTTCTGAAGATGGTACAGCTGAGAACTTTAAGGCTGCAACAAGCTTGGATCTACTTGGTCCATCGGTTTTCCGTATTTGGAATCCGATTACAAATGAGCAAGTACTTCTTGCTCCTAGAAGATATACTCCTGTCCGTGTCTGTGGATTTTACCTCCATCCGCTTAAGAAGGAATACGAAAGTGGTTGTGTACGTACGTCGCGTACTAAACCAAGATGGGACACTTTCAGATATATCAGTCGGTGCTTGAGAAAGAAAGGAGGGGAGATTATCTCGGAAAGACTGTTCAGAAAACAAAGCCTACACAACATAGTGTACGAGAATTGCGAGCACTGGGATTGAAACCTTTTGAACTTTAAAGTGAAGCGTTGGTCTTGATTTTTCATGAGTTGAATTTTTTGAACCCTAATAAGAAAGGATCCTTACGGATGAATGTCAGCAATGGAGTCTTGGAAAGATCTCGAGTAAGAAAACAGAGAAGATGAAGAGTCGTTAGTTTGTGATGACACGGCAGGGTGGTGCTGCCAATACTGATGGCAAAATAAAAACTCGAGAGAAAAGAGTCATGGTTTCTGTTTGATACTGGTTAGATTAAAGATGGAGACCGGGTGACTAATGAAGTAGAACATGGAGAAATAGGAGCTCGTGATGAGTTATGCCAGTAGTATATGCAGTAATGAGATGTTGGTTCATCAGGGATGTGTTCATGATGGCAGAGTAATGTTGGTATACTTCGGTGATGATGGAGTTGATCGTGGTGATGACGAGATCGAGATGAAGTCAGGGAGGCCGAGTCACGATGGAAAGATGAGAATCCCTTGCTTTGTTCCCAGTTGGTGTTCGGTTCATTGATTATCAGAAAGCTACGACATGTCTGGTACCTTCAGAGGTGTATCAACATTTGAACTTGATATTTGGGCTACACCAATTGAGAAACTAAGAGTAGTTGCTGATGCTATGAGCTGAGATGCACGCTGGTTGCTTCTGAAGGGAAATTTGGTTGAGCAGGCGGCTGCTTATACAGGAGAGGATTTTGTGCAGGGGAATTTGGCTGAGCAGGGGCTGGTTGTACAGGAGAGGATTTAGATCGACACGATAATTTGCATTACTTAAGGCAGTCGATGTGGTTTGAGCTTACTTCTGGAGAGAGTTATTACCGCCTACAAAAATTCGAGACTTCTAGTAGAAGGTTCTTTGCTGTGGAGAAGCTCTACGCAATGACTGAAGACCTATTCGACGTCCGTTCCTATCCTTCTTAAAAATTGACTCTCCAGGCCTATATTGAATTGTTGAGGGTTCCGGACCTGCTGGTTGTACAAAAATATTATTGTAAAGCGATTGCCGGAGCCATCAGGTGCTATATAGCATTGGCAGGTAGGGTGAGAGAGGCCCAAGTCAGTAAAGCTGTTGGAGCATGTGTTTATTGTCGTGTTGAAGCGTCCTCGGCTTACAGAATCATTTGATGGTCATGGACTGTCCTAGATGCAACCTTAAACACCGACTTGTATGAGAGTGATATACTGCCTTTAGTGGAAATGCAATACGAGTTGAGGACGAAAATTTTGTGAGGTTGAATGTACTTAAGGGGTACAATTCTGTTTCAGTTTCTCATAATTGAATACCTTGCGAATTTACTTCAAAGGAAAATTATAGTATTGCTGATTCTAGTCTCTCACGCAAATAAGTGAAATGTTGCTCCAATACATCGGAAATAGTATTCTCAATTTGGAAGGGGTAGGAGGGTGGAGAATGTATCTTCACCCATCACAGCAAACTATTCTCCAGACGGTGCAGCACCAGCTGTTTTTGATGATGAGTACACGCAGCAACCACCTCATGTTTACGCTCAGCAAGGCGCCCTGTCTGGTTATAGTCAACCTACTGCTCATGAAGCACCTGGATATGCTCAAGGTGGTCAGGTTGGTGGTCATGTGCCATATGGGACTACTCAAGCAGGTTACGGTGAGCATCCAGTTCCCAGTAGTAGTGCGGGCTACCGGTATCCTGGGACTGTTGAAGCTGGAAACAACAATTATCCTTATGAATTGTTTGATGATTTTTCAGCTTAATTAACAATTAATCTCTGTGTTGAATCCCTGACTTGTGCTTGTATAAGCTATGCTAGGTGCCACACAGGAAACCACATAAGATCTTTTGTCAGGTAAATAAATTGCGTGCAAAGATGAGGCGATGGATGCGGGAACTGGAACACTAGATTGTGTCAATGAAAGTGAGTCCTCCATCATGCAAAAACATACCTGGCAGAACGAGTAAGTTAATTTACAATGCATCTCCTCATGCAAAGGTGCTATGGAAATCACGTTAGGCTTAACAATCATGTGACTATCTTTAAGAAGTTACTTAAGTTTGTACACCTTTAAAGTGATGTTTTGTGCTGAGAATTTCAACGAAAAGAGAGGATCATTTTGTGATGATTAGTTGTTGTACCCATTGCTGCTATGCACTAGCTCAAAGCAAGAGGTAAGCCTTAACTAATTTTAAATCATCTAAATGTGGGGGGTGTCTGTCATAGGAATGCTTAACGTGTTCAAGGCCTTTTGGCCAGTTTGTTTGCAAACGCACATATAAAATTTGCTGGATATTAATGCATATATTTCGGTATTCCATTGTTATATATTTTACAACCACTAACAAATCTTAGATGTTGAAGATTTGGCAGGAAACTAATGTGTTTTAACGTGGTCTAAAGGATCAGTAAGTAATCAAAAGAAATTTTGAGGACATAGTTTCTGTCTAACGTGTTTATGTGTTGTAAAACAGATGTGCATATCCGCGTTTACCCTGGGAAATCACCAGGATGCTCTGATTAGAGGTCGAGAGATTGGAATGCATGAGGTACATGTTTAATTACAAATATGTGATATATATTGCACTAACCTTAATTTTGAGGTAGCTATAAAGAATGTACTAGTGAATAGTACATGTGATATTTACGATTTGACTGAAAGACCAAGTTGATTGATATGATCTAAAGGATCTAAGTGAACCAGAAGATATTCTGAAGGAAATTAGTATTTGTCAAACTCGATGCGGTTAATGTGTGTTGTAAATATGCAGTATAGCAGGTGTATACAAACACACTAGTATCTCAAAAGAATTACTGGGATAATCTGATCAGAGACTTGTGATATGACTTGTCATACTTGAGGTACATCTTAAATTGTGTATGTAATACATATTGTACTGACCTTAAGAGATGTTGTTGTTTCAGGCGATGAAAAATCTTAGCCTATGTGTGTATCCTCTTAAGGAGTGTTTGTCTAAGGAAGTCCTTAAAACAGACAAGATGAACTTGTATATTGAAGAAATCAAAGTTCGTGTGCTTTAATTCAAGCATAAGAGGAAGACGAATGATTACTAAGATGCTTCTTAGAAGATATTTCTCTGTGACCGAAGCCTGTGGCCATCATTGCAAAAACTCAATTGACTATGTGAGTCTAAAGTAAATGAGCAATGACAAAGTCTAGACATACTCGAAGAAGGCTAATTCGGTAAGACAATTATACTCTTTAATGAAGTAATTTTAGTTGATTCGTGAAGTCAAAAAGAGGTCTCAGTAGACATGTAAAGTCAAAAGAGAACCTCACAGACTTAGGGAAGTCAACAGAAAAATTAGTGGTCCTTTGACGAAAGGATTTTCTAAAGAGATAGTTCGTAATTATACATCAAGGGGGAATGGGACTTAAGCTCATATAAAATAAACTTGCCATGAAGGATACTCAACCTTGCTGACTGGAGATCCCAAGATCAAGGTTTCGAATGAGACAACTAATTTATGGTAGGTAAAGGTAAACACTATCAGAGAATTATATTCTCTCTGTCCCTTCCCTATGGTGTAGATGTGATAGTGTGACTGCATGTGAAGGGTGACTTTTAATAAGTCTTAATGAGTTCCATAGTTTCAATTTAAGATTGAAGTGGGGTGTAGCAGTGAACACTCTTAATGGAACTCACCTATCTGAATGAGGAAGTGGGTCGCTTTCTATGAGAATATGAGCTGATTCTCTAGAGCATTCTGAGAAACAAGACGTCCAGGGCCAAAATGGACACAACGGCGGAGCTTGGCAGCAACCTTAGAGATATCATGTGTGGTTGTTATCGCGAGTTACACCAAATGTTAGACAGTTCAAGACCTAATGGACACTGGCTAATAAGTAGTTCAGGTAACCTCTCACTAAGCAAAGGTTCAAGACCTTATGGACACCTATGCCTATTCGTGATATTTCTTGTTTTCCGTGTTTTATCGTATTTTTATTCATGTGGGGGATTGTTGGAAAAAATACAGTTTTATGTGAATAAAAATTACTAATAAAAAGGTTTTTTCAAAAAAATAAAAACACCTTCCAAATTTATCTCTTAGTTTTTTACGGGATAAGTTTACTATATATTTTTTGGATTTGGGTTAGGGTTTTATATATGTATAACCTCTTTTTATTGCTGTTATATATAGAAAAACCTCTCATATATCCCCGTGTGTTTTTGAGTACTTCTTCTTCGTTTTTCGATGTTTGATACGAGGGTTTTAAGTGCTAACGATTCGTGAGTTTTTCCGCTGCCAAGTTCTAGAAGGACAAGTTTGAATGTGCTATTCAAGCTTGATAAGATTGTTGTATCTTGGAGGCAGATGTACCCGTAGGGCTATAGCATCATCTTTTTAAGAGTGTAGCCGGGCATTGTTGTCTTAAGGACAGTATGTTGAACATGCGCCTCAATCTACCATTACCGTTTCCTTGTTTCCATGGTGTTTAACAGGATGTTCAAGACATTAACAGTTGACTAAGGAGAACACACAAAAAACAGATAAATACCTCTTATATTATTAGTTGATTGATTAATTTTTAATTGTTATTATCCAACTAATAATATCATTAATGTTTAGGTTGATCAGCATAACTTAGACTTTTTGTTATTCACATTACAAGGATGCAGTTGAGGGGTTTTTCGCACCTACAACAAACAACTCAAGTGTTAATCTCAAATGGAGATTTAAGTGTCATTCTACTCTTTTTTGCTATATCTCATTGTCACGGACTCACCGCAACTGTAATCTTCCGTCCTTAACCTAAAATTAAATAAAATCTTTTGATGGATGTAATGTCATGCATATGCATGATTCGTAGTATATGGGTTCTTATGATGAATGGGCGTGTTGGAAGAGTCAGATTCAGACAAACGACTAAATTCGATGTTTACGTAAGTAGTTGGCTAGTTGCTCATCTCTTTCTACTCCTTGTCCTTTTCCTAATGATTTTCTCTGCTATTAAGGTGCCCAGACTTTTCTTCTATTCATTCATTTTGAATTAATAACCAAATAACGCGTAAGGAGGACCACATTGATTGAACCAGTTATACAGAGCAGCCCAAGCCCCTACGATCACAAATTTCTTTGTTTTTGTCTTTAGAGTACATTTTTTAAGAACTATCTTGAGGATCGGCCTTTCCGAGTTGATGCTGGGGGAAGCGTTGAATAGTATTAAAATCTAAAACCACATATTTTCGAGATATCACTCTCAAGGAAAATACTACTTTTCAATTAATCAAAATTTTCTCCTCTAATATGAAAACATGGAGCTCTTTATATAGATAACTTCCAGACAAATAATCAAAATACTTATTCCTTAAAATACGAGATTTCTAAACTAATATATAAAATCCCTAAATAAACAATTATATTTCTAAAATATTATTAATAAATGAAAACATCTTAATTAATTACAATATATCTTTCTAGATAATTAAAATATATTAAATAATAATGAAAATATCCAAGCATATTTTCATCCCATGAATACTCCACCATTCTCCCCTTCTCAGAAAAAATTCGCCCTCGAATTTTGCCAGTATTAGTTCTTGTATAAATAATTCGTCGATGAAAATATTTATAATCCGTCGACTTAAATAATCTTGGCATAATTGCTATTGGACTCAAAAATATTTGCGCTTTGAAAATGTGAAGTTGATGTCGTTGATCCACCTGACTACATAAAGCTTTTAGAGAGTATGAATCAACATAACTAGAACATAATATGATCTCATCATCAGGATAAATATCATAAATTGGTGGTAGATTCCAATCCACGACAACATTATTTTTCTCAACCACAGAAAAAGAAAAAATGCCATCAAACCTTGGGATTTCAAGCTTTAATCCGGACTCCAACGAATCTCGTGGATCATGTGCAACTCCTTGAAATCCTTCTTCCTTGTCGCCAAGGAAGTTTTTTTGTTCATCACCGGTCACTTCCTCCATTCGCTGTAGGCTAGGACCATGATTGGGCTCTTGCTGATGATGCATTTCAGCCAATTGGAGGGTGAGCGCCTTAACCTTCCGTTCTAGATCATCTATTGCCGCTTGCTCTTTCTCATCGCTGAGAGCGGCTCTTCGAACAACATCATAATTTCTTCCTCGAAACATGATGCAGGAGCGTTGCTTGTCTCTGAACCAACTGATGCAGGGCGGAAGCGTTGAATAAAATTAAAATCTAAAACCACATATTTCCGAGATGCCACTCTCAAGGAAAACACTAATGGTGGAGTATTCATGGGATGAAAATATGCTTGGATATTTTCATTATTATTTAATATATTTTAATTATCTAGAAAGATATATTGTAATTAATTAAGATGTTTTCATTTATTAATAATATTTTAGAAATATAATTGTTTATTTAGGGATTTTATATATTAGTTTAAAAATCTCGTATTTTAAGGAATAAGTATTTTGATTATTTGTCTGGAAGTTATCTATATAAAGAGCTCCATGTTTTCATATTGGAGGAGAAGATTTTGATTAATTGAAAAGTAGTATTTTCCTTGAGAGTGGTATCTCGGAAATATGTGGTTTTAGATTTTAATACTATTCATCGGTCCGCCCTGCATCACGAGGCTAGCATACATCATCACATCAAGCTGGCTAGATACGTCTTTTATAAAGACAAAAGACTCGGAGAAGGGAAAAATGATTTTTCCGTAGAACGACTTTTTCGTACGTTAGGCTCATGCTTCAAGACAAATTATGCTTCGCCACAAAAACTCGCACTTCACACAGTCCATACGTACAAAAAGATTTTATGTGTAAGTAAGATAGAGAAGGAAAATCTGAGTTCTAGTCACTGTGTGGCAAGCAACATCTAATCCTTTAAAGGACCAACTCAGTAGTAGTCCCCACGTTGAGTCGTGAGAAAAACCACCTCACTAACGGTGATCACTACCCATTTTTTAATTTTGCTTAAACTAACAATTGGAGAAACCGTAGAGCTCCGGTTTGTTCAATCAAAACTGGACACCTATTCATATTTTTTCTGGGGAAATAAGAATTATCTTGAAGATCAGTCTTTCTGAGTCTCACAAACATTATCCCGTTAAGCTAGATATTCTTTTGTAAAACTAAAAGGCTCAGAAAAGGAAAACGATTTTTCTTCTGAACCATTTTTTGCACATGCACTAGGTGCATGCTTCCTGATTAGGCTTGACCACAAAAATTTGAAGGTTCTAAGTGCAAGAAAATCTGAATAATAATCACTATACCACAGGAAATATATAGCTGGCAGCATATACATGTGTATAGGATATATTTTGATAATTGATACCACGTTCACATAATACAATCCATTCCTCTCCGCTTGATTACTTCATAAATTGGTAACCATTGCCCAGTCTACCATTTTGATTTAAGTAAACAGCTACTATTAGTTATGCCTGCCATGTCCATGTATATATATATTGAGATAGAACCTTATAAAAATGCATAAACAAATAAGTCAGCTAGTATAGATTACTTAGTAGACCGGTTCTAGTTTGTGGGAAATTCGATCAGTTCTTCTGGAAGTCAACTAGAATAATTTACTTAGCAGACCGGTTCTAGTTTGGTGATTGTATGTTTGTTGGTACTTCTTTCGTATGAAAAGCGGCCAGACTTCCAAAAGAGTATATTGCTCCAAAAAGGCAAAAAGAGACAGCTTTATTGACTCGGTGACATGGTTCAGTACGATGGTTTCCACTAGGCGTGACTCACATAGTAGAACGAGTCATATACTTGGAGTAGGTATTGACCGATTGCAGCCGTAGTCGAGACGGGTCGATCGAAAATGGCCATTAAGCGACGTGAGACCGGTTCCTACCTTACAGATTACAAGTGGCCGGTCATCGTCATGACGAGAAAATCAAAGAAAATAAAACCAAGATAAGTACGGAAGTAATTATATATATAGAAAGGATCAGAGTTTTATTTTTCCATATATTCTTCCTATTTAGAGAGAAGAGAAGAAGGAAGGCACGATCAGAACTTTCTATACAAACAGATACTCAATAGCACCTTTAGATATTTTTATTCTTTCTTCTTCTTCTTCTTCTTCTTCTTCTTCTTCAACCAACGACAACAGCTAGGATGGATGCTGGGGAAGGTGGAGTTCTTCTGCATAGCAATGACGATCACAATTTTGTGTCGATGGAAGAAGGGTTTGCTGATAAGGAGTTATCAGTAATGAATTCTTCAACACCGCTTAATCATGTCTATGTAAAGATTTCTAATGATTCAACAATCAATAACATTAGTGTTAGTAAAGGAAGTATTGATCCGAGAGATGTTGCTTTGAAGCCGCCGCGTTTAGTTTCTCTTGACGTGTTCAGAGGACTCACGGTAGCGCTTATGGTACTTGTAGATCATGTTGGTGGTATTGTACCTGCAATTAATCATTCTCCATGGGATGGTGTTACTCTAGCTGATTTTGTCATGCCATTCTTCTTGTTCATAGTTGGAGTTGCGCTTGCTCTTGTTTATAAGAAATTGCCGTGCAGAGTTGATGCAACTAAGAAGGCTGTACTTCGAGCACTCAAACTTTTTCTCTTCGGGGTTGTGCTTCAAGGAGGTTATTTACATAGAATCAACGATCTAACTTTTGGTGTTGATATTCTACAAATTAGATTAATGGGTACCTTACAAAGGATTGCAATAGCATATCTATTGACAGCTGTATGTGAGATTTGGCTCACGAGGGATGACGTTGTGAAATCAAGACGATCTATGCTGAAGAAGTATAAATTCCAGTGGATATTCGTTTTGGTGCTTACTGTTACATATACCGCACTTTTGTATGGGCTACATGTTGCTGATTGGGAGTACCGAATTCCTAGTGAAAACTCTTCTTTCTCTTCAAACATAATCTCCGTGAAATGTGGAGTTCGTGGAGACACTGGACCTGCCTGTAATGCTGTCGGAATGATTGACCGTAAATTGTTAGGTGTTCAACATTTATATAAGAGACCAACCTACGCTCGGACAAAGGAATGCAGCATGAGCTCGCCAGATAACGGCCCACTTCCACCGAATGCACCTAGCTGGTGTCAAGCCCCATTTGACCCGGAAGGAATTTTAAGCTCGGTGATGGCAATTGTTACCTGCATGATTGGTCTGCATTTTGGGCATATAATTGTACACTTCAAGGATCACAAGGATAGGATATTATCTTGGACGATGCCTGCCGCTGGTCTAGTCGTCGTGGGATTCATGTTGGACTTCTGTGGGATTCACATGAACAAAGCGCTCTACTCTTTTAGCTATACATGCGTTACCGTTGGTGCTGCGGGAATTCTTTTGGTTGGAATTTATGTGATGGTTGATGTACTTGGGTTTCGAAAACCAGCACTGGTTTTTGAATGGATGGGGAGGCATGCTCTGGTGATCTATATCCTTGCAGCATGCAATGTTTTGCCTGTTCTTTTACAGGGTTTCTATTGGGAGAAACCAGAAAACAATTTCTTGAAATTACTTGGTATTGGCCAAACATAACCGATTCGCATAGGGTGAATTATGGGAGCATGAGCAAAAAGCTAAGCATATCTTCCAAGGGTGCAAATGTCAAAAGAGATTCAATACAATTTTGGAGGTTAGCTAGCTATTAAAGACATCGTACCTTCTTGCTAAGCATGGTGCTGAGTATGATTCTCAATCTACATGATGACCATCGCCAAATTTTATCCTTATTAGCATGGGATACCACCGGTCTGGTCGGTGTAGAAGTGTCACTTAATTAAGCCTCCATTCCATGTTTACGTTTTATTTATTAATAAATCAGCTCTTGAGCTTTGCTTACCTGGAAAAGGCATTAAAAAGCTAAACATGTTATGTCGGGAAGACATACTCTTCAATGTGTCAAAAATTAGCTTTTGAGGTAAATTGCTTTACCCCCTTCCAAAAAGAAAGAAACAGGAGTGCTCTATAGAATTCCAGCTAATGTAATTGACACTGTCATTTGCGAGGTAGGGCGCCAGCCAGTCGCCCCACGACTATTTGCACCTAATATCACCCTGCATATACAGATTTGAAGGTCAGATTTTGGATTCAAAACCTTGTCTTCTTCGAACAAAATTATGAATTCTTTAGCTTTAACATCATCAGGGAGACAAGAAATAAATAGAGCAGTAATATCAGTAATTTTATCAAACTGTCCAGAATTTTTCTTCGAATTGTCGGTCCTCTTTGCTCCACTAATTTCCTTCTTGATTAGAACATAAGGCCGGAACACGCGCACACCAAACAAGAAAAGCAACATTTAACAACACAACATAAGTCAAAGTCAACTATCATAATCAAATATGAAAAGCAAAAGTTAACCTTCGCGCACGGCAGTCGTCAATCAACAATCAACCATCTTATCTTTCTTGTACTAATATAAAGAAAACACCCAACTGTTTGGTGAGACCTTATTTTTGGGGAAGTTTTTTTTATTACAAATATAACCTCACATAACATAATTGTTCTTCTCATTAATATAAAAAACTCATTAATATAAAAAAGGTCTTACCTACACAGAAAACAGACCAGAGTATTAATACTTTTATCACAGACACACACAACCACAAACATATTGATCAACAGAATGTATACACCTGGATATGACAGGCTAGATATGATAGGCTGGACATGACAGGATGACAATGCAAGCTATTATCCCCCCCTCAAATTGAAGGTGTTTAAAGGCAGAATGACTGTAAACCTTCAGTTTGTCACGGAGAAGCTTAAATTTGGGACCATGCAAATCTTTAGTAAAAATATCATCAAGCTGTGAGATGGTGGGGATGTAAGAGACAAATAGAGACTCAGCTTGAACAAGTTCACGAACAAAATCAAAATCCAAAGCCATGTGCTTCATATTGCTATGAAAAACAGGGTTAGAAGCCAGAGCAATACTACTAGTGTTATCACAGTGCAGAGTAGGTGAGGCTGGAAGAAAGATATACAAATCTTTGAGAAGTTGACATAGCCAAACCACCTCAGCTGCAGTCTGAGCAAGGGCACGATATTCAGCTTCAGTGCTTGAACGAGCAACAATAACTTGTTTCTTGGCTGACCAGGATATTGGATTATGACCAAAAATGATGCAAAAACCACTAGTAGAGCGTCTATCATCAGGAGAACCAGCCCAATATGCATCACTATAACCTTGCAAAGTTGTGAGACCCTTAGAAAAGAACAAACCATGATCCATAGTACCTTTGACATATCTCAGTATGCGCTTAGCTGCCACCATGTGAGTTGTAGTAGGCTGATGCATGAATTGACAAACTTGGTTCACTGCAAAGCTGATCTCAGGCCTGGTCCAAGCTCAGATACTGAAGAGCACCTACAAGAGATCGATATTCTGTAAGGTTGTCCAATATATCACCATCATGAGCACTAAGTTTAATGGTAGTTGAAGATGGAATGGAACAAGGCTTAACACCAACCATCTGAGTTTTATCCAACAAGTCTAGTGCATACTTTGTTTGTCACATAAAAATACCATTAGAATTCCTCTTAACTTCCAGGCCAAGAAAGTAATTACAAACACAAACACCAACTGGAAAAATAAATAACTCGAATAGGAAAGAATATTTAGCTTAAGAATACTCCATTGATGGAGGATTAAATGGATCGAAGAAACCCCTGAGAAAAAAAAAATTCTCAGGTCTGATACAACATAACATAACTATTCTTCTCATTAATGTAAAAAAGGATCTTACAGACACAAAAAGCATACCAGAGTATTAATACTCTTATCACAGACACACACACAGCTACAAACATATTGACCAACAGAATGCATACACCTGGACATGATAGACTGGACATGATAGGTTGTACATGACAGGTTGTACATGACATGCTGGCAATGCAAGCTATTAACCTCGACATATGTAATCAAAAAATCAAAATGACAAGTTATAGTAGATAATAATAAAAGAGTGCAAAGGGTGAATCTGACATTGGGCGCCTTAATGATGTTCGGAGATGCTAGGTTCGAATCCCGCTGAGCACAATTTTCTCTAATTCATTTTTCGGTTACGCCATTAGGATGTTCATTACCTCCCTGTTTCCTCTTTCCGCTATAAACCTCTTCTTTCTCGGTTTCTCTCTTCTCGATTGAAATATCTCCCCTCTTCTTTGTTATTGATTTTCATCATCTTAATCGATTCCCCACACTAACCTGAATTGATCGGATTAATTCCGGATTGTTTCACAGGAATCTCAAAACAGCGAATACCCCGTAAGTTTATCAAAACCTAGAACCCGAAATTTTGAGAGAGTTTGAGAAATGGGGTGAATTGATTGAATTAGGGTTACAGTCAATTTGGAAACTCACTTCTTCGATTACAGAAAAGTTGAAATCTCAAATTGGGGTTAGGGCTTCCCGTTTCCGTTAAGGTTTCCCAAAAAAATTTCTCCACTTCAAAGGGCTTCACGATGCTCATAGTGGTCTGCTAAATTGGTTTCGATTTCCCTTCCTTCACATACTATCAGTTCAATTAGGTGAATTGGTTTCGATTTTTCTTCTTAAACGTACTATCAGTTCAAATTTGATTCCCTAAAGATGTAGGATATTAGTGTTCCATAAAGAAACTTGATTGGTGCCGGTTAGGATTCGATCAACTCAAAAAAGTCGAATCCCGGTTAGGAATCAATTTTTAGTTAATTCAATAGTGACTCAATAATACTAATTTTTTATCTTTGTAGGTTAGGACGTATAAGGAACCATCTACCTGTTATAGTGAGGGTTACATTTGTGTTGCATAAAGAAACATGATTGACTGAAAATATACTAATGGAACCAATTGAGTTTCTTTTTCTATTGTCACTAAAATCAATGACTAGGTAAAAACTCGGTAATGGTTTGTGTCGAATGATTTAATGAATACAATCAATGTTTGTTATTAACTGTGTACACACAATAAGTCAATAACCATGAAGGAATGGAATAAGTGAAAAGTATATTATGTTTGTGTCTGGCAGTAAGATAGAAGATTTCATGTTTGTTTGACCAGAAGAGTCGAAGACTTCAAGCGGTCTAAAGTTATGTCATTCACAGAGGGTTCTGAAGTTTTCTCTCAATATTTAAGTTGTCTTAGTAAAGTTGAGGTTGTCTTGAATAGATGGGTTGCACTAGGTTATGGTAAACTCTTATATACACAAAGTAGTACAGGTGCCATGAAGTTACAAAACTTCTAACCAGACATAATGCATTTATTGTAGTGATCTTCCAGTTTATTTCACCTGTTTATTATATAGGTACAGACAATTGACAACTTCCGAAAAAGTAATCAGATAAAAGATATTAGTCGTATGGTCTAGGTCATTATGACCTTGAAATGTTAGGGAGGGCATGCAAGATGTATATGGAAAAATCTACTATAGCTCTACAGTTCTTTCTTGCCTATTCTTAAACCAAGAATTGCAGCTTGATGTAAATATTGAGAATTATATAGGTTAACTATTACTCATTATTCTTATATTACTCACACTTTTTATATGTGCAGGTACGATAATCTTTCGGGTTGCGTTGATTGGCAGTCTACATTTCAATTCAGGATGTTGATGGTGGTTTTTAGCTTAGGGTTAAAATCGTAAAATCTTAGTCAAACAGTGACGTCACACTTGAGTAATAATATCGCCACTAGCACATTTATTGAACCATTCAACATGACTGCGTAAAATTACCGGGGTACCTTTTTTATGTATATGCCATGCTCCACGGCAGAGCCCTCGGTACTGACTGGCATCATCTCTACACATGCCAGCCACGCATGCTAGCCAAACGTGCCAATGGCATATGCCATGTGTTGTAGTTTTGAAAGTGGTAGTAAAAGTTCGTTGCTCGGAATTGTAAAGATTTAAAAAAATAAAAATATATACAAAAAATATTAACACTGGTGCGAGAAACTGGGGCTTAGGATTCGGCCAAATTCATTTCTTAAATGGTTCAGAAATTAATTCTAAGCAATTATAATGCAAAACAAAATGAATATTAACTCTATTCTTTGCCAAAGTAGATTTTATAAAATATTACTTGTATTTCTTAAGCATGGCATATCAAAAATCCCTAGGACTAAGCATAAACCATCAAATGAAATCACAAATAATTAATTAAAATCTTAATTCAATTAAAATTGGTGCAAAAAGTAAATAAAGAATTAAATAAAATTACCACATGAATGAATTAAGGCTTCCTCCGTTGCCCCAGTGTTGGGGTTTAGCTCCTCATATTAATCATAATCTCAAAATACATTTATAAAGCTCAAAAGTTGATTAAAGGGAGTAAAACAATTGAATTGAAAAATTGTAACAGAAATAACTGTTGCAAAGGCGATGTTCAACTGTTACAAGAAGAACGATATAAATGTTATGTTGTTGCAAGACCCAAACTATGACCCACACTACGACCCACGCCTGTGAGTCTTTGTCACTGTTGATAAACCACTGCTCTTGCGAGTCCGTTCTTCATGTTCTTCATCTTCATCACGAACAGCAGCAGCAACAGAGAGAATTCGTGATTCTTCCTCTGCAGTTTCCTCTCTTCTCCTCCCAACTCTCGACAACCGTTCTATGACATCCCAGAAGCATTTATATAGTCACATCACCTCCAAATCTCCGCCATCAATTCGAATAATCTTTCACTAATGAGTTTTATTCTCGGAAAATATTTTCTACCAGAGTTACGTAATTATTTCCTTCTTTACCTTGTTCACGCGTCTGCATGGTGTTGAAATTCTACCACCATGTTTATTATGCGTCTCTGATGAAGTAACGCACGCTGTATACACACGAAATCATTCCAAAGATAGCTAAAAATCCCGAGAATATCTTCCATGTGACGTGCTTTCCCTGTTTTTCTTCTCTCGGATTAACTAGCCAATTTGGATCAAATCCAACACCCATATGACGCCTTTTAAGCCCAAATAAACCTTTCCGAAGAATTACAGCGATTTAATCTCGCTAAAACACTTCCAAATCACGAACCAAAAATCTGCCAGAGAATAACTTTCTTTTCCCGCCAAAAATTGATTTTGAATTTTGAGAAGATGACCTCCCCCTATCCTGTATAGGTGTCCGAATAGCAGATGTCTTGGGTGACCTGGGGGTCCCCCTTAGTAATTAGGTTAACCCTTATCCAAACTTGGGAGTCCAAATAACACGTGTCCTCCGGGTGCCAAAATCAACTTTTCGAGCCGAATTTTCCAAAAATGTTTATTTCCTAAAAATACATAAAAACATAATATTAGTACAAAAATAGAGTTCCAACAATACGGACATTGAGGACAAATTAGACACAAAAATGTGTCTATCAAATACCCCCAAACTTATTATTTGCTAGTCCTCGAGCAAAACTAAAAAATAAAACCGAGTTAATCTCGGGTGGGTTTAACAGAGGTGTACCCACAAAAACCATGACTTCTAATTGGTCACAAGTATCCAAAGAGATATGAGGACATACATATTCTCAACATATCTCCAAGTAACTAGAATGCCAGAGAAATTAAAGGTGTCAGCTCTAAAGCTGACTGAAGAAAAGGGGAGACACATCCGCACGACTGCTAGATAAAGAGATATCCGCTACACAGCTAGATAAGATTAGGAGAGAGATAAAGATGAGAGGGACATCTGCTACACAGCTGGACTAATTACTGGCAGGCTTTGAAAAGGGTATTAGAAATTATCCCCGGCCAAAAACTTGGTGGGCCCGGAGATATGTATAAAATTAAGCGCAATAAAAACGGGGGCCTACAGTAATACCGCAAGTGCACGGTTGTCGGTTGTAGCTCGTGCAAGTACGGGTCGATCCACAGAGATCGGGTGTGTTTTGGAGTGTTTCTAGCTAATTGGGTTCCTAAATTGCTATTGGGCTATGAAGCCTTTTGGCTTAAATTGGGCTTTGAGTACTAATGGGTTTGAATGCCCTTTGAATGAATTGGGCTTAGTGGGTTTGTTAACAATAAAATGAACTGAGCTTGGGCTCAGTTATCTTTGAAGTGCAAATGGGCTTTGGCCTTAAACTTAGGCTTTTGATTAAGCCTGAATTGGATTGGGCCTTAATGAATTTGGGATTTGAACCTTTGGTTTCAAAAAACTGGATTGGGCTCAGCTAGCTTTGGAAGGCAGCAGCAGTAGCAAGACTGCACAGCAGAAGGGCAGCAGCAGCAGCTGCAGGGGAAGGAAAACAACAGCAGAAGAAGTAGCAGCAGCACAAGTGCTGCACAGCAGGGAATGCAATGCAGCAGTGCAAAAAAAGAAGACTGCAGCACTGTACACAGCTGCACAAGCAGTGGAGAAGCAAGGTAGGGAAACAACAAGATAACAGCAAGCAAAGATGACAATGAAGAACAATTACAGGACAAGGACTAAACAAGCAGAGAGCAATGCAAAACAGCAAAGGGAAAGAACACAGCAACTACAAGCATAAAACAGTGCAAGATGAACCAAGGCCTAAGGCCAAGGGCAGGGTTGTGGAAAAACTAAAATGAAGCAATACTAAGGCAAGAATACAGGCATTCCTATAGAATGGGAAGAGAACTAGCTTGCTATGAGCACTAGTTTCTCCCAATGCTCAATCAACACTGCAACCTAAGCATACACAAGGAATGGCAAGAAAATCAGCTTGCTATGAGCACTGATTTCTTCCATTGCACAATCACATCAATGCTTCACAGATATCTAGCCTAGCATTCCATCAATTGTGACAGCAGTTTAAACATGACAATGAACATTAACAAACATCAACAGGAGCATTACAACATTTAACATTAACATAACCAACTGAAATTAACAATGAACACATTAACAGAAACACTAACAGGAATTAATTTAACCTAACATGATAAACTAACACTAACAGGAAGCAAAAGGATTAACAGTAACATCAACAGAACATAGTAGACATGAACATGAAACTGAACTGAAATTTAAAACATTAACAGGACATGAAAGTCCTGGATGCTGGCTATTCCAAGCATAGTTTCTACAACACACCCACACCCATATTTATACCCACAGACAATTAGGGTTCTACCCATTTTCACCCAAAATATCAGTAGCTAGGGTTGGTGATTACTCACCCAATTTGACACAATCACTCCATTTTGATGTCGACCCATGCTTCTATTTGTCCTCCTCTACCTCTCCATGTCTTCAATTGCTTCTCACTTTCGACCTAATTTACCAATTTTGCACGCTAGGGTTTCTGATAGAGAACGTGCAGAAATTGAGAAAATAGGTGGCTAAGGAGAAGGGAAACTGATGGTATTGGTTACTTTGATGGACGTGGTGACAGAGAGTTGGTGGCGGAGCAGGTGGTGACAGAGGTGGAGAAGGTGGTGGTGTACGGTGGAAGGGGAAGGCTCTGCAAACAGGGAGGTGATGGAGGAGAGGAAGGGCTCGACTGTTTTGGGAAGAAGGGGGGTGTTTGGTTAGGTGGTAGGGTTCGGGTGCTCCAGTGTGTGGCGGCTTCATCGATTTTTGATGTTCAGCGAGACTAAGCCGTGAGATGTGGAGCTGGTAGGTAGATCGGACGGTGATGCGGAGGAAAGCGAGGAGCGACCGTCGGATGAAGGGATACAACGAAACGAACGGTACTTGATTAGGTTAGGTGCTGTAGTGTAAGGCGGAGATATCAAACTTTGATGAACAGCAAGGGAGAAACCGTTGGATTCAACTACCATCTAATCTGAAGGCTTGGAATTTCAGCGCTGTGGTGCTTGGCAGAGACTTCAGATTTTGATGCTCTATGAAGGAGCGACCATCAGATGCTTCTGAGAACTGATCTGATGGCTGAGAACGGAGGCGTTTTTGTGTGTAGAAAATGAGGTTGTGCGCACCATTCTTCGCGGCTTCCTTGCGTGATTTCTCCCGGCTTTTTCACTACTTTTCTGCTCTTTTTGCTCCGCAAGTCATCCAGACTTTATTTATTACCTAAAAATGCAAAATTAATTAATAAAAATATTTATTCTTGAAAACAATGAAAATACAGAATATGGGATAAAATGTAGAATTAATGCACAAAAGATGAGTTAAATGCCAACAAAAAGGGATAAATATATACAATATTTGGCACTCATCAAATACCCCCAAACCTGAATTTCACTTGTCCTCAAGTAAAACAAAACTAAGGAAATCCTAACTATACCACTGTCGCTGGTCTCTCGAATGCATTTAGCGTATGCACTAAGCCTTTTAAACCACTAAGTGTCCCTAGTGGACGAGTGAAGTCTCGTGAAGGTTTACCAGAGGTGTGCCTACAAAACCTAAGTCAAAATATAAGCTCAGATTCCATCAAATGTGACATGTGCAAAACAGTTTAAGCTCACAGCAAAATGGAGATGTCAATCTAGCTATCGAAGGCACAATCCTAGCACTGATAACAAAAAAAAAGACATGTGATAAGAGTGTAAAGTGTATCTATACATGTGTAAAGAAAGATCTGAAGTTATGACTACTAATCACCAAGAGATAGTTTATCAGGCTAAGAACTGAGGTCGAAATCTAGCTAGCTGTCCGGACTTTACGAGAATTGTGAATGAGTTGGAGGTATTTCACAATTACTCGCGTTGTACATCAATGGCATACACCCTCCTTGCTTATTACAATAAAACAACAAAATGACTATTTACATGACTCTTATTTACATTGACTATTCTCTTTTATTTTTGGAACAAGAGATGATGGAATTGATAAATACTTGATTTTTTTTTTTTTTTTTTTTTTTTTTTTTTTTTTTTTTTTTTTTTTTTTTTTTTTTTTTTTTTTTTTTTTTTTTTTTTTTTTTTTTTTTTTTTTTTTTTTTTTTTTTTTTTTTTTTTTTTTTTTTTTACAAGGAAACACTTTTGATACATAACAAAAAGAAACAAAAGATTACATGACACTTTGCAAGAGGTAGCCCTTTTTGATGCACCCAGTTAAATTCGATGGTTGTCTTTCTTAATGTAACCTCCACCTTCTATCCCAACCAACCAAAGAACAAGCTAGTCAAGTTTCGTTCAGTATTCTAAAGTGATTGGCAATCGTAACTTCCTATCAAACACCTTGAAGATCGAGGCCATACATGTATTGGTAGATCGTGCGCGTGCAAATTTCTTATCACTATGTGAATTGTGCTAGAATCAGGGTGCCTAAATATCTAGACTAAGACTCCTAATAATTATACATATTTGCACAAGAGTCAACATTTCAAGGTAAATGAGCTCCATTTTTATGATTTTTTTCAATTTTTTAATTTTTTTTGAATTTTGATTTGTCAATTTTTTTTGGAATTTTTTCAATTTTTTCAAAAAGAAGAAGGAGTTCGTTTTTAATTATAGCATATTATCGTGGCATCTACTCTATACCCCCAAACCTAAACTAAACATTGTCCTCAATGTTTCAAAATATGGAAAAAATTAAGATGCAACATATGGAAAGGGACATGCTGAGTAGAGTAAAAGGAGAGAGAATACCCGATTTCGGCGAAAGCAGAATTAAAAACTCCGTTATTCAAGGCAAAAATAATCCAACATATTTCAGCCGAGATCATATTGGATTAGAAGAATATATACAAAAGGAACAAAAGGGTTTTTAAAAATTTATCTACTGGATTATATACAAAAAAAATCACCATACACCAAAAGTCTAAAGAGTTGAGGATCAACCCAAAAGAAAAAGTGTAGAGACATGGAAAGTTTCAAAACACTAAAATTGGACTTAAATGGGAGAAAAATAAACTTTTTTTTTTTTTTTTTTTAACAAAGAAAATAAAATTTGGTTTTTGAATGGGAGCAAAAGAAAATTTTGGTTTTTTTTTTTTTTTTTTTTTTTTTTTTTTTTTTTTTTTTTAAGAAAATAAAATTTGGTTTTTGAAATGGGAGCAAGCCCACTGTTTGTCCTCTTAAGTAATGGAAGGAAGGCTGTGGCTCAAGAAACACTAAGTTTTAATTTTGAAAGTTTAATTTGGCCCAGTTGGTTAAGGCCCGACGTTTGTTTTAAAACTTTGGTTTCGAGGTCCACTTTTGAGTGGAATACAAGTCCACAATCAGTTATAAGCTCAGCTGGGTTTAAACCCAGAGTCCAAAATACAAGTCCAATGAAAGAATTTAAACAAGCCCACACAAAATAAATACAAGCCCACAATTTAAACAACAAGCCCAAAAATAATTAATTACAAACCCAAAATAAAAAAATAAAAAAAGCCCAAAAAATTGGGTTAATTATTACAAGCCCACAATTAAAGAAATTTGGAAGCCCACAGGTTGGGTTCTCTCAATGGAATGGGTTTAGGCTTACCTTTTTAGCACAGCCCAGCTGCTCTGATATTGTTGCAAAAACCCAGTTGGGTTTTGGTTCTTTTCCTTGGTGGCGTCCCAGCAGAGGAAAAACAGGTTCAGAACAGCAGGTCCAACAGCAAATGAAGTGAAGCAGATGCAGATGCAAATGCTATGAAATGAAATACAAAATAGCTAAAGAAAAACACAAGAAAAACACAGCACCAATCCCCGGCAGCGGCGCCAAAAACTTGGCAGGCTTTGAAAAGGGTATTAGAAATTATCCCCGGCCAAAAACTTGGTGGGCCCGGAGATAGTATGTATAAATTAAGCGCAATAAAAACGGGGGCCTACAGTAATACCGCAAGTGCACGGTTGTCGGTTGTAGCTCGTGCAAGTACGGGTCGATCCACGAGGGTGTGTTTTGGAGTGTTTCTAGCTAATTGGGTTCCTAAATTGCTATTGGGCTATGAAGCCTTTTGGCTTAAATTGGGCTTTGAGTACTAATGGGTTTGAATGCCCTTTGAATGAATTGGGCTTAGTGGGTTTGTTAACAATAAAATGAACTGAGCTTGGGCTCAGTTATCTTTGAAGTGCAAATGGGCTTTGGCCTTAAACTTAGGCTTTTGATTAAGCCTGAATTGGATTGGGCCTTAATGAATTTGGGATTTGAACCTTTGGTTTCAAAAAACTGGATTGGGCTCAGCTAGCTTTGGAAGGCAGCAGCAGTAGCAAGACTGCACAGCAGAAGGGCAGCAGCAGCAGCTGCAGGGGAAGGAAAACAACAGCAGAAGAAGTAGCAGCAGCACAAGTGCTGCACAGCAGGGAATGCAATGCAGCAGTGCAAAAAAAGAAGACTGCAGCACTGTACACAGCTGCACAAGCAGTGGAGAAGCAAGGTAGGGAAACAACAAGATAACAGCAAGCAAAGATGACAATGAAGAACAATTACAGGACAAGGACTAAACAAGCAGAGAGCAATGCAAAACAGCAAAGGGAAGAACACAGCAACTACAAGCATAAAACAGTGCAAGATGAACCAAGGCCTAAGGCCAAGGGCAGGGTTGTGGAAAAACTAAAATGAAGCAATACTAAGGCAAGAATACAGGCATTCCTATAGAATGGGAAGAGAACTAGCTTGCTATGAGCACTAGTTTCTCCCAATGCTCAATCAACACTGCAACCTAAGCATACAAGGAATGGCAAGAAAATCAGCTTGCTATGAGCACTGATTTCTTCCATTGCACAATCACATCAATGCTTCACAGATATCTAGCCTAGCATTCCATCAATTGTGACAGCAGTTTAAACATGACAATGAACATTAACAAACATCAACAGGAGCATTACAACATTTAACATTAACATAACCAACTGAAATTAACATGAACACATTAACAGAAACACTAACAGGAATTAATTTAACCTAACATGATAAACTAACACTAACAGGAAGCAAAAGGATTAACAGTAACATCAACAGAACATAGTAGACATGAACATGAAACTGAACTGAAATTTAAAACATTAACAGGACATGAAAGTCCTGGATGCTGGCTATTCCAAGCATAGTTTCTACAACACACCCACACCCATATTTATACCCACAGACAATTAGGGTTCTACCCATTTTCACCCAAAATATCAGTAGCTAGGGTTGGTGATTACTCACCCAATTTGACACAATCACTCCATTTTGATGTCGACCCATGCTTCTATTTGTCCTCCTCTACCTCTCCATGTCTTCAATTGCTTCTCACTTTCGACCTAATTTACCAATTTTGCACGCTAGGGTTTCTGATAGAGAACGTGCAGAAATTGAGAAAATAGGTGGCTAAGGAGAAGGGAAACTGATGGTATTGGTTACTTTGATGGACGTGGTGACAGAGAGTTGTGCGGAGCAGGTGGTGACAGAGGTGGAGAAGGTGGTGGTGTACGGTGGAAGGGGAAGGCTCTGCAAACAGGGAGGTGATGGAGGAGAGGAAGGGCTCGACTGTTTTGGGAGAAGGGGGGTGTTGGTTAGGTGGTAGGGTTCGGGTGCTCCAGTGTGTGGCGGCTTCATCGATTTTTGATGTTCATCGAGACTAAGCCGTGAGATGTGGAGTTGGTAGGTAGATCGGACGGTGATGCGGAGGCAAGAGAGGATCGACCGTCGGATGAAGGATACAACGAAACGAACGGTACTTGATTAGGTTAGGTGCTGTAGTGTAAGGCGGAGATATCAAACTTTGATGAACAGCAAGGGAGAAACCGTTGGATTCAACTACCATCTAATCTGAAGGCTTGGAATTTCAGCGCTGTGGTGCTTGGCAGAGACTTCAGATTTTGATGCTCTATGAAGGAGCGACCATCAGATGCTTCTGAGAACTGATCTGATGGCTGAGAACGGAGGCGTTTTTGTGTGTAGAAAATGAGGTTGTGCGCACCATTCTTCGCGGCTTCCTTGCGTGATTTCTCCCGGCTTTTTCACTACTTTTCTGCTCTTTTTGCTCCGCAAGTCATCCAGACTTTATTTATTACCTAAAAATGCAAAATTAATTAATAAAAATATTTATTCTTGAAAACAATGAAAATACAGAATATGGGATAAAATGTAGAATTAATGCACAAAAGATGAGTTAAATGCCAACAAAAAGGGATAAATATATACAATATTTGGCACTCATCAAATACCCCCAAACCTGAATTTTACTTGTCCTCAAGTAAAACAAAACTAAGGAAATCCTAACTATACCACTGTTGTAATACCCCGATATTCGGCAGTGGTTGGCCGAATGGAATATAAGTAATGATTTGTCCTTCCCTAACACCGAGGCCTTTTCAGCACAATTGGCTCCAGAGTTGGCAGAAAACTCTGCAGTTAAGCGTGCTCGGGCGGGAGCAATCCAGGGATGGGTGACCATCCGGGAAGTTACTGCTGGATTACCGCAGCGATGCCCGTTCAAAACCCCACACTGCCGGATAACCGCAGTGGCTAAGTGGGGACAGTATCGGTGGAGGGACGGGTCATTACAAATGGTATCAGAGCCGACGACGGTTCACCTGCCGAGGGTGAGAAGGTACGCTGGACGGGGTTGTTCCAGGTGCTTCTCATGAGGGGTAGGGAACGTCGGAAATCTGAGCTTGCGAATATATTCTGGAGCCGAGGACGGCTCCAATTTAAGGTGGTGGTATTGTAATACCCCGATATTCGGCAGTGGTTGGCCGAATGGAATATAAGTAATGATTTGTCCTTCCCTAACACCGAGGCCTTTTCAGCACAATTGGCTCCAGAGTTGGCAGAAAACTCTGCAGTTAAGCGTGCTCGGGCGGGAGCAATCCAGGGATGGGTGACCATCCGGGAAGTTACTGCTGGATTACCGCAGCGATGCCCGTTCAAAACCCCACACTGCCGGATAACCGCAGTGGCTAAGTGGGGACAGTATCGGTGGAGGGACGGGTCATTACAACTGTCGCTGGTCTCTCGAATGCATTTAGCGTATGCACTAAGCCTTTTAAACCACTAAGTGTCCCTAGTGGACGAGTGAAGTCTCGTGAAGGTTTACCAGAGGTGTGCCTACAAAACCTAAGTCAAAATATAAGCTCAGATTCCATCAAATGTGACATGTGCAAAACAGTTTAAGCTCACAGCAAAATGGAGATGTCAATCTAGCTATCGAAGGCACAATCCTAGCACTGATAACAAAAAAAAAGACATGTGATAAGAGTGTAAAGTGTATCTACACATGTGTAAAGAAAGATCTGAAGTTATGACTACTAATCACCAAGAGATAGTTTATCAGGCTAAGAACTGAGGTCGAAATCTAGCTAGCTGTCCGGACTTTACGAGAATTGTGAATGAGTTGGAGGTATTTCACAATTACTCGCGTTGTACATCAATGGCATACACCCTCCTTGCTTATTACAATAAAACAACAAAATGACTATTTACATGACTCTTATTTACATTGACTATTCTCTTTTATTTTTGGAACAAGAGATGGAATTGATAAATACTTGATTTTTTTTTTTGTATTTTTCTTTTTTTTTTTTTTTTTCTGAATATATACATCGATTTTTTTTTTTTTTTTTTTTAACTACGGAAACACTTTTGATACATATACAAAAGGAAACAAAAGATTACATGACACTTTGCAAGAGGTAGCCCTTTTTGATGCACCCAGTTAAATTCGATGGTTGTTTTTCTTAATGTAACCTCCACCTTCTATCCCAACCAACCAAAGAACAAGCTAGTCAAGTTTCGTTCAGTATTCTAAAGTGATTGGCAATCGTAACTTCCTATCAAACACCTTGAAGATCGAGGCCATACATGTATTGGTAGATCGTGCGCGTGCAAATTTCTTATCACTATGTGAATTGTGCTAGAATCAGGGTGCCTAAATATCTAGACTAAGGCTCCTAATAATTATACATATTTGCACAAGAGTCAACATTTCAAGGTAAATGAGCTCCATTTTTTATGATTTTTCATTTTTTAATTTTTTTTTTTTTTTTTGAATTTTGAATTTTTTTGGAATTTTTCAATTTTTTCAAAAAGAAGAAGGAGTTCGTTTTCAATTATGGCAAATTATCGTGGTATCTACTCTATACCCCCAAACCTAAACTAAACATTGTCCTCAATGTTTCAAAATATGGAAAGAATTAAAATGCAACGTATGGAAAGGGACATGCTGAGTAGAGTAAAAGGAGAGAGAATACCCGATTTCGGCGAAAGCAGAATTAAAAACTCCGTTATTCAAGGCAAAAATAATCCAACATATTTCAGCCGAGATCATATTGGATTAGCAAAATATATACAAAAGGAACAAAAGGGTTTTTAAGAAATTTTATCTACTGGATTATATACAAAAAAATCACCATACACCAAAAGTCTAAAGAGTTGAGGATCAACCCAAAAGAAAAAGTGTAGAGACATGGAAAGTTTCAAAACACTAAAATTGGACTTAAATGGGAGAAAAATAAAACTTTTTTTTTTTTTTTTTTTTTAACAAAGAAAATAAAATTTGGTTTTTGAATGGGAGCAAAAGAAAATTTTGGTTTTTTTTTTTTTTTTTTTTTTTTTTTTTAAAGAAAATAAAATTTGGTTTTTGAAATGGGAGCAAGCCCACTGTTTGTCCTCTTAAGTAATGGAAGGAAGGCTGGCGCAAGAAACACTAAGTTTTAATTTTGAAAGTTTAATTTGGCCCAGTTGGTTAAGGCCCGACGTTTGTTTTAAAACTTTGGTTTCGAGGTCCACTTTGAGTGGAATACAAGTCCACAATCAGTTATAAGCTCAGCTGGGTTTAAACCCAGAGTCCAAAATACAAGTCCAATGAAAGAATTTAAACAAGCCCACACAAAATAAATACAAGCCCACAATTTAAACAACAAGCCCAAAATAATTAATTACAAACCCAAAATAAAAAATAAAAAAGCCCAAAAAATTGGGTTAATTATTACAAGCCCACAATTAAAGAAATTTGGAAGCCCACAGGTTGGGTTCTCTCAATGGAATGGGTTTAGGCTTACCTTTTTAGCACAGCCCAGCTGCTCTGATATTGTTGCAAAAACCCAGTTGGGTTTTGGTTCTTTTCCTTGGTGGCGTCCCAGCAGAGGAAAAACAGGTTCAGAACAGCAGGTCCAACAGCAAATGAAGTGAAGCAGATGCAGATGCAAATGCTATGAAATGAAATACAAAATAGCTAAAGAAAAACACAAGAAAAACACAGCACCAATCCCCGGCAGCGGCGCCAAAAACTTGGCAGGCTTTGAAAAGGGTATTAGAAATTATCCCCGGCCAAAAACTTGGTGGGCCCGGAGATATGTATAAAATTAAGCGCAATAAAAACGGGGTCCTACAGTAATACCGCAAGTGCACGGTTGTCGGTTGTAGCTCGTGCAAGTACGGGTCGATCCACAGAGATCGGGTGTGTTTTGGAGTGTTTCTAGCTAATTGGGTTCCTAAATTGCTATTGGGCTATGAAGCCTTTTGGCTTAAATTGGGCTTTGAGTACTAATGGGTTTGAATGCCCTTTGAATGAATTGGGCTTAGTGGGTTTGTTAACAATAAAATGAACTGAGCTTGGGCTCAGTTATCTTTGAAGTGCAAATGGGCTTTGGCCTTAAACTTAGGCTTTTGATTAAGCCTGAATTGGATTGGGCCTTAATGAATTTGGGCTTTGAACCTTTGGTTTCAAAAAACTGGATTGGGCTCAGCTAGCTTTGGAAGGCAGCAGCAGTAGCAAGACTGCACAGCAGAAGGGCAGCAGCAGCAGCTGCAGGGGAAGGAAAACAACAACAGAAGAAGTAGCAGCAGCACAAGTGCTGCACAGCAGGGAATGCAATGCAGCAGTGCAAAAAAAAGACTGCAGCACTGTACACAGCTGCACAAGCAGTGGAGAAGCAAGGTAGGGAAACAACAAGATAACACAAGCAAAGATGACAATGAAGAACAATTACAGGACAAGGACTAAACAAGCAGAGAGCAATGCAAAACAGCAAAGGGAAAGAACACAGCAACTACAAGCATAAAACAGTGCAAGATGAACCAAGGCCTAAGGCCAAGGGCAGGGTTGTGGAAAAACTAAAATGAAGCAATACTAAGGCAAGAATACAGGCATTCCTATAGAATGGGAAGAGAACTAGCTTGCTATGAGCACTAGTTTCTCCCAATGCTCAATCAACACTGCAACCTAAGCATACACAAGGAATGGCAAGAAAATCAGCTTGCTATGAGCACTGATTTCTTCCATTGCACAATCACATCAATGCTTCACAGATATCTAGCCTAGCATTCCATCAATTGTGACAGCAGTTTAAACATGACAGTGAACATTAACAAACATCAACAGGAGCATTACAACATTTAACATTAACATAACCAACTGAAATTAACAATGAACACATTAACAGAAACACTAACAGGAATTAATTTAACCTAACATGATAAACTAACACTAACAGGAAGCAAAAGGATTAACAGTAACATCAACAGAACATAGTAGACATGAACATGAAACTGAACTGAAATTTAAAACATTAACAGAACATGAAAGTCCTGGATGCTGGCTATTCCAAGCATAGTTTCTACAACACACCCACACCCATATTTATACCCACAGACAATTAGGGTTCTACCCATTTTCACCCAAAATCAGTAGCTAGGGTTGGTGATTACTCACCCAATTTGACACAATCACTCCATTTGATGTCGACCCATGCTTCTATTTGTCCTCCTCTACCTCTCCATGTCTTCAATTGCTTCTCACTTTCGACCTAATTTACCAATTTTGCACGCTAGGGTTTCTGATAGAGAACGTGCAGAAATTGAGAAAATAGGTGGCTAAGGAGAAGGGAAACTGATGGTATTGGTTACTTTGATGGACGTGGTGACAGAGAGTTGGTGGCGGAGCAGGTGGTGACAGAGGTGGAGAAGGTGGTGGTGTACGGTGGAAGGGGAAGGCTCTGCAAACAGGGAGGTGATGGAGGAGAGGAAGGGCTCGACTGTTTTGGGAAGAAGGGGGGTGTTTGGTTAGGTGGTAGGGTTCGGGTGCTCCAGTGTGTGGCGGCTTCATCGATTTTTGATGTTCATCGAGACTAAGCCGTGAGATGTGGAGCTGGTAGGTAGATCGGACGGTGATGCGGAGGCAAGAGAGGATCGACCGTCGGATGAAGGGATACAAGGAAACGAACGGTACTTGATTAGGTTAGGTGCTGTAGTGTAAGGCGGAGATATCAAACTTTGATGAACAGCAAGGGAGAAACCGTTGGATTCAACTACCATCTAATCTGAAGGCTTGGAATTTCAGCGCTGTGGTGCTTGGCAGAGACTTCAGATTTTGATGCTCTATGAAGGAGCGACCATCAGATGCTTCTGAGAACTGATCTGATGGCTGAGAACGGAGGCGTTTTTGTGTGTAGAAAATGAGGTTGTGCGCACCATTCTTCGCGGCTTCCTTGCGTGATTTCTCCCGGCTTTTTCACTACTTTTCTGCTCTTTTTGCTCCGCAAGTCATCCAGACTTTATTTATTACCTAAAAATGCAAAATTAATTAATAAAAATATTTATTCTTGAAAACAATGAAAATACAGAATATGGGATAAAATGTAGAATTAATGCACAAAAGATGAGTTAAATGCCAACAAAAAGGGATAAATATATACAATGCTAGAAAGATCTTGTGTGATGAGTTAAACCAGTGCTAGAAAGATCTTGTGCTAGATTGAAAGCAGACTAACAAAGCAACCAAAATGCATCTTTCTTCGACTCTCTCACAGTGCTCAGTAGAAATAACGTCTTCTTCGGTCTTCAACTGTTGATGATAAACTCTCGAACCTCATAGAACCTTGACAATTAACTCTTTTCTTCGATTTCTTGCTTGACTTATAAATTTCTTCTTCCCAATGGCCTTATTGAACAAAAAGAACGTAATGATGTTTTTTTTTTTTTTTTTTTTTTGCATTTTTCATTTTTCATTTTCAATTTTTTTTTTTTTTTTACAAGACAAAAATTTACATGGCCATGAGAGAAGGACTTTAGAACTTGGATCTTCACAACTTGTGATGTCTTGATATCATGAACTTCAACAACTTATATCATTTGCTCTTGTAACTTCTTGTAACTAAGTCTTCAACTTTGATTTTTGAATTATTCTTTTCTATTGTTGCTTCTAAACCTTAAACGTCTTCAACTTTTTCATAAATTTTGGTGTCACTCCGCTTGTTGATGATGATAAGTTTCTACTGGGAGAGAGTCGTAATCCAGTAACTAAGACTACATTGTGAGGTTGCTCTGTCTTTCTGGCATTTCCTTCTGACCTACTTGCCTTTCCATCATGGATGGTTAGGTCCATCACGGTTACCCTCTAAAAGGAACAAGTTCTCTCCTAAATTTCAAGGATCTCAATGTCTTTTTCTCTAATGTCTCAATAAGTTGTTATCTCTAGCATTCCAATTTCTATCTTTTCGGTGAGAAACAGTATGTAAACTTAGCTAACCGGATACCATGTGACGCTAGAAGTATCAAAAGTGCAACTAAAAAGTTTCTCCCATACCCCCAAACTTAAAATTAACATTGTCCTCAACGTTCTAAAGATGAAATTAAAAGCATGAACAAGGAGAGACAGTTACTATTTGAAGCAAAAGAGTGAAGGAAGGATATTACCGGGTTGCATGAGATTGGGTTACCTCCCAAGAAGTGCTAAGTTTATAGTCTTCAGCCAGACTAAGAAAAGTTTAATCACCTCGAATCATATAGCAATAGCCGAAATAATTGCGGGTTATCGAAACCAAATAGAGCTATCACAAGTAAAAGGAATCTGCAACAAGCTGGTGGGTTTTATAAACAACCTACAAATTGACCTGCAAGTGCACAGGGTCAGTTGTAGCTAGTGATGGGAAGAAAGGGTTTGTCCACAGGGAATTGGAGGGAGCTATTGTTGTTTTCTAAGTAAAATCTAACCTAAACAGGGAATTGGGAAAACTAGGATATTGAATCCACCTAAATCCTCAGCTATATCATGTCCAGTGCAAGTCTTGTTTTTGGCCTTAGTAAACAAGGTGAAGGTTCAGGCCTGCCTTGTGTTCTGGGCTTTCATCTAGGATAAGCTATTCACCTAGTTCACTAATGCATCCCTAGCATTGATGGTCTTCTTACAGCACCATCAATCACATATGGACTTGATCACTAATTGACTAACTATCCTATATCTAAAGAAAATTGCTCACCTAGTTAATCCTGTTCACCCCTAGCATTGGTGGTCTTCTTACAGCACCACCAATCACAGGTTACTATCATCACTGAGTAATCAATTCTCCATGGTTCTAATTCAAGCTCATCAAGAACAAAACTAAATCATTTACTTCAATGTGGCATAGAGGCTTCATCTGCTTCCTAGTGATGAACTAAAACATGGTAAACAGAAAGAGTAATTGAAATTGAAATAGAAATTGAAACTGAAATTAAAATTAAACCTACTCAGACCCAAATTGGGGGTTAACTTGGCTATCCCAAGAACGAGTTCTAACACACACCCATATCATCTATTTATACAAACAATCAAAAACCCCAAAACAGTGAAATTAGGGTTTGGTGAAAATTAAAATTAGGTTTTACCTAATCACTGATAGCAATTATAACTCTTCACCCATGCTTCCTATTCGTATTCTCCTGATCCCCACACCAACTATGATTTCTGCTTCGACCCATGCTCGTCCTTCCTCTTCTGCTCTGCTGGTCTGTGCTGTTGCTCTAGCTCGACCTATCTTATTGTTTTCTCATCTAGGGTTTCAGAGAGTTGAGAAAACTATAAAAGATAGCTAGAGGAATAGGGGAGTGATGGGTGTTGAGGTTTGGTTGATTTGAGAGGAGATGGTGGTGGTTGAGGTGGTGGTGAGCGGGTCAGTGGAGTTGGTGGCGCTGGACATCGAGTTGCAGAAGAGAAGAAGGGGGAAGAAGAAAGAGAAGGTCGATGGGATTAGGGGTGTGTTTGTCTGAAGGGTATAAGGTTAGGTTGTTCGAGTGTGAGGCGGGCTCATCAGATTTCGATGTTAGGCGAGTGATAGGCGTTGGATCGATACATCTGAAATGCATCCAACGATAAGATGGAACATAGCCTTCAGCGACCGTCGGATGAAGAGATACAACGAAACTAACGGCGTGAGATGGAGTTAGGTTCTGTAGTGTTGGTCAGGAATTTCAGACTTTGATGCACGAAGAGGAGGCGACCGTTGGATGATGATATGGATCCAATCTGACGGCTACATGAGAAGTGGGTTATGGATTTGGGTTTTGGGTTTGGGGATAAGTTGGGCTTGGGATAATTGAGCCCATTCTTCTTTAAGAACAATTCTTCCTCTTCAAGCCCACTTCTAGCCTTTTGGTCTTGTGCACAACATTCTTCGCGGCTTCCTTGTGTAATTCCTCCCGGCTTTTCACCACTTTTCTGCTCTGCTCCGCAATCATCCAACTTTATTTACACCTAAAATGCAAAATTAATTAATAAAATATTTATTCTTGAAAACAATGAAAATACAGAATATGGGATAAAATGTAGAATTAATGCACAAAAGATGAGTTAAATGCCAAGAAAATATATAGAAATATGCACTTTTTAGCACTCATCAAATACCCCCAAACCTGAATTTTACTTGTCCTCAAGTAAAACAAAACTAAGGAAATCCTACCTATACCACTGTCGCTGGTCTCTCGAATGCATTTAGCGTATGCACTAAGCCTTTTAAACCACTAAGTGTCCCTAGTGGACGAGTGAAGTCTCGTGAAGGTTTGCTTAGAACGTACCTACAAAGTTCTAGGTCAAAATATAAGCTCAGATTCCATCAAATGTGACATGTGCAAGACAGTTTAAGCTCACAGCAAAATGGAGATGTCAATCTAGCTATCAAGGCACAATCCTAGCACTGATAACAAATAAAGACATGTGATAAGAGTGTAAAGTGTATCTACACATGTGTAAAGAATGATGAAGTTATGACTACTAATCACCAAGAGATAGTTTTAGGCTAAGAACCGATCGAAATCTAGCTAGCTGTCCGGCTTTACGAGAATTGTGAATGAGTTTGGTGATATTTCAGTTTCGCGTTGTACATCGATGGCTGCACCCTCCTTGCTTATTACAAGAAACAACAAAATGACTCTTTACATGACTCTTATTTACATTGATTACTCTCTTTTATTTTTGGAACAAGAGAGATGGAATTGATAATACTGAATTTTTTTTTTTTTTTTTTTTTTTTTTTTTTTTTTTTTTTTTTTTTTTTTTTTAAATACTTTTTTTTTTGATTTTCAACATGTCACTTTTGATACATGAACAAAGAAAAAATACATGACACTTAGCAAGAGGTGGCCCTTATCGATGCATCCGTCAAATTCTATGGTTGCTTTTCTTAATATCCTCCAACTTCTATCCCAGCCAACCAAAGAACAAGCTAGTCAAGTCTCATTCAGTATTCTAAAGTGATTGGCAATCTAACTTCCTATCAAACACCTTGAAGATCGAGGCTATACATGTATTGGTAGATCGTGCGCGTGCAAGTTTCTTCACATGTGAATTGTGCTAGAATCAGGGTGCCTAAATATCTAGACTAAGACTCCTAAAATTACATATTTGCACAAGAGTCAACATTTCAAGGTAAATGAGCTCCATTTTTGATTTTTTAATTTTTTTTTTTTTTTTTTTGGAATTTTTAAATTTTTTCAAAAAGAAGGAGTTCTGTTTTCAATTATGGCATGTTATCGTGGTATCTACTCTATACCCCCAAACCTAAACTAAACATTGTCCTCAATGTTTCAAAAGATAAAATTTAATACTATGGAGAGGATCATGTGAGTAGAGAAAAGGAAAGAGATACCCGATTTCGGCGAAAGCAAATTAGAACTCCATTATTCAAGGCAAAATCCAACATATTCAGCCGCGATCATGGATAGCAAAATATAAAGAAAACAAAAATTTCACTAAAAACTACTACCAGATTATATACAAAAAATTCACCATATACATAAAGTCTAAAGAGTTGAGGATCAACCCAAAAGACAAAGTGTTGAAACATAGACAGTTTCAAAACACTAAAATTGGACTGAAATGAGAGCGAGAGTGAAAAACCGGATGAATCACCCCCAAACCTGTAATTTTCAGCAGGTTTACTTTTAAGCACAAAATATTTCCATTTTAGGGGTGCAGGATTCACAAGGTCTAACTCAAAATGGACTTTGTTTGGGATGGACAAAGCATATTCCAACTGTGGCTCCTTAAAAGTATTGTATTTAGATGCAAAATAGTCCAAGAGGACTTGAGAGGCACACAGTTCCGATCCTAGGTTGGGAATCTTCAGAAAAGTTGGTTTAAAATTTTTGTTACAAACCAAATCTAGGTTGGGTGGAATAATCTCAATCTGTGACTTAAGCAAGAAGGTGACATCTAAGTTTCTCACATGCATGAGATCAAAAGTACCAATATTATCAGTCACATCAGCATTTTCTAAATCATAATCAAGTTGTGTAGCATGCTCATCATCACAACACAATTTCACAAGTCCAAATTCAGAATCATGGTTATCCGAAATATCCAAATTAACATCAAAAGAAGCAATATATTGTGGCTTAGGTATGGAATCAGACACATCAACTATATTTTCATGCATAGGATCATTAGTGTCAACAGAAGATTCAACATTACCTAAGTCATGCTCTTCACAGGATAACTGCACAATATCTAAATCAGTAGCCTCATCACATGTATATGGAATACTAGAAGAAACATCATTCATGAAGGTCGGGGCAGAAAAGCCTAATGTATTTGAACCCAAAGGTTCCATAACATTTTCAGCATAGACATGTTCTTCTAATATAACATCATCATAATCATCATCATCACAAATACATGAAAATCCTACTTTGTCAAAACCATTAGTGTTTTTCGTCCATACATCTGCCTCTAAAATAGGTGAATATGGATTGACATTTTCAGCAATAGGGTATGAAACACTATATCCAGAATTAAGCTCATTGGGAAAATCAACATCTGACTCATGGTGATTACCCATATCATGTGGCATGGTCCTAGTTTCCCTATAGGTTTCCCACTGATGGGTTTTCTCTGCAACTTCAGCTAGAAATAACCATGCATCGTCCACAGTTTTATCAATGAATTCACCATTACACATAGATTCAACCAAGGCTCGAGACTTAAAGTCTAGTCCCTCATAAAGAATGGCGACCAGTCTCCACTTCTCGAGGCCATGATGAGGACACTCAAACAACAAATCATTAAATCGTTCAAAATAATGAAAAAGTGTTTCTCCATCTAACTGGACAAAACAATTAATACTTCGACGAATAGAGATGGTCCTATGATGTGGAAAGAACTTTCCGACAAATTGATTTGTGAGTTGGTCCCAAGTGGTGATTGATTGTGGTCTCAAACCGTAAAACCATGTTTTGGCCTTTTCCTTTAAAGAAAAAGTAAACAAACGCAATTTCAGAAGTCTTCGGACATATGTCAGGTTGCATAATCCGGCAAATTTGTTCAAACTCTCTTACATGTGTAGGGGTCTCAGAATCGAACCCTCGAAATTTGGAAGTATTTGTATCATGCTTGCATTTATTTTAAAAAAGTTATCGGTTTGAGGTAAAACAATACATGATAATTGAGTTTTTATTGTGGGAAACATGTATTCATGGAGAGTATGAGGTTGGCCCATATTTGAAAAAAAGGAAACTAGTGTGACACAAAGCCCACTATTTGGTTGATGAAAATTTGGTTTTTAAAGGCAAGGGGCAAAGCCCATTTTGGTTTTTAAAGATGGGGAGCAAAAATTTGGTTTTTGAAATTAGAAGCAATTTTTTTTTTTTTTTAGCCCAAAATTTAGTTAAGTTTGGTTCACAAAAGAGGCAAGCCCAAAATCCAAAAAGTTAAGTTTAGAGCAAGCCCACTATTAAGAAACTACAAGCCTAACAAACAACTAAATTACAAGCCCAAATAAAGAAAGAAATAAAAATAAAACTAATTATTACAAACCCACAAAAAAAAAGAAAATAAAAATAAAACTAAAATTATTACAATCCCAAATAAAGAAAGAAATAAAATTAAAATTAAAATAATTATTACATGCCCAAAAAGATAATTAAAATTACAAGCCCAAAAGAGAATAACAATATAAACCCAAAAAAAATTACAAGCCCAAAAAATTTGGGTTTGGGTTTAGTCTTACCTTTTTGGAGGGAAGCCCAATTGGGCTTAAGTCCCTTTTCTTTTGTTGCAAAAGCCCAGTTGGGCTTGGTTCAATTTCTGTTCAACTCCACAAGCCCAGTTGGGCTTTGGACTTTACTTCCAAAAACTCACAGCCCAGCAGCTAGGTAAGCAAAGTGTACCTACAGCCCACCAGCAGCTCTGGCAAGCAAGGCAACAACCAACAACAGCACCAGTTACCTGCACACTTAAATGTGTGTGATCAATACACAAAGAACATGGGCAAAGTAAGCAAAGTTGAAGAACTGCAATGCAGTTGTGCAATTGCAGATGGAGAAAATGCTACAGAATGCAGAATATAAAGTTGCTGAGAACATGCAGTTTAAGAAGTTGCTGAAAATGACAATGCATAGCTATCATTACAAGAGCTAAGTTACAGGAAAAGATGAAGGCTAAGGCTACAAAGCAAGATGCTAAAGTGAATGAAATGCAGAATTAGTTTAAGATGACGATGGTATGCAACTAGACTAAAAATTCAAGTTTAAGATATAGTGGTATGCAGTTATGAATTATGCTACAGGAATGGAATGCAATGCAAAAGAATGGTAACAGTGAAGATTGAGCTAAAAATGCATATGTACAGGAGAGACTACACAGCAAGCTAGAAGAGCAAGTGAGCAGCAAATGAGCAAAGGGAAATATGAGAAACAACAAGGCACCGCCACCGAGTCCCCGGCAGCGGCGCCAAAAACTTGGTGGGTTTTATAAACAACCTACAAATTGACCTGCAAGTGCACAGGGTCAGTTGTAGCTAGTGATGGGAAGAAAGGGTTTGTCCACAGGGACTTGGAGGGAGCTATTGTTGTTTTCTAAGTAAAATATAACCTAAACAGGGAATTGGGAAAACTAGGATATTGAATCCACCTAAATCCTCAGCTATATCATGTCCAGTGCAAGTCTTGTTTTTGGCCTTAGTAAACAAGGTGAAGGTTCAGGCCTGCCTGGTGTTCTGGGCTTTCATCTAGGATAAGCTATTCACCTAGTTCACTAATGCATCCCTAGCATTGATGGTATTCTTACAGCACCATCAATCACAGATGGACTTGATCACTAATTGACTAACTATCCTATATCTAAAGAAAATTGCTCACCTAGTTAATCCTGTTCACCCCTAGCATTGGTGGTCTTCTTACAGCACCACCAATCACAGGTTACTATCATCACTGAGTAATCAATTATCCATGGTTCTAATTCAAGCTCATCAAGAACAAAACTAAATCATTTACTTCACTGTGGCATAGAGGCTTCATCTGCTTCCTAGTGATGAACTAAAACATGGTAAACAGAAAGAGTAATTGAAATTGAAATAGAAATTGAAACTGAAATTAAAATTAAACCTACTCAGACCCAAATTGGGGGTTAACTTGGCTATCCCAAGAACGAGTTCTAACACACACCCATATCATCTATTTATACAAACAATCAAAAACCCCAAAACAGTGAAATTAGGGTTTGGTGAAAATTAAAATTAGGTTTTACCTAATCACTGATAGCAATTATAACTCTTCACCCATGCTTCCTATTCGTATTCTCCTGCTCCCCACACCAACTGTGATTTCTGCTTCGACCCATGCTCGTCCTTCCTCTTCTGCTCTGCTGGTCTGTGCTGTTGCTCTAGCTCGACCTATCTTATTGTTTTCTCATCTAAGGTTTCAGAGAGTTGAGAAAACTATAAAATAGATAGCTAGAGGAATAGGGGGAGTGATGGGTGTTGAGGTTTGGTTGATTTGAGAGGATATGGTGGTGGTTGAGGTGGTGGTTGAGCGGGTCAGTGGAGTTGGTGGCGCTGGACATCGAGTTGCAGAAGAGAAGAAGGGGGAAGAAGAAAGAGAAGGTCGATGGGATTAGGGGTGTGTTTGTCTGAAGGGTATAAGGTTAGGTTGTTCGAGTGTGAGGCGGGCTCATCAGATTTCGATGTTAGGCGAGTGATAGGCGTTGGATCGATACATCTAAAATGCATCCAACGATAAGATGGAACATAGCCTTCAGCGACCGTCGGATGAAGAGATACAACGAAACTAACGGCGTGAGATGGAGTTAGGTTCTGTAGTGTTGGTCAGGAATTTCAGACTTTGATGCACGAAGAGGAGGCGACCGTTGGATGATGATATGGATCCAATCTGACGGCTACATGAGAAGTGGGTTATGGATTTGGGTTTTGGTTTGGGAGATAAGTTGGGCTTGGGATAATTCTGAGCCCATTTCTTCTTTAAGAACAATTTCTTCCTCTTCAAGCCCACTTCTAGCCTTTTGGTCTTGTGCACAACATTCTTCGCGGCTTCCTTGTGTAATTCCTCCCGGCTTTTCACCACTTTTCTGCTCCGCAACTCATCTAGTCTTTATTTACAACCTAGAAATACAAAATTAATTAATAAAAATATTTATTCTTGAAAACAATGAAAATACAGAATATGGGATAAAATGTAGAATTAATGCACAAAAGATGAGTTAAATGCCAAGAAAAATATATAGAAATATGCACTTTTTAGCACTCATCACAAGCCAAGAAAATGAACATGTACTGCATACCCTTATCTAGTTTCCTGATTAAGATACCTATGTCCCATTGTGGTTCAGGTTCAGGTTCTATGAAAGGATCTTGATAGAATATTTTCATTGGATGCACTTCCTCATAGCTAAGATCCAACAGTTCAGGTTTAAAAGTCTGGAAAAACTCAATTAAAAATAATAACAACCTGAATAACTGGGGATCCTTAAAGTCAATCAAATTTGACTTACACAGCTGACCACAAAGAGAGTGGTGGTCTTCCTTAAACAGATGTGTCGACCCTAATCTCCTAAAGTAATTAGGTTTAGTCTCAAAACTTAATAATTGACACATCTGAAATTTATATGTTCCCACAATTGGAAGAAAACTATTTGGTGGGAAAACAAAGTCAATCTGGGTATCATAGCCTGGGAAAACCACATCAACCAGAGGATGGGTTTCTAACGATTGAACTTTTTTTAGGACATCATTAGGTTCGGGAAACCTAGTATGAAGATAATATTGTAAGATGGTTGAGGCATGGATATCAAGTCCTATGTGAGGGGACTTTCTGAGAGTTAAAGGTAAAGCACTAGGAAAGTGATAATCACCCCCAAACTTAGAGTTTTCAGTGTCTCTAGATAGACTAGTCACAATCTCCCTAATTTCTAGATCATCAGATTCTTGGAAGTGGTCAATTGATTCTTCTAAGTTTTTATCAGGTAGTGCATCTTTACTCATCTCTACGGGTCTATGTTCTTCATTCAAGATTATTGTTTCTAAGTCGCTAGACTCTAAAACAGCATTTTCAGAATAAACCCGTTCCTCTAAACCACTATCGGCTTCGTAATCAAAAGGAAATACTACATCGTCTAAAACGGTGGTGTTCCTAATCGAATCCTCGTCCTCTTGAATAGGTGAATAATCATAAAAATTATTTGGATTTGAAGTAGAAATAATATAATCACTATAAAGCTCAATTGGATTACTAGATTCCTGATCACTATGCCTACATATTTCAGATTCTTCATCACTACTATCCTCATCATCATAATAGTACGAAGATGATTGAACCTTATCTAAATAAGTAGTGTTACCAATTATAACCTCGTTCTCTTGATTGTGTAAATAACTATCTTCATTCTCAAGGGTATTATTGGATACACTATATTGGCAATTCAAGTAATTTCGAGCAATTCTTTCGTTCGTCTCAGCTATCCGCTTGAGGTGGTCTTCTAAAGAAGGTTCACTCATTATTGTAGTTCTTTCGTCTATAATTATACTATTCATATCAACTAACTTACACGTCGACTCAGCTAACTTACGTGTTGACTCTAGTAAAGAGGAATTATCAGAAGGATCATAAAAAGGACTACTTTTCAATAGTTTGATTGTATCCTCTAGAGACGAAGAACTAGTACTATAATCTTCTTGCTCGTAAGACTGATGCATGTGTGGATAGTAATTGGGCTCACCATGGTATGAACCATAACCTTGAAAAGGTTGGCGTTCCCAACTACTAATCCCACCATGGTCATAAAAATGATGATGTCCATATTCAAATTCAGATCGATACTCATTGTATTGGCTTCTATCATACCAGTTCGATATTCTTAATTGCAAGGGAATTCTACACAACCACAAACAAGGCCGACTCGACTCCACCAAAACAAACCTAAAGATTTCTAGCAAACAAAAAGCATGATGGCTCCACTTAGATTGTTTCTAGACCAGCTTCTATCTTTCGAAAGGGAATTCGTTGCAATTTGAGCAAACCCCTCTGGAATCAATCCGAGTCAAAGTAAGTTGAATTGAGGCGAGGGAAGCTCAGTGGAGATTTGATACCCAAGGCCTCACCGCTATCACAAGGCGTCGCAGTCACGCATTCAACTCACAGAAACCATCATGAACTTTGGAGTGTGCTTAAAGAGAAACCAATGTTTTTCGAATGAGTTTCCTATAAAGCTCGTTACCCTATCGGTCTCGTTCTATTCCAAATTTTAAGCTTGGGTTCGCGTTAGGTTTCGTTTTCCTAAGGCGGGCAAGAATGGAGCGGTGATGAAATCCAAACCCTTATCTTGTATTGGCCAGGCCTTGCCCTTTACTAGGATTTTAAAAACAGTCCAAATTCGTCCCCAATCAATGAATCACCTTAAGGAATACAGTAACTCGCTTACAGGAGATTCGCGAGTGTTTCGATGGACTTACCTCCCGAACCAGACGGGGGATGAACCGTTAAAGTCGACTCGGGCCACGACTCCTATGTCATGTACGAACCCGAGGGGCCGAGACGATATAGTAATCGTCGTCCTTCCCTGCACACAATTTATATAATTTTTTTTTTTTTTTTTAATAATACCCTTCCGTAGGGTTAAAAAAAATAAAGTCCAATTGTTTAAAGTCCAAAGTCCAAAATAAATAAATAAAATTAAAATTACAGTTTTCCTCACACACTCTAAAAAAAAAATTAAAAAATAAATCCTAAAATTGTCCTTTTTTCTTCTCTTTTCGCTTTAATCTTTTTCCTCTCCAAGTCCTTAGTGCTCCACTTCGAACCTGTAAGTCAAAAAAAAAAAGACAAAGTAAAAAGGAACAAATAATAAAAAAAATAAATAAATAAACCTAAAAAATAAAAATAAATCTATATACAAGTCCGCGTCGGAGGCGCCATTTTGTTGTAGTTTTGAAAGTGGTAGTAAAAGTTCGTTGCTCGGACTTGTAAAGATTTAAAAAAATAAAAATATATACAAAAAATATTAACACTGGTGCGAGAAACTGGGGTTTAGGATTCGGCCAAATTCATTTTTAAATGGTTCAGAAATTAATTCTAGGCAATTATAATTCAAAACAAAATGAATATTAACTCTATTCTTTGCCAAAGTAGATTTTATAAAATATTACATGTATTTCTTAAGCATGGCATATCAAAAATCCCTAGGACTAAGCATAAACCATCAAATGAAATCACAAATAATTAATTAAAATCTCAATTCAATTAAAATTGGTGCAAAAAGTAAATAAAGAATTAAATAAAATTACCACATGGATGAATTAAGGCTTCCTCCGTCGCCCCAGTGTTGGGGTTTAGCTCCTCATATTAATCATAATCTCAAAATACATGTATAAAGCTCAAAAGTTGATATAAGGGAGTAAAACAATTGAACAGAAAAATTGTAACAGAAATAACTGTTGCAAAGGCGCTGTTCAACTGTTACAAGAAGAACGATACAAATGTTATGCTGTTGCAAGACCCAAACTATGAACCACACTACGACCCACGCCTGTGAGTCTTTGTCACTGTTGATAAACCACTGCTCTTGCGAGTCCGCTCTTCATCTTCATCACGAACAGCAGCAGCAGCAGAGAGAATTCGTGATTCTTCCTCTGCAGCTTCCTCTCTTCTCCTCCCAACTCTCGACAACTATTCTATGACATCCCAGAATCATTTATATAGTCACATCACCTCCAAATCTCCGCCATCAATTCGAATAATCTTCCACTAATGAGTTTTATTCTCGGAAAATATTTTCTACCAGAGTTACGTAATTATTTCCTTCTTTACCTTGTTCACGCGTCTGCATGGTGTTGAAATTCTACCACCATGTTTATTACGCGTCTCTGATGAAGTAACGCACGCTGTATACACACACGAAATCATTCCAAAGATAGCTAAAAATCCCGAGAATATCTTCCATGTGACGTGCTTTCCCTGTTTTTCTTCTCTCGGATTAACTAGCCAATTTGGATCAAAACCAACACCCATATGACGCCTTTTAAGCCCAAATAAACCTTTCCGAAGAATTACAGCGATTTAATCTCGCTAAAACACTTCCAAATCACGAACCAAAAATCTGCCAGAGAATAACTTTCTTTTCCCGCCAAAAATTGATTTTGAATTTTGAGAAGATGACCTCCCCCTATCCTGTATAGGTGTCCGAATAGCAGATGCCTTGGGTGACCTGGGGGTGCCCCTTAGTAATTAGGTTACCCCTTATCCAAACTTGGGAGTCCAAATAACACGTGTCCTCCGGGTGCCAAAATCAACTTTTCGAGCCGAATTTTCCAAAAATGTTTATTTCCTAAAAATACATAAAAACACAATATTAGTACAAAAATAGAGTTCCAACAATACGGACATTGAGGACAAATTAGACACAAAAATGTGTCTATCACCATGCCAGCCACATCTCCGCGCCAAAGGCATGCCAACCATGCCAGCCGCACCACCGTGCCAATGGCATGCCATGCCAGCTACATCTCCGCGCCAAAGAATGCCAACCATGCCAGCCGCACCACCGTGACAATGGCATGCCATGTCAGACACATCTCCGTGCCAAAGGCATGCCGACCATGCCAGCCGCACCACCGTGCCAATGGCATGCCATGCCAGCCACATATACGCGCCAAAGGCATGCCGACCATGCCAGCTGCACCACCGTGCCAATGGCATGCCATGCCAGCCACATCTCGGCGCCAAAGGCATGCCGACCATGCCAGTCGCACCACGTGCCAATGGCATGCCATGCCATCCACATCTCCGCGCCAAAGGCATGCCGACCATGCCAGCTGCACCATAGTGCCAATGGCATACCATGCCAGCCACATCTTCGCGCCAAAGGCATGCCGACCATGCCAGTCGCACCACAGTGCCAATGGCATACCATGCCAGCCACATCTTCGCGCCAAAGGCATGCCGACCATGCTAGCCGCACCACCGTGCCAATGGCATGCCATGCCATCCACATCTTCGCGCCAAGGCATGCCAGCCATGCCAGCCACATCTTCGCGCCAAAGCCATGCCGACCCTACCACATGCCGCTAGCTGCAAAGCGAAGGGTTGCAACAATCAACGACTACCCTTCCATATGAGATGCAGATCTCAGCCGTCCAAGTTCGCCACCTAACACATGGCAACTTCCGGAACAATTCCAAACATCACGGTTTTTCCAAAACCCTAATTTTGGCCGCTCCTAAAATATGCCAAAACCATGTCGGCCCTACCACATGCCGCTGGCTGCCAAACGAAGGGTTGCAACAATCAAGGACTACCCTTCCATCTGGGATGCATATCTCAGCCGTCCAAGTTCGCCGCCTAACGCATGGAAACTTCCGGCCCAAGGCCAAACATCACGGTTTTGCCAAAACCCTAATTTTGGCCGCGCCTAAAATATGCCAAAGCCATGCCGGCCCTACCACATGCCAGTGGCTGCCAAACGAAGGGTTGCAACAATCAACGGCTACCCTTCCATATGAGATGCAGATCTCAGCCGTCCAAGTTCTCCACCTAACGCATGGAAACTTCCGGCCCAAGGCCAAACATCACGGCTTTGCCAAAACTCTAATTTTTGCCGCGCGTAAAATATGCCAAAGCCATGCCGGCCTTACCACATGCCGCTAGCTGCCTAACAAAGGGTTGCAACAATCAACAGCTACACTTCCATCTGAGATGCATTTCTCAGCCGTCCAAGTTCGCCACCTAACGCATGGCAACTTCCGGCCCAAGGCCAAACATCACGGTTTTGCAAAAACCCTACTTTTGACTGCGCCTAAAATATGCCAAAGCCATGCCGGTCCTACCACATGCCGCGGGTGATAGACACATTTTTGTGTCTGAATTTTCCTCAGTGTCTCTATTGCTAGTGCTTGATTTTGTACTTATTATGGTGTTTTTATGTTTGTGTAGGTGTTTTTGGAGAAATACACTTGTGTGGAAAAAGTTGCTCAAAAAGTGCTATTTGCACCCGGAGGACACGTGTTATTCGGACTCTCAATGTTGGTTAAGGAACACCTCAATTACTAAGGGGCATCTCAACGGATAAGGGGCACTTTCCTTACTGTTTACACCCTATAAGGCAAGTTCTAATGGGACATCCTTACAGGATTAGGGGGAGGTTATCTTATCCGTTTACATTTGGATTTTGGCGGGAAGAATTTGCAGTGAAGTATCAGATTTAGGGTTTGATTTTAAGGCATGTTCGGGAAAGATTCAATCACTGGATTCAGTTTTTTTCGACCTGTTAACACTAAACAGACTTGGTATAATCATTGTATTCGAAAGAATTTGGCTAGATAATCAAAATCAAATTGTTGCAGTCACCAGAAAAGTTAGGGTTCAAGTTTTGGAGTTGTTAGAGGGAGACTCGATCGCTCAGATTAATTGGGGTTTTTATTAATATATAATCAGGGTTGGTGATTCCCTTTGATTCGACCAGAATTGGCTAGAATCGCGAATTTGAAGAAAATGGTATTCTAGGGTTTACTCTTCTCCGGGAAATTCTATTCGGACCTGTGAAGTATTTGGGTGAGAGCATGGAATTGGAGTAGTACCAGCCTATTTCGATGAATCAGGGTTGGTAAGTGACTTGGATTCGAGTAACGAGGAACGTTACGTGGATTGAAACAAAACAGGGAAGTTCTCAGCAAAACAGAGTTTGGAGTATGCTCGAGAAGGATTGGATTGTGATATGAGCATGTTTAGAACACTATGAGACCTGTACACGACCATAAGACGTGTGGAAGAGATAAAATGGGAAGAAAATCCCATAACATGGTAGGAAAAGAAAAAAAATATCTTGGGAAATATTCTCTCTTTACTGTGAAGATTATCAGCAGTTAACACGGAAGATTTGAGACTTGTCGAGTATATAAAGGGAGCTGGGATTATAGAGAAGGGGAATGAAGAGTTAGGGGTAGTCTGAGGTCGAAGAATCATGTTGCAGGAGGAGTTGCAGCAGCAGGAAGAAGAAGTTGCAGACGCAATAAAGCATTCGTTTCTGTACAGTGACAGTAACAGAACATTTATAACGGCTTTATTCAGAATTGTAACAGTTATCTTCGTGAGCAACAGTTCTTTAGGTGTTATTCGTAACAGTGTGTTCTGTAATGCTCGTACAGCGTTGCGAATCTTTTTTTTATCTTATTTCTTCATTAAAAACACCATTTGAGCCATTAGTTATCTTTTTGAGTGTGTTTTTATTATGAAGAGCTAGAACCCATTACTGGGACAACAGAGGAAGCAACTTTTCATGATTGTGGTAAATGAATTAATTCTTTATATGACTTTTTGCATAGATTTAATTGCGTTATAATTTCTACTAATTATTTATTATTTTATTTGATGTCGCATGCTTGGTTTTAATCACTTTTGATGCGTCATGCTCACAACTTACAACTAATGTTTTATGAAATCTATTTTTGGCAAAGAATTAGAGTCACAACTTCTTTTGTTTGAGCTATATTGTTTAGAATTAATGATTGAACCACAAGAATATGAAAACTAGTGAAATCATGCTTCATAGTATCTCTTCATCCTGTGACCTTATTTTGTATATTTTCCTTTGTTTTTAGTATTTTGTATACTCAAGCATAAATCAATCTCAACAAAGTCCGAGTGAACGATAACCTTATTTACCACTATATAAAATTCGATCAGCCGGCTGCCAAACGAAGGGTTGTAACAATCAACGGCTACCCATCCATCTGAGATGTAGATCTCAGCAGTCCAAGTTCGCCACCTAACGCATGGCAACTTCCATCCCAAGGCCAAACATCACGGTTTTTCCAAAACCCTAATTTTGGTCGCGCTTAAAATATGCCAAAGCCATACTGGCCCTACCACATGCTACTGGCTTCCAAAAGAAGTGTTGCAACAATCAGCGGCCACCCTTGCTCCTGAGATACAAATCTCATCCATACAAACTTGCCACCAAACGATTTGTGGCAATCTCTTGGCCACGACGCCAAAACCCTAATTTGGCCGTGCCAAGAACATGCAAGCGCTGAAACCATGCCACTGGTTTCCAAACGAAGGGTTGCAACAATCTACGGCTACCCTTCCTCCTGAGATGCAGATCTCATCCGTACAAACCTGCCATCAAATGACTCGTGGCGATGTCTTGGCTGCGATGCTAACTCTTGGTCACCACACTAACCTGGCTACGATGCCTATTCTTTGGTCACGACACCAACTTGGATACAAACGCCAAATCCTTTGGCCACGCCGCACGTAGCAACATGCTACAAGTTTTCCACGAAAACACTCGAGACATCAAAACATGTCACAAACTGGGGGGATGCTCATCAGGGTATTGGTCTGGCGGTTTACAACGTGTGGCTGTTGATGGTGATTTTTAGCTTAGGGTCAAAATCGCAAAACTGTACATCTGACATGACGTCACTATGACCATTAGCACATTTATTGAATAATTCAGCATGCCAACGTAATAATTACCAGGGTACCCTTTTTTTTTACATGGGTCATGTTCCACAACAGAACCCTTAACACTGACTGACATCATCTATGCCAAACCCTAATTCTCATGCTACCGCGCCAAGGCATGCTAGCCGCACCACTGTGCCAATGGCAGACTATGTCAGCCATGTCACCGCGCCAAGGCATGCCAACCATGCCAGCCACATCACTGCTCCAATGGCATGCCATGCCAGCCGCACCTCTGCGCCAAGGCATGCCAACCATGCCAGCCGCACCACTGCGCCAATGGCATGCCATTCCAGCCGCACCTCCGCGCCAAGGCATGCCAACCATGCCATCCGCACCACATGTGCCAATGGCATACCAACCACCTTGCTGCGCCATACCATGTCGGACTTCCCTATGCGGCAACCAAAACAAAGGCGTGCGATGATTAACGGCCACCCATCCATCTTAGATACAAATATTAGCCGTCCAAGGTCGCGAAACAACGCATGGTAACCTTTGGCCCAAACCCTAGTTTTGGCCACGTCAAACCGCTCCAAGGCATGCCATGCCACATGTTCCAATGGCATGCTATGCCACATGTGCCATTGGCATGACAACCACCTTGTCGCGCCATACCATGACGGCCATCCCTTCACGGCTTCCAAAACGAAGGCGTGCGATAATCAACGACCATCCTTCCATCTTAGATGCAAATCTTAGCCGTCCAAGGTCGCCAAACAACTCATGGTAACCTTTGGCCCAAACCCTAGTTTTGGCCACGCCAAACCGCACCAAGGCATGCCATGCCACATGTGCCAATCACATGCCAACCACATTGTCGCGCCATACCATGCCTTCCTTCCCTATGCGGGTACCAAAACGAAGGCGTGGGATGATCAACTGCCACCCTTCCATCTTAGATGCAAATCTTAGCCGTCCAAAGTCGCCAAACAACGCATGGTGACCTTTGGCCCAACGCCAAAACCCTAGTTTGGTCGTGCCTAAACCACGCCAAGGCATGCCGACCATGCCACATGTGCCAATGGCATGCCGCGCCATCCACCTTGCCGCGCCTAAGCCATTTCGTGACGGCCTTCCCTTCACGGCTGCCAAAACGAAGGCGTGCGACAATCAACGACCACCCTTCCATCTTAGATGCAAATCTCAGCCGTCCAAGGTCACCAACCAACGCATGGTAACCTTTGGCCCAATGCCGAAACCCTAGTTTGGTCGTGCCTAAACCACACCAAGGCATGCCGACCATGCCACATGTGCCAATGGCATGCAGCGCCATCCACCTTGTCGCGCCTAAGCCATGCCACGTCGGCCTTCCCTTCACGGCTGCCAAAACGAAGGTGTGTGACAATCAACGACCACCTTTCCATCTTAGATGCAAAGCTTAGACGTCCAAGGTCGTCAAACAACGCATGGTAATATTTGGCCCAAACCCTAGTTTTGGCCACGCCAAACCGCGCCAAGGCATGCCATGCCACATGTGCAAATGGCATGCCAACCACCTTGCCGCGCCTTACCATGCCAGCATTCCCTTCACGGCTTCCAAAACAAAGGCATGCGATAATAAACGGCCACCCTTCCATCTTAGATGCAAATCTTAGTCGTCCAAGGTCGCCAAACAATGCATGGTAACCTTTGGCCCAAACCCTAGTTTTGGCCACGCCAAACCGCGCCAAGGCATGCCATGCCACATGTGCCAATGGCATGCCAACCACCTTGTCGCGCCATACCATGCCGGCCTTCCCTATGCGGCTACCAAAACGAAGGCGTGCGATGATCAACGGCCACCCTTCCATCTTAGATGCAAATCTTGCCGTCCAAGGTCGCCAAACAACGCATGGTAACCCTTGGCCCAACGCCAAAACCCTAGTTTGTCCGCGCCTAAACCACGCCAAGGCATGCCGACCATGCCACATGTGCCAATGGAATCCCGCGCCATCCACCTTGTCGGGCCTAAGCCATGCCATGTCGGCCTTCCTTTCACGGCTGCCAAAACGAAGGCGTGCGACAATCAACGGCTACCCTTCCATCTTAGATGCAAATCTCAGCCGTCCAAGGTCACCAACCAACGCATGGTAACGTTTGGCCCAACGCCAAAACCCTTGTTTGGCCGCGCCTAAACCATGCCAAGGCATGCCGACCATGCCAAGGAATGCCGACCATGCCACATGTGCCAATGTCATGCCACGCCTAAGCCATGCAATGTCGGCCTTCCCTTCACGACTGCGAAAACGAAGGCGTGCGACAATCAACGACCATTCTTCCATCTTAAATGCAAATATCAGCCGTCCAAGGTCACCAACCAACACGTGGTAACCTTTGTCCCAACGCCAAAATCCTAGTTTTGGTCACGCCTAAACCGCGCCAAGGCATCCGGTCATGCCACATGTGCCAATGGCATCCCAGCCACCTTGTCGCGCCATACCATGCCGGCCTTCCTTATGCGGCTACCAAAAAGAAGGCGTGCGATGATCAACGGCCACCCTTCCATCTTAAATGCAAATCTTTCCATCCAAGGTCGCCAAACAACGCATGGTAACCCTTGGCCCAACGCCAAAACCCTAGTTTGGCCGCGCCTAAACCACGCCAATGCATGCCGATCATAGCATATGTGCCAATGGAATGCCGCGCCATCCACCTTGCCGCGCCTAAGCCATTCCATGTCGGCCTTCCCTTCACGTATGCTTAAACGAAGGAGTGCGACAATCAACGGCTACCCTTCTATCTTAGATGCAAATCTCAGCCGTCCAAGGTCACCAACCAACACATGGTAACCTTTGGCCCAACGCCAAAACCCTAGTTTGGCCGCGCCTAAACCATGCCAAGGCATGCCGACCATGCCACATGTGCCAAAGGCATGCCGCGCCTAAGCCATGCAATGTCGGCCTTCCCTTCACGACTGCGAAAATGAAGGCGTGCGACAATCAACGACCATTCTTCCATCTTAGATGCAAATATCAGCCGTCCAAGGTCACCAACCAACACATGGTAACCTTTGGCCCAACGCCAAAATCCTAGTTTTGGTCACGCCTAAACCGCGCCAAGGCATGCTGGTCATGCCACAGGTGTCAATGGCATGCCAGCCACCTTGCCGTGCCATACCCTGCCGGCCTTCCCTATGCAGTTACCAAAACAAAGGCTGACGACGATCAACGACCATCCTTCCATCTAAGATGCAAATATTAGCCGTTCAAGGTCGCTAACCAACACATGGTAACCTTTGTCCCAACGCCAAAACCTTTGTTTTGCCCACACCCAAACTGCGCCAAGGCATGCCAGCCATGCCACATGTGCCAATGGCATGCCAACCACCTTGCCGTGCCATACCATGTCGGATTTCCCTATGCGGCTACCAAAACAAAGTCTTGCGAAGATCAACGACCACTTTTCCATCTAAGATGTAGATCTTAGCCGTCCAAGGTTACCAGCTAATCCATGACAACCTTTGGCCCGACGCCAAGCCCTAGTTTGGTCGTGCCCAAACAAAGCCAAAACCCTAACTTTTGGCCGCCCCTAAACTAGCCCATATTAAAGCCGTACCGACCATGCTTTCATGCCACTGTCTACCAAATGAAGGGTTGCAATAATCAACGGCTACCTTTCCTCTCAAGATGCAAAATCTCGACCGTCGAAGGTCACCACCGAGCCGGCAAGTCTCCCAAGCTGAACTTGCCGAACAACAACATGCTACATGTTTTCCAAGAAAACACTCGAGACATCAACACATGTCACAAACTGGGGGATGCTCATTGGGTATTGGTTTGGCGGTTTACAGCGTGCGGCATACACTACGCCCGTTATAAGACAGTGTCATAAGCATGAGGCGGTTAGTAAATACAAGGAGTAATGGTGAAATGGTTTCTTTTATGGAACATCAATTCCAGGCGTTACCGGTTACCACCTCCTCCCATTTACTCATCCGTTTTCCATTTTTTACGAGACCAGAGTAAGTTTCACTTCGACTTGTATAAATAGGTTTTACCTATTTCCACCGAACAACAAGTTCTGGTCAAGAGCATACAACACTCAGAAAATATTTACTAGCTTTCCATCTGTTAGCTTCCCACTTTCTGATACAAGTCGTAAAACAACTACTCTTCTGGAATCAACTATTCTGGTCTCAACACTCTCTTCGCTTCCCTCCCCAAAACCAACCCTTCTCCTTCACTTCGTGACCGAAGCAAGTCTGGAACGACCATTTCTTGGTTTAGGCCAGATTTGTACAGATTGATCTCTCTAATATAAAGTACTCCCTTGCAGTACATTTTTTAGGTTTTAAATTTGTTTCTCACCCACACACCCGAAATTACCAAAATCAACAGAAACCATTTTCACCCTCAAACAATTGGCGACCACAGTGGGAGGTTGATCTTTCGGTCACGATGTCAATTTTCAATCCCCGATCTCATACCTCGACCCAGACGTCAGGACAGTAAAATCAAACGATCCGTTCAGGAATCGACGACTCAGGTACTAGGCGGCTCGATTACCAGTCGTGACACGACAAGGGACGACTGGGGACTTCCGAGTGGTTAGAAGCAAATGATCCGCCCAGGGATCGGAAACACGACAAGGAATGACTGGGGACTTTCCACAGTCACGGCGATGTTTCCCAAAAAACTCGGTCTTACATCCGGGAGATTCCTTTTTTACCAGAAGATCCAAAAACCGAGTAAGTCTTGCCTAGAAAAAATACGTGGTTTACTACTTCAGGTTTTCACGGGAATGATGAAACCAATATCCATGTTATGTTTCATCTCATGCTCTCTATCTACAAGCAATGCTCACGATTCAGTGGCTTTCCTGGGATGTTTGCACCATTCACAATCGTAACCAAAAATCATCGTTATTTTGAAAACAGTTCGTTCCAAATAATAATCCAAAACCCTCAAGGTAATATTTGTCTGTCAAACCAAAAATCCAGGAAATCAAAACTGTAAACTAGGCGTTTCATTTGCCTTTCAAAAAAAAAAACCTAAAATAAGAAGTTCAGAAGACAAAAATGCGTTCAAGGAAAGTATTCCAACAATGGCTTGCTCTTCTTGGAAAAAGCCTCTTTCGTGCTTTGGAGAGCCTCCCTCTTCAACTTCAGATTCCTGGACAACTTTTCGACTTCCTCTTCCTGCTTCTTCACTATATCCGTAGAAGGACCTTCGACTGTTTCGGCCAGCAACTTTTCAACTTCAGAGAAACCTTCAACGAACCAAGGAACATTGAACTCGAAGTTTACACACGTGTCACGATGGAACCTCTAGCTCGAGATTACATCCTCAGAAACAGTATTACCAGTCACATTGCACATGTCGTCAATCCAAGATAAAGCTTCCTCCACACGCTTAACCAAAGCAAATCGACTAGTAATTTTCTTGGTCGTGGCGATATGTCCGTATATTTCCCATATCCTGGTGTATAGCGCCGCGTGTTTGGATGGCACGCTAAATACCTCGATCAACACATGATCCAGATGAGGAGCCAGATATGGAGGGTTGAAAGTGGCGCCCACGACCGCATCAGCAACCGGCAAGGGATTCCTAACGACAATTGCACCTGCGGACACTGAAGTACTCTCCATTGTCTGAGTCACAACGACGTTTTCATATCGATCAACATCCATTTCAAGGTCGCCCGGTGCGGCTGTCACAGTTGAAGTCAAAGCTGTATCTCCGCCAGTCTCCGTCTCAGGGCCATCTTCAGAAACGACTTCCCCCTATGATATCACGGATTAGATATTTTCCAAAGAGAAAGGAAGAGAGGAAAGAAGAAAAAACATGCGGGAGACTCACTGATTCGCTTTCAGATCGACTATAGGAAGATTCAACACTGATGTCGGAAGAACTACTCTCGCCATCCCTGGAATCTGAATTTTCATCCTTCTCGGGTTCCCCATCACCATGGATAGGCTCAGCACCGCCACCCTCCGTCTCGAGAAACGATGTTTTCTGACTACTTGCAAGTTTGGTAAAGGTGTTCACGCTGCTGAGACCCTGGGAAAGATACAAAGACGGATACTCAGAAAAGAAACAAGGGTATACATGATCCAAATAAAATCAAGAGGAAAAGCATACGTACCCGCATATTAGACGAACTTAAAGTCGGTAGGGATATCGAATCTGACTGGTAACAGTATGCACGGATTTTAGACCTTCGCTCCTCCACCATGCCGGACTTTCATTCACGGCTGCCAAAGCGAAGGCGTGCGACAATCAAAGGCCACCCTTCCATCTTAAATTCAAATCTTAGCCGTCCAAGGTCACCAAACAATGCATGGTAACCTTTGGCCCAAACCCTAGTTTTGGCCATGCCAAACCGCGCCAAGGCATGCTATGCCACATGTGCCAATGACATGCCAACCACCTTGCCGCGCCATACCATGACGGCCTTCCCTATGCGACTATTAAAACGAAGGCGTGCGATGATCAACGGCCAACATTCCATATTAGATGCAAATCTTAGCCGTCCAAGGTCGCCAAACAACACATGCTAACCTTTGGCCTAACGTCAAAACCCTATTTTGGCCGCGCCTAAACCACGCCAAGGCATGCCGACCATGCCACATGTGCCAATGGCATGCCGCATCCACCTTGCCTCTCCTAAGCCATGCCATGCCGGCCTTCCCTTCACGGCTGCCAAAACGAAGTTGTGCGACAATCAACGACCACCCTTCCATCTTAGATGCAAATCTCAGCCATCCAAGGTCACAAACCAACGCATGGTAACCTTTGGCCCAATGCCAAAACCCTAGTTTTGCCGCGCCAAAACCACACCAAGGCATGCCGACCATGCCACATGTTCCAATGACATGTCGCGCCATCCACCTTGTCGTGCCTAAGCCATGCCATGCCGGCCTTCCTTTCACGGATGCCAAAACGAAGGCGTGCGACAATCAACGGCCACCCTTCCATCTTCGATGCAAATCTTAGCCTTCCAAGGTCACCAACCAACACATGGTAACCTTTGGCCCAACACCAAAACCCTAGTTTTGGTCACGCCCAAACCGCGCCAAGGCATGCCGGCCATGCCACATGTGCCAATGGCATGCCAGCCACCTTGTCGCGCCATACCATGCCGGCCTTCCCTATGCGGTTACCAAAACAAAGGCTGGCGACGATCAACGGCCATCCTTCCATCTAAGATTCAAATCTTAGCCGTCCAAGGTCGCCAACCAACGCATGGTAACCTTTGGCCCAACGCCAAAACCTTTGTTGGACACGTCCAAACCGCGCCAAGGCATGCCAGCCATGCCACATGTGCCAATGGTATGCCAACCACCTTGCCGCGCCATATCATGTCGGCATTCCCTATGCGGCTACTAAAACAAAGGCTTGCGAAGATTAACGACGATTTTTCCATCTAAGATGCAGATCTTAGCCGTCCAAGGTTACCAGCTAACACATAGCAACCTTTGGCCCGACGCCAAGCCCTAGTTTGGTCGCGCCCAAACTGAGCCAAAACCCTAACTTTTGGTCGCGCCTAAACTAGGCCATATTAAAGCCGTACCGGTCATGCTTTCATGTCACTGGCTACCAAACGAAGGGTTGCAACAATCAACGGCTACCCTTCCTCTCAAGATGCAAACTCTCAAACGTCGAAGGTCACCACCGAGCCGGCAAGTCTCCCAAGCTCAACTTGCTGAACAACAACATGCTACATGTTTTCCATGAAAACACTCGAGACATCAACACATGTCACAAACTGGGGGATGCTCATTGGGTATTGGTTTGGCGGTTTACAGCGTGCGGTGTACACTACGCCCGTTATAAGACAGTGTCTTAAGGATGAGGCCGTTAGTAAATACATGGAGTAATGGCGAAACGCTTTCTTTTATGGAACATCAATTCCAGGCGTTACCGGTTACCACCTCCTCCCATTTACTCACCCGTTTTCCATTTCTAACGAGACCAGAGTACGCTTCACTTCGACTTGTATAAATAGGTCTTACCTATTTCCACCGAACAACAAGTTCTGGTCAGGAGCATACAACACTCATAAAATATTTACTAGCTTTCCATATGTTAGCTTCCCACTGTCTGATACAAGTCGTAAAACAACTACTCTTCCAGAATCAACTATTCTGGTCTCAACTCTCTTCGCTTCCCTCCCCAAAACCAACTCTTCTCATTCACTTTGTGAACGAAGCAAGTCTGGAACGACCATTTCTTGGTTTATGACGGATTTGTACAGATTGATCTCTCTAATCTAAAGTACTCCCTTGCAGTATATTGTTTAGGGTTTAAATTTGTTTCTAACCCACACACCCGAAATTACCAAAATCAGCAGAAACCATTTTCACCCTCAAACAGCAGCGTACACTACGCCCGTTACAGGGTGAGGCAGTTAGTAAATACAAGAAGTAATGGTGCAAAGTTTCCTCCATTATGGAAACATCAATTCCAGGCATTACCCGTTACCAGTTTCTTCCATTTAGTCAACCGTTTCCATTTCTTACGAGAACAGGGTACGTTTCGTTGCGACTTGTATAAATAGGTCTCACCTATTTCCACAAAAGACAAGTTTTGGGTCAGGAGAATACAACACTCAGAAATCACTTGTTAGATTTCTCATATGTTAGCTTTCCACTTTCTGATATAAGTCGTCAAACAACTACTCTTCCCGAATCAACTATTCTGGTCTCAACACTCTCTTCGCTTCCCTCCCTAGACCAACCCTTCTCCTTCACTTTGTGACCGAAGCAAGTCTGGAACGACCATTTCTTGGTTTAATCCGGATTTGTATAGATTGATCTCTCGAATCAAACTACTCCCTTGCAGTACATTGTTTAGGGTTTAGACTAGTTTCTCACCTACACACTCGAAATTACCAAAATCAGCAGAAACTGTTTTCACCCTCAAACAATTGGACACCACAGTGGGAGATTAATCTCTCGGTTGCAATACCAATTTCAAATTACGTTTTTTAACTCCAACTCAGGAAGGTGGTCGGTTTTGGGGATGAATCCGTGCTCCCAAGGTCCACTCAGGCGAATGGAAATGTTTCCCCTCCCAACGCAACATCCAACAACGCAATCGACGTACAAGTTCCAAAGTTGGCTGATTTGGCACGGGTCCAGGAAATCCACACCAGGAATATGGATGTGATGAAAGAGGCGATTAACAGCATACTCGACTTCCTTATCAGCTTAACATCGAAGTTGAGTGACCCTCTATCCCGGAAACTCCGGGACTAACATCCCAGACAATCATTCCCAAGTCGACAGTTTTACTAGCAATCAGAAACCAGTAGGCCAGGAAGCGGCCTCATTGGTGGAAAGTTTATGTGAACTCCTACATCTTTCAAAGGATGAACGGATGGAGACGTTCATTGCCATCAATCGAATAGCGTGAAACGCATCCCTGGTTCCTTCGCGTTTAGAAACGTCAAGAATGTCGGAGATGTCCATCAATAATGTCACATTTACCGACGATGACATGATGGAAGAAGAAGGACATAACCGGTCCCTACACGTCACAGCCGTATCAAGGATGTGGAATTCGAAAGGTCCCTCATCGACACAGGAGCTTCCTCCAATGTCGTTATCCTCAAGACGCTCAGAACATCCAGGGTATGGCCAAGCGAAGTCGGCGACAGCCCACTACGATGACCGATTTAGAAGGAAACCAAACCAGCACGTATGGATACATCAACCTGAATCTGTCAGTAGGACCGGTGTGGTCAAAGGTGAGGTTCGAGGTAATCGAAAAGGAGCCAGATTACCATATGATACTGGAAAGGCCATGGCTCCACGAAAACAGAATCATTCCTTCAACATATCACCAGTGCCTGAAAACCATGCTAAACAGAGAAGTCATCCGCATCTCTGCATCGTTATCTCCCTATGCATCGATCTGTGGCATGGAGATGTTTGATCCAAAGAAGGGCCCGCGGGGCGCAGCCAACAAAACTCACCACACTCCACTGCCAAAGTGGACGTCAATCAAAGAAAGCGATGGGGTTGCACCGTTTCACAGAGAAACCCGGTCTCACACCATGTCTTCGGAAGAGAAGCGCGCCAGCCTCCACCCGCCAAACCATAGTTTTGCTCGCTCTCGTACCAAGCGATAACAGGCTTTTATCATAAGTCATGATGAAAAAGGGAAAACCGTATATTTGCGCCGTTGTTAGCAATTAACAGGGGAGACTACCACACAGTCTCTCCGCCCAGCAGAATGAAAAGACAATAACGATCCGCAATAGGAAGTACCGGATGCACCACGACAGCTACAGGACGAAACCAACTCTACCATGGACGAACTTGAGGTTGTCAATATCGGGAGTGAGGAATCTCCACGACCCGTCTCAATCAGATCGACTCTGTGCGCAGACGAACGCGCAAAGATGGTAGACCTTCTCAAAGAATATCAAGACATATTCACATGGACATACGAGGAAATTCCTGGCTTGGATGAGAAGTTGGTCACTCACCATCTACACATGGTACCCGGATCCAAACCGGTCAAACAAACCCCGAGACAGTTCAGGCACGATGTGGAAGAACAGATCAACATGGAGATTCAAAAGCTACTGGCTGCTGGTTTCATCAAACCCATTGGCCATCCTACTTGGTTGGCCAACGTAGTTCCGGTAAAAAAGAAGAACATCCATATCAGGTGTTGTGTCGACTTTAGGGATCTGAACAAATGTTGCCCCAAAGATGATTTTCCACTTCCTAACATTGACATGCTGGTAGACGCCACCAGTAGACACAGTATGTTCTCTTTCATGGACGGATGCAACGGCTACAATCAACGCGCAAGTATGACGGATTTTCGAACTCCTCTCGGAAAATTTTACTATACTGTGATACCCTTCGGTTTGAAAAATGCTGGTGCCACCTATCAACGCGCCATGACTACCATTTTTCACGACATGATGCACAAGCAAGTCGAAGATTATGTAGATGACATAGTGGTTAAATCAAAAACTCTGGCGGCCCATGCGGAGATTCTGCGGCAGGTCCTCGGAAGGTGTCACGAGTACAAACTGAAGATGAATCCATTGAAGTGTGCTTTTGGTGTCTCTTAAGGAATATTCTTAGGTTTCCAGGTAACCGTTGAGGGAATTAAAGTCGACCCGGTCAAAACCCAAGCCATCCTCACAATGCCACCACCGCGAACTTTGAAAGAACTCCAGAGTTTCATGGGTACAATAAACTACATTCGGCGCTTTATACCAGGGTTGGATCAACTTGTTGCTTCGTTTACCCCTTGTTGAAGAAATGAGCGAACTTTGTCTGGACCACGCTACAACAGGAGGCGTTTCGGAAGATTCAACAAATATTGTCTTCCTCATCCATCATGAAATCTCCTGTACCAGGAAGACCATTGTGCCTCTACACTGCTTTTAGCGACACTGCCGTCGGAGCTCTCCTCGCCCAAGAAGATGACGAAAGGATTTAACATCCCATATACTACTTCAGTCGAACTTTAAGATATGTCGAACTCAGATATCCCAAAGCAGAAAAGGCGTGCTTGGCCCTGATTCACTCCATCCAGAAATTCAGACATTACCTGCTTTCCAACAAAGTGGTACTGATATCTAAGTCTGATCCTGTGAAGTTTCTCCTCTCAAAATCGTCCCTGATAGGAAGGCCAGCCAAATGGCTCCTCCAAATATCAGAATTTGACATAACACGCGCTTCCCGGAGAGCTATAAAAGGTCAAGCAGTTACGGATTTGCTAGCAGCGTTCCCCGGAGAGAATACCACAAAACTACACGAGGACCTCCTTGGAGATTTTCCGGAAATCTCTTTCATCAAGGAAGAAATGTGGCTACTATTTTTCGACGGCTCCGCCACCCATAACAACGGTATCGGAGGAACATGTGTGTTTCTAGTATCCCCGGCCGGTGAAGTCTCCTCGCACTCCTTCAACCTAGACTTCCCTTGCACCAACAATTCAGCAGATTATGAAGCCTTTCTCATCGTACTGTCATTGGCTAAACAAGCTGGAGCCACGCGCCTGAAAATAAGAGGGGATTCTAAATTACTCGTCAACCAGGTAAATGGAGTATATGCACTGAAGGAAGTAACATTGGCCCCGTATAGAGCCGAGGAAAAAAAGCTACTAAATTACTTCGCCGACACGACCATAACGCATGTTGGCCGCAGAGGAAAAAAACAAGCTGATTGTCTAGCCACACTAGCATCAAAACTGCAATTCGAAGATTCTGAGCAAACCTTGACATTGAAGAGACGAATCGTGGATTCAACATGGCTTTCGCAACCCGAGGAGGCTGAAGACGGCGACTGGAGAACACTGATTATCCAGTAGCTTAACAGCTCGCTTTCCCATGGAAAGGTCAGTCTCAAAAGTTTATAAAATTTCTTCATGCTCCGAGGAATGTTGTACCATCGGAACCCAGACGGTTCATTGTCAAGATACTCAGAGAGGAAGAGGCGCAACAACAACTCAACCGCGTCCATGGTGAAGTTTGCGAGCTAACACTAGTGGTAACTCTCTATCGCCGTTTCCAACGCCTTGGATACTACTGTCCAGAAATGGAGGCTCAATCTCGGCTGCTTCAAAGAACCTGTTCCAATTGTCAGGCACCACCGCATCAATTGGAAGTCTTCAATGTTGGCCACTCCGGGGACTGACAGAAGCCATACATCAGTTACCTTCGCGACGGCGTACTCCCCACCAACAAGAAGGACGCAACTAAGATAAAACAAAGGTCTAAGAGATTCATATTCCATGAAGGAATCTTATATCGTAAAATCTTTGGAGGAAGTTTGATACGGTATCTGAACGAGGCAGAAATCCCGATCATGCTGAAAGAAATGCACGAAGGCGAACACCAAGGAAAATGAAAGTTATTCCTTCAGATACACGAGAAATACTACTGGCCAACCATGGAGGATGATGCAACTGTTTTTTTTTCAGAGATGCCAAAAATGTCAAATCCACGGAAACCTTATCCATGTACCGTCGACTCCTCTGCACTCAATAAGCAGTCTGTGGCCCTTTTATAGCTGGGGACTCGACATCAATGGAAAGATCAACCCGCCGTCTTCAAAACAACACGAATACATAATAACGGAAACCGAGCATTTCACCAAATGGGTCGAGGCCATACCTTTATGAGGAACTACTGGATCCACAATCGCGGCATTCATTAAGGAGTACATCATTTGCCTGGCACTCCTTTCGCCAACAAGCAAGTGCGGGAATTACTTGAGAAATATGGAATTAAGCAAGTTTTCTCCACTGTGTACTATCCCCAAGGAAACTGACAGGCTGAAATCACTAACAAAACTTTGATCTGAATCCTCAGTCGGACAGTGCACTATAATCCTCGGACATGGCACAAACAATTTCCAATGACACTTTGGGCGTATCAGACATCACCAAGAAGTTCCACCGACGCCTCTCCCTACTCCCTCATCTACCGCGCAGACGCAATCCTCCCAGCAGAAGTTAAAATCCCATCAGATAGGATTGCCAAAGCAAGCGGAGTTCGATGGAATGAAGCTGAAGCATTGAGCGCCAGGGTAGCAGAGTTGGACATTATGGATTCTAGAAGATCCAGAGTGGAATAACATGCGCAAGCATACAAAAGTAGGGTTTACAGAGCATATAACAAAGCCGCGAAGCCTCGGGTTTTTTAAGTGGGAGATTTGGTACTGAAGACTGCCAAACACATCCAGCAAGACGCGTCCGCACCAAAATTCTCCCCAAAATGGGAAGGGCCTTATATAGTCACGAAAGCGTACAACAGTGGGTAATACAAGGTTATTAAAGAAGACGGAGGAAAACTGGAAGTGTTCATCAACGGAAAATGGCTCAAGGCATACTAAGGCATACTACGCCTGACCGTCGCCTCACACCTCGCCATATCATAGCACGGCTAGCCAGGCATCTTTCCGCTTCCTTTCACATCTCAGTTATAAAGTTTCTTTTCTTTTGTTAATTGAATCAAATCAATAAAATTCTCTAATTTCTTCAAAAAAATGAAGAGAAAAATACGCGCTCGAGACCCAGAAAGAAACCAAACACCTCGTAAGTATATAACTCAGAAAAGCCCATCCAACATATTGTAGTTCCTCAAAAGCATCATCTTCAACCGGTTTTGATACCTTTCAGTCTTACTCTTCAAATTCTGGATTGACTCTTACACCTTCTGTGACTCCATGGCCAGAGCCTTCTCCTCTTCCAAAATAGTCGTTCAGCAGGAACGACATCAGCGAGAATACCGTCTATGTCGACCTTCACGATGTCAAGACGATGCCGCAACCAACTCACGTTGAACTTCAGGGATTCACAGGTAGACACCATGTTCTCCCACTTTTGAATAGTTGGTTCCACGATGGCACAGATGGATATACTTTCCATTTCAGCGACCATAGGCAAGAGATAATTCACTGTGGAAACCAAAGAAGACGAGCAATGTTGTACCACACTCCTGGTAGCGATGTGGCCGTATCTTTTCCATATCTTCGTGTAAAGCGTCGCGAATTCTTTCCCCACTAGAAACTCACCGACGTTCTGGTAGTTAGAAGATAAACACTTCATGCGGATCTCGAGCGACAAACCTGTATTGGGATACTTATGACAAGAAATGCCTAAATCGGCGTTCTCCAGATCTACAGCGGTTGGCAGGATTGGACTCGAAGGAAGAGGGGAAACCAAGTCATCCTCATCAACAATAGTCACGCATGCTTCAAAAGGGTATCTCTGCACATAAAAAAATCTTTTGTCACTCGTCAGCAAACAATGAAACATCTATTGATCAATGAAAGCATACCGGTATAATCTTCCTGAGTCGGACGAATTGGGTAGGAGAATTGTTACGAGATTCAGACCCCACGCGCTTGACTGAAGAATCTGGCTGGATCGAGAATGACCCACTTCCGATTGACATAATAAAGATGAACTCGGCAAGAAGAAACCTTTCCACTGAAAAGAGGGAGATGATATAATTTCACCGGCATATATACTGCGGAAACCCTAAATATAAAGAGAAACGGATGCCGAGCAGACAAGATGGGACTACATTACAGCCAAAAACTCATCCTCAGTGAAATCTCCCATCAAAACACTAATCAAGACTAAAGAAAAATGAAGATACGTACTGGGAACACGCTTTCCATCGTTATTGCTACCACTCCACCGCCATCACCGAGACTCGGAAGTAAGACCAGCGATATGACATGAGCAGGAGGAATCACGTCCCTTTTCGTAGCCGCAACGCTTTTGGAATTTAAGTAAGGAAGGCATTTCCTATTTGAACCCACGCCTGAAAAGAGGCAACCAGGCTCGCAATAGAAGGATGCACGGTGCCAACAGTCCGCGCCACGCCGTGCCTAGCCAACAGTCTGCACCACGCCAAGTCCATCCACGCCAAGACGGCACTGTGCCAAACCAATAATCCGCGTCACTCCAAATCCAAGCCGATCCAATGCTAACTGCTTATTCCAAGCCAATCCAATGCTAGCGGCACCACTTAGCGTCGAGTCTATGCCGACAGCTCCATCCTACATTCTGAAGTCTAACCCGGATGGCGCACAGCCATTCCAAGCCGATGCCAGCATTCCAGGACGATGCCAACATTTTGCATCTCAACCAGTACCCACCTCTACCACTCCGCGGCCTAGCTAGCAGCATTACAAGCAGAATCTACGCAAAGCCACCAACACAAGAATCACGAATTCTCCTTACCTCCCTAAAAAGGTTAGACGGATCTTCCTGACCATCTCTTCATGTCTTGCCGTTTCGGTTTTGTCATTATCTGTCACCATCTTATGCTTACCTCGCAACAAAGCCGATGTTCCGAGCTAAGCAGGGGACTTAATGTTGATGGTGGTTTTTATCTTAGGGTTAAAATCGTAAAACCTTAGTCAAACAGTGACGTCACATTTGAGTAATAATGTCGCCACTAGCACATTTACTGAACCATTCAATATGACTGCGTAAAATTATCGGGGTACCTTTTTTATGTATATGCCATGCTCCACAGCAGAACCCTCGGTACTGACTGACATCATCTCTACACATGCCGTCCACGCATACTAGCCAAACGTGCCAATGACATGCCATGCAAGCTACATCTCCGCGCCAAAGGCATGCGAACCATGCCAGCCGCACCTCCGTGCCCATGTCATGACATGCCAGCCACATGTCCGCGCCAAAGGCACGCCAACCATGCCAGCCGCACCACCATGCCAATGGCATGCCATTCCAGCCACATATACGCGCCAAAGGAATGCCAACCATGCAAGCCGTACCACCGTGCCAATGGCATGCCATGCCGGCGAAATTGCCGCACCAAAGGCATGCCGACCATGCCAGCCGCACAACGTGCCAATGGCATTCCATGTCAGCCACATCTCTGCGCCAAAGGCATGCCAACCGTGCCATCAGCACCACTGTTCCAATGGCATGCCATGCCAACCACATCTCCGTGCCAAAGGCATGCCAGCCGCACCACCGTGCCAATGGCATGCCATGACAACCACATCTCTGCACCAAAGGCATAACAACCATGGAAGCCGCATGGTAGGCTTTTAAGAGTGTAAAATAAGAGCAAGAAAGAAGCCTACTTGTTATACCTGTAAGTGCACAGGGTCTGTTGTAGTAGATGTGTGCAAGTCAGGGTCGAACCACAGAGACTAGAGTGTGTGATTGAAGGTTTCCTAGCTAAGCTAGATCTCTAAGTGTAGCAGTGGCAGTGAGCTAATGAAACAAAGGCAATGAGCCTAAGGCAGTGAAGTGACAGCAAAGAAGTAAAGGGAATCAAATAAAAACAAGAAACAGAAAAAGAAAGAGGGGTTTTGGGTGAAGACTAGGGATTAGATTCCACCATTTCACCTAAACTAAGTTATCCTAGTTCCACATAAATCTTGTCCCTTGTATAGTTATCAGTGAGCTTCTTGGCTCAACTGACTAACTAGATGGCAGTGGAGGTTCTATGCCTGCTGCTCATCAAAGGGTTGGGTTAGAAAGGAAGCTAAAGGAACTAAGATAATTCTAATCCTAGTATTAGTTGGGGCTCTCCCACTGCAACTACCCACAGAGAAGCCACTTAGGTGTTTTAACAACCTAAAGGATGTTCTAATCACAACTAAAGTATTCATCCTAAGTACTAATTGTCTGATTTAGAGTACAACTAGTCAGAGGATTCATAACAGACAATTAAGCATGAGCTGTAGCACAATCACATAGTGGTGTTCTAACTACAATGCATACATGATATGCACTGTGAGAGCAAAATGTAAAGTGCTTTGATTAAGACTATCCTAAACATTTCAAGCACAACAAGAATTATGTTTATAACTGAATGAAACTTAGCAATGGGTAAAAGGGTTTCCTCATCACCCTAGCTATGATCTTAGAACATGGAAATTACACTTGAAACAACATTGCATTCAAACAAAACATGAACTGAAGATAACACAGTTGAGGAACTGGCTAGTCCAGTCCTCTTGGGTGAAGCTCTGGCTAGCCCAAGCATGAACTCAATGTTGTTACAGTTCTTCAATTTATACCCAAAAGAAAAATTAGGGTTACACAAAAAGTAGCAGTAGACAATTTTTTTTGGGTTAATCAACTTACCCATGCCCTGAATTTGTATCCTCTGTCGAACCCATCTCTCTTCTGCTATTGTCTGCTCGATCCACTCCTCTATTTGGGTCTCCTCTTCAACTGTGATGAAACCCTAGTTTCATCTCTCTCTTGATTGTAGCACCTAGGGTGTGTGGGTGCTAAGAACGAGAAAGAGAGGCAACTAGGGAATGGGTTTATGGGGTTTTTGGTGATGGATGTGGTATGGAGATGGTGGCGCAGAGGGTGAGGGGTGAAGAGATGGAGTTGGAGAGCTCTGGTCGGGGAGAAAATCGTTTTGGGAGAAAGGGAGAGTTTGGCTCGACTGGTGTAGAAGATATTTGATGATTCGGTGTTGAGCGGTACATCGGAGTCTGATGCACAGCGAACGAACGACGCTGGATGATCAGTTTTGGATGTAATTGAACAGCACGATGGGATGAAGCTTGAAGGACCGTTGGATGATGAGATGCAACGAAACTGACGACTCAAGATGGGGTTAAGTACTATGGTGTTTGACAGGAGCTTTGGATTTTGATGCGCAATGATGAGGTGGCCGTTGGATGATGAGATGGATCCAATCTGACGGCTCTCCTGGAAATGGGTATGGATAATGGAAATGGATTTGGGTAAGGGTTTTGGGTCTTGGGTATGCCAAGCCCATATCTTCTTTAAGAACAATTCTTCCTCTTCAAGCCCACTTCTAGTTGATCCGGCTCTTGCAAACATCATTCTTCGCTTCCTCATAGCGGGAGTCTTTGCCGTTCCTTTGCTCTTTTCGCTCCGTGAGATAACCAGGCTTTATTTAGTACCTAAAAATGCAAAATTAATTAAGAAAAATATTTATTCTTGAAAACAACGAAAACACATAATATGGGATAAAATGGAGCGTTAGTACACAAAGGATGAGTTAAATGCCAAGAAAAATATATAGAAATATGCACTTTTTAGCACTCATCAAATACCCCCAAACCTGAATTTTACTTGTCCTCAAGTAAAACAAAACTAAGGAAATCCTACCTATACCACTGTCGCTGGTCTCTCGAATGCATTTAGCGTATGCACTAAGCCTTTTAAACCACTAAGTGTCCCTAGTGGACGAGTGAAATCTCGTGAAGGTTTGCTTAGAACGTACCTACAAAGTTCTAGGCCAAAATATAAGCTCAGATTCCATGAAATGTGACATGTGCAAGACAGTTTAAGCTCACAGCAAAATGGAGATGTCAATCTAGCTATCAAAGGCACAATCCTAGCACTGATAACAAATAAAGACATGTGATAAGAGTGTAAAGTGTATCTACACATGTGTAAAGAAAGATCGGATGTTATGACTACTAATCACCAAGAGATAGTTTCTCAGGCTAAGAACCGAGGTCGAAATCTAGCTAGCTGTCCGGACTTTACGAGAATTGTGAATGAGTTGGAGGTATTTCACAATTACTCGCGTTGTACATCAATGGCATACACCCTTCCTTGCTTATAACAATAAAACAAAAGATGACTCTTTACATGACTCTTATTTACATTGACTACTCTCTTTTATTTTTGGAACAAGAGAGGATAGAATTGATAAATAGTTTTTTTTTTTTTTTTTTTTTTTTTTTTTTTTTTTTTGATAAGGAAACACTTTTGATACATATACAAAAGGAAACAAAAGATTACATGACACTTTGCAAGAGGTAGCCCTTTTTGATGCACCCAGTTAAATTCGATGGTTGTCTTTCTTAATGTAACCTCCACCTTCTATCCCAACCAACCAAAGAACAAGCTAGTCAAGTTTCGTTCAGTATTCTAAAGTGATTGGCAACTAAAACTTCCGATAGAACACCTCAAGGATGAGGCTATACATGTATTGGTAGATCGTGCGTGTGCAAGTTTCTTATCACTATGTGAATTGTGCTAGAATCAGGGTGCCTAAATATCTAGACTAAGACTCCTAATAATTACATATTTGCACAAGAGTCAACATTTCAAGGTAAATGAGCTCCATTTTTATGTTTTTTTCAATTTTTTATTTTTTTTTTCATTTTTTCATTTTTTTCAAAAAGGAAGAGTTCAATTTTTTCAATATAGCATGTTATCGGGATATCTACTCTATACCCCAAACCTAAACTAAACATTGTCCTCAATGTTTCAAAAGATGTAAATAATTATAATACAACATATGAAGAGGATTATGCTGAGTAGAGAAAAAGGAAAGAGAATACCCGATTTCGGCGAAAGCAAGATTAGAACTCCGTTATTCAAGGCAAGAATCCAACATATGTCAGCCGAGATCATATTGGATTAGCAAAATATATACAAAAGGAACAAAAGGGTTTTAAGAAATTTTATCTACTGGATTATATACAAAAAATTCACCATACACCAACAATCTAAAGAGTTGAGGATCAACCCAAAAGACGAAGTGTAGAGGTTTCAAGAGCTTCACACAAATATAACAGGAAAGAAACGCAAGTGAAACTGTGAAACAAAATGAGCTACCCCCAAACCTGGATTTTTCAACGTATAAAATTTTGGAAACAAAATCTCGCAGTTTGGGGGTTCATCATGTACAAGGTCTAACTCAAAGTGAACTGTGCTAGGGACGGGCAAACATGCTAATTCCAACTGTGGTTCCTCAAATGTATTATACTTAGAAGCAAAATAGTCCAAGAGGACTTGGGAAGCACACAGTTCCAAACCTAGATTAGAGACTCTCAGAAAAGTCGGTTTGACAATATGGGTACAAACCAAATCTAGGTTGGGTGGAAGGCCATCAGATTGTGACTTATGTAGGACGATAGGCACATCATTATTAATCACATCAACATCTCCGAAGTATTTTACACGTGTCACAACATGCTCACAATCATCAAACAAATTAGCAAGTCCACAATCAGAATCAACATCATCAACAGATTTATTCTCATGCATCGGCAAATCAGGAGAAATATCACAATGTGACCTAGGTAGAGAATCAGACACATAAAATATATTTTCATGCATATTAACATTAGTGTCTACAGAAGATTCAACTATCTATGTCATGCTCATCTTCACAGAATAATTGTACGAATCCCATGTCATTATCAAAATCATATGAATTACAATGAGTATTAGAAGAAACAACATTCATGAAGGTCGAGGGCGAGAAGACATATGTTATTAAACCAACAGGTTCCACAATTTTTTCATGTTCTTCTAACATATCATCATAATCATCATCATGGTAGCATGCATATTGGTCCTCATTAACAGTGATGGTGTCATTAGTCGATTCATGCTCCTCTAAATTAGGTTCATATTCAACATCATTTACATGAATGGGACTAGACACTTCATTAGGGACAACATACATTTCCTCATGAATTTCCTCCTTTTGTAGGTGAAGCAAAATCTGATCTAAACATGCCTGAATTCGTGATGTAGATCTATCGAAGTTTTGCTCACTGAGTGCTTCTATGGTGGAGTCTAAATTCATGGGAGTACAAAATTCTTCATGTTCAAATTGTGGTGATTGGTACATGTGTGCATGGTCATCAGGGTTTATAAAAGATTGATCGCAACCCTCAAAGGTTTGATTATGGTCCCAATGACTACCAGCCTCACAATTTATGGGCATTTCATACCTTGGATTTTCTCTAGATTGCCTAAAATTATGCAAAATATGACAATTCTCAACAGGGTGGTCTAAACTACCACATGCGGGACATGCATAGATTTCAGGTTGCCTAAGAAAATTAGATGTGACAGATTCCTCATGTGATTGCATTTCTAAAGCTGCGATTCGAGCTTCTAATTGATACACAAGAGATGATTGTGTGAGTGAGGCACTAGCAAAATGTTCATTTTCACGTTGTGGCGAATGATGCATGTGTGAATAGTTATTAGGGTTCATGTATTGAGGCTCGGGACTTTGAAAATGTCCATAATAATTCCTATAACTATTGACATCATGGTCTATGGGAGGCTCATGACGTGAAGTATGTCCATACGCAAGTTCTCTAAGGGATTTGTTGTATTCCCCAACTGTAGACCAAGATCTAGACATGATTGGGCTCAAAAGCTAAGTAACTATGTTACAAAGCCCAAAATTTGGTTTTTAATGGGTTTTAGAAAATTTGGACTTAATGGGAAAAGAAAACACTTTGGTTTATTGGGTTTTGAAAACTTTGGTTTTAGACTTTGAAGACAAAGCCCATTTGGGAGCTTTTGGTTTTGATGGGAGCAAATTTGGTTTTAAAGAGGTAGAAAAATTTGGTTTTTAATTGGGAGCAAAAATTTTGGTTTTAGTATTGGGAGCAAGAATTTTGGTTTTAGTGTTGGGAGCAAGCCCACATTGGTGGGAGAAATTGCTTTGCCAAGGGAAGGTGAACTAAGCCCACAATGTGTATGCAAACTGAAGCCCAATGTAGCTTTTGAAATAGCCCAAATGTTGCTTGTTTGGTCTGAGGCCCAGTTGGGCTTTCAAAAGTTCAGTTTTTCTAATTTAAAACTACAGGCCCAAATCAATCTAACACCACAAGCCTACAAGAAACTAAACAAACAAGCCCACAAGTAATTAAGATTACAAGCCCAAAGAAAATATAAGCCCAAATGTTGGGTTTAATATTACAAGCCCACAAGAAAAATGGAAGCCCACAGTTTGGGTTCTCTTAATGGGTTTAGGCTTACTTGCTTAAGCACAGCCCAGCTGTTCAGTTTGGTTGCAAAAGCCCAGTTGGGCTTTGGATCATCCTAAGCTTTTGTTGAAGCCCAGTTGGGCTTGGCTTATGAATGGCAGCAGCACCACTTCAGGCCTAGCAGCAGGAGCAGATCAGCAGCAGCAGCAACAGCACAACAGCAGGCTTTGGGTCAGGTCACACAGCAACAGGTGCAGAAGGCAGCAGCAGGCAGCAACAGGGAAAGTAATAGCCTCAGTTCCACCAGTTCAACAGCAACAGCAGAGGCAGTGCAAGCAGCAGCAGCACCAGGTTCAAGGCAGAACCAGCAACAAAGGTGTAAATGGGCTAAGCAGTTCACAACAGTGCACTAAAGCAACAGGAAAGAAGATGCTCTGATGCTGTGCAAGAACAACAAGCAAACAAATAGATGAAGATGCAAACAGCAAGAATGCACTGTAAACAGCAAATGATGCAAGTACAGCTGCAAGCTAAGAGCAACAACAAGCAAATGAGCAAGGAAAGAAAAACAACATATGCGCCGCCACCGAGTCCCCGGCAGCGGCGCCAAAAACTTGGTAGGCTTTTAAGAGTGTAAAATAAGAGCAAGAAAGAAGCCTACTTGTTATACCTGCAAGTGCACAGGGTCTGTTGTAGTAGATGTGTGCAAGTCAGGGTCGAACCACAGAGACTAGATGTGTGTGATTGAAGGTTTCCTAGCTAAGCTAGATATCTAAGTGTAGCAGTGGCAGTGAGCTAATGAAACAAAGGCAATGAGCCCAAGGCAGTGAAGTGACAGCAAAGAAGTAAAGGGAATCAAATAAAAACAAGAAACAGAAAAGGAAAGAGGGGTTTTGGGTGAAGACTAGGGATTAGATTCCACCATTTCACCTAGACTAAGTTATCCTAGTTCCACATAAATCTTGTCCCTTGTATAGTTATCAGTGAGCTTCTTGGCTCAACTGACTAACTAGATGGCAGTGGAGGTTCTATGCCTGCTGCTCATCAAAGGGTTGGGTTAGAAAGGAAGCTAAAGGCACTAAGATAATTCTAATCCTAGTAGTAGTTGGGGCTCTCACACTGCAACTACCCACAGAGAATCCACTTAGGTGTTTTAACAACCTAAAGGATGTTCTAATCACAATTAAAGTATTCATCCTAAGTACTAATTGTCTGATTTAGAGTACAACTAGTCAGAGGATTCATAATATACAATTAAGCATGAGCTGTAGCACAATCACATAGTGGTGTTCTAACTACAATGCATACATGATATGCACTGTGAGAGCAAAATGTAAAGTGCTTTGATTAAGACTATCCTAAACATTTCAAGCACAACAAGAATTATGTTTATAACTTAATGAAATTTAGCAATGGCTCAAAGGGTTTCCTCATCACCCTAGCTATGAGCTTAGAACATGGAAATTACACTTGAAACAACATTGCATTCAAACAAAACATGAACTGAAGATAACACAGTTGAGGAACTGGCTAGTCCAGTCCTCTTGGGTGAAGCCCTGGCTAGCCCAGGCATGAACTCAATGTTGTTACAGTTCTTCAATTTATACCCAAAAGAAAAATTAGGGTTACACAAAAAGTAGCAGTAGACAATTTTTTTGGGTTAATCAACTTACCCATGCCCTGAATTTGTCTCCTCTGTCGAACCCATCTCTCTTCTGCTATTGTCTGCTCGATCAACTCCTCGATTTGTGTCTCCTCTTCAACTGTGATGAAACCCTAGTTTCATCTCTCTCTTGATTGTAGCACCTAGGGTGTGTGGGTGCTAAGAACGAGAAAGAAAGGCAACTAGGCAATGGGTTTATGGGGTTTTTGGTGATGGACATGGTATGGAGATGGTGGCGCAGAGGGTGAGGGGTGAAGAGATGGAGTTGCAGAGCTCTGGTCGGGGAGAAAATAGTTTTGGGAGAAAGGGAAAGTTTGGCTCGACTGGTGTAGAAGATATTTGATGATTCGGTGTTGAGCGGTACATCGGAGTCTGATGCACAGCGAACGAACAACGCTGGATGATCAGTTTTGGATGTAATTGAACGGCACGATGGGATGAAGCTTGAAGCGACCGTTGGATGATGAGATGCAACGAAACTGACGGCTCAAGATGGGGTTAGGTACTATGGTGTTTGACAGGAGCTTTGGATTTTGATGCACAATGATGAGGTGGCCGTTGGATGATGAGATGGATCCAATATGACGGCTCTCCTGGAAATGGGTATGGATAATGGAAATGGATTTGGGTAAGGGTTTTGGGTCTTGGGTATGCCAAGCCCATATCTTCTTTAAGAACAATTCTTCCTCTTCAAGCCCACTTCTAGTTGATCCGGCTCTTGCAAACATCATTCTTCGCTTCCTCCTAGCGGGAGTCTTTGACGTTCCTTTGCTCTTTTCGCTCCGTGAGGTAACCAGGCTTTATTTAGTACCTAAAAATGCAAAATTAATTAAGAAAAGTATTTATTCTTGAAAAAAACGAAACACAGAATATGGGATAAAATGGAGCGTTAGTGCACAAAGGATGAGTTAAATGCCAAGAAAAATATATAGAAATATGCACTTTTTAGCACTCATCACCGCACCACCATGCCAGCCACATCTCCGCGCCAAAGGCATGTCGACCATGCCAGCCACATCTCTGCGCCAAAGGCATGCCGACCATGCCTGCCGCACCACAGTGCCAATGGCATCCCATGTCAGCCACATCTTCGCGCCAAAGGCATGCCGACTATGCCAGCCACATCTTCGTGCCAATGCATGCCAACCATGCCAGACGCACCACAGTGCCAATGGCATACCATGCCAGCCACATCTCTGCGCAAAATCCATGCCGGCCCTACCACATGACGATGGCTGCCAAACGAAGGGTTGAAACAATCAAAGGCTACCCTTCCATCTGAGACGCAGATCTCAGCGGTACAACTTCGCCACCTAACGCATGGCAAATTCCGGCCCAAGGAAAAACATCACGGTTTTTCCAAAACTCTAATTTTGGCCGCGCCTAAAATATGCCAAAGCCATGTCGGCCATACTATATGTCGTTTCCTGCCAAACGAAGGGTTGAACAATCAACGACTACCCTTCCATCTGAGATGCATATCTCATAAGTCCAAGTTCTCCAACTAACGCATGGAAAATTCTGGCCCAAGGCCAAACATCACAGTCTTGCCAACACCCTAATTTGGGACCCGCATAAAATATGCCAAAGCCATGCCAGCCCTACCACATGCCGTTGGATGCCAAACGAAGGGTTGCAACAATCAAAGTCTACCCTTCCATCTGAGATGCAGATTTCAGCCGTCCAAGTTCGCCACCTAATGCATGGCAACTTCCTTCCCAAGGCCAAACATCACGGTTTTGCCAAAACCCTAATTTTGGCCGCGCCTAAAATATGCCAAAGCCATGCCGGCCCTACCACATGCTGCTGGGTGCCAAACAAAGGGTTGCTACAATCAACGACTACCCTTCTATCTGAGATGCAGATCTCAGCCGTCCAAGTTCGCCACCTAACGCATGGAAACTTCCGTCCCAAGGACAAACATCACAGTTTTGCCAAAACCCTAATTTTTGCCGCGCCTAAAATTTTCCAAAGCCATGCCGGACCTACCACATGTCGTTGGATGCCAAAAGAAGGGTTGCAACAATCATCGGCCACCCTTGTTCCTGAGATACGAATCTTAGCCATACAAACTTGCCACCAAACGATTTGTGGCAATCTCTTGGCCACAACGCCAAAACCCTAATTTGGCCGTGCCAAGAACATGCAAGCGCTGCAACCATGCCTATGGTTGCCAAACGAAGGGTTGCAACAATCTACGGCTACCCTTCCTCCTGAGATGCAGATCTCATCCATACAAACCTACCACCAAAGGACTCGTGGCAATGTCTTGGCTGCGATGCTAACTCTTGGTCACGACACCAACTTGGCTACGATTCCTATTCTTTGGTCACGGCACCAACTTGGCTACAAACGCCAAATCCTTTGGCCATGCCACACGCAGCAACATGCTACACTTTTTCCATGAAAACACTCGAGACATCAAAACATGTTACAAACTGGGGGATGCTCATCATGGTATTGGTCTGGCGGTTTACAGCGTGCGGCATACACTACGTCCGTTACAGGAAAGTGTCATAAGGGTGAGGCGGTTAGTAAGTACAAGAAGTAATGGTGAAATGTTTCCTTCATTATGGAAACATCAATTCTAGGCGTTACCCGTTACCATTTTCTTCCATTTACTCAACTGTTTCCACTTCTTACGAGACCAGGGTACGTTACATTGTGAATTGTATAAATATGTCTCACCTACCACCAAAGACAAGTTTTGGGTCAGGAGAATACAACACTCAGAAATCACTTGTTAGCTTTCTCATCTGTTAGCTTTCCACTTTCTGATACAAGTCGTCAAACAACTACTCTTCACGAATCAACTATTCTGGTCTCAACACTCTCTTCGCTTCCCTCCCTAGACCAACCCTTCTCCTTCACTTTATGACCGAAGCAAGTCTGGAACGGCCATTTCTTGGTTTAGGCCGGATTTGTACAGATTGATCTCTCGAATCAAAGTACTCCCTTGAAGTACATTTTTTTAGGGTTTAGACTCGTTTCTTACCCACACACTCGAAATCAGCAAAATCAACAGAAACTGTTTTCACCCTCAAACACGGGGAAAATAAAAGGCGTGTTCTAGGACTAAAATTAAGGTTCTTTAGATGAGGCAGACAATGACTTTGGATAAAGTGTAATGGATATACTTTTAAAGTGATTACATTTATAGCAGTTCTAAATAGACCGCATAAAAAAATAATGAAAAAATCTCTCCTCACATTAACACGGGTCCCGCGTGTCAGGGATTAGCAGGGGGCCAGTTTTTGGCCCCACCATTAGGAGAGTGTGAGAGAGGATGGTTTTCTTTTAGTTTTTTTGACGGTCTGTTGAGACTTTTTGTTACTAGTTATTAAGTTGCACTGCTCCTCTTTTTCTTTTTTGGCTCTTGAAACATTAAAAGTGTGTATGTCAAGGGATGTCTAAATTTCAAAGGACATTTTCTTTTGACTGATACATGTTCCATTGTTATTTCAGATGATTTATCCATATATTTGCGAATCCATTTTTGTTACGTTAAATGGCTAAGATAAAGGAACAATGGATATTAAATTGGGTTTATTGGCGGAGAATTCCTTAATCGTGGATGCGTACGCAGGGATTTAAAAACATGGATGTCAAGCAAATGATTGATGCGGCAGAGTTCTGTTATACCAAATCTTCTACATATGAAAAAACTAGTGCTTTAAATATGGATGTCAAGCAAATGACTGATGCAGCAAAGTTTGTCATTTGTAAAAGTGTTTTATCTTGTTTTTTGAGGCCTGGTGGATATTTTTCCCTTAGAAATAGTATGGTTTCAACTTTCAATCCAAGATTGTAGTTTCGACTTTCAATTTTTTTTTTGATGATTTTGGTTGGCATCAATTTTGTTGATTCTATTGAGTGTAATTTAGAATTCTACTTTGGTTTTGATTCTAATGAATCTGACCATTACATAAGAATATCATTTATAGTGGTAAAATTCTGGGAGTCTGTCTCACCTTTTGAGTGGACAAAATGGTCAGAAGACCACAAGGGATAACATTGTAAGTCGAAGTGGACTTCCACGGTATTATTAGGGTCTGGTCATTTATAAGCAGAGATATATGGTACCCAAGGCTGTCCACTTAATGAAGTGTAACATGGATGGCGGGGTAAGGAACTTTTCGTTAAGGATACAACTATTATCACTCAATCAAAGCCGTAATTGTAGCTGTATCCTCCAATTCTACAGTTGCAATTATGTCGACATTATAACCTCTATCAATTACATAATTGAAGCACACAAAATATGTAATATCTTTTGTAATTAAAGTCCTATATGGATCTATATAGTGAATGAGGATCCACCGTATCAAGTTTGGAACATTTCACCAAATCTTCTTGTTCTATCTTGGTATCAGTGCAGAAGATCCAAAACTCACGCTTCTCTTCTTTCTTTCATCATGGCTGAAACATCAACCCTTCACCAAATTCATATTAACCATCTGATCAGTGTCAAACTTAACGAAAACAACTATCTCTTGTGAGTGACACAGTTTAAAACCCTTCTCAAAGGGTACAAGCTACAAGGTTTTGTTGATGGTACACTGGAAAAACCAGCAAGAACCATACCCAGTACTGAAGAAGGTGAACAACCAACTCCTAATCCTGATTATGCAAAATATGAGGAACAAGACCAAATAATCTTAGGATGGATCCTCTCCTCCTTATCTGAAGGTGTATTAGGTCATGTATCAGGTATTTCAACATCACAAGAAGTATGGGAAGCTCTTCAAAAGAGATATGCACCAAAAACCAAAGATCATCAAATGAACCTGAAAAGACAACTACACAGTCTTTGCAAACGTAATCGTTCAATGCAAGATTATTTCTCGAAAACTAAGCAACTTTTTGATGCACTTGCAGCATCAGGAAAACCCCTCTCTGAAGAGGATATGCAGCAATCAATTCTGTTTGTACTAGATCAGGCTTATGACTCTATTATCACAGCCTTAAGCACTGTCGATAAGACCGACATGGATACTTTTCAAGTCCATATGCTTTCATATGATCTCCGTCTTGAACAACAGTTAGCCATTTTGCAACAACCATTACCCAATGTTGTTTCCTCAGCAAACTCCATGCCATTTCAGAAGCAAGACCAAAGGAGATACTCCAACAGTCGTCCACAAAATCAACACAACCGTCATCCTAGAAACATGTATCAAGGTGAAGGTCCTTGTGAGATCTGCAAACGCTAGAATCATGATGCTCTATTCTGCTGGTTTCGTAACAAAGTGGACAACTCAACTTAGAACAAGCAACCAACTGTATACTTGGCTCTACCTGGTGGTCCTACTGATAATAACTGAGTGACTGATACAGGTACAACTCATCACCTAACTACAAAACTCAACAATCTCAATATTCGGCATGAGTATGATGGAACTGAACAAGTGCGTATAGGAAATGGTGAGGCTCTCCATATCGGAAATATTGGTAATGTCTCTTTTATTCATAATAACAGATCTTTTCATTTAAACAATATTCTTCATGTTCCTCAAATAAAGACCAACTTACTTTCAGTCTCTAAATTCTTCAAAGATAATAACGTATTTTTTGAATTCTATGCAACTTGTTTTGTTGTGAAGGAAATTCAGTCGGGGAAAACTCTGTTGCAAGGAAGACTTAAGAATGGGATATATGTCTTTGATGTTGTTTGAGAGATTCAACATACAACACCAGCTGCTCTTCTATTCAATACAGTCCCTCTATGGCATCAAAGATTGGATCACCCAATGCTTTGCACTGTTTTTAGAATGATTAAAAATATTTCCCTTCTTGTTTCAAATAAGAAGTTTGATTATTGTCACTCTTGTCATATGAGAAAGAGTCATAAACTTTCATTTCCTACTAGTAGTACAATTACTGATGAATCTTTGAGTTTAATTATTGCTGATTTATGGGTTTCACCGCACATTTCAAAAGATGGTTTTCGATATTATCTGCTTCTTCTAGATGTTTACTCACACTACACTTGGATTTATCCACTAGCTAGAAAATCAGATGCCTTTCCCATCTTTATTCAATTCAAAAAGCTAATAGAAAATCAAACAGATCATAAGCTCAAAGTATTTCAATCAGATAATGGTGGAGAGTTTAGAAACTCTGCTTTCCTTAATAATTCTGGTGTCATAGATAGGTTTTCTTGCCCTCATACATCTCCACAAAATAGCATTGCTGAAAGACGCATTAGACATATCACTGAGTCAGGATTAGCTCTTTTGTTTCATGCTTCCATGCCAAAATACTACTGGGTAGAGGCTTTCTCTACTACATGTTATCTTATTAACATACTACCTGCATCTCAACATGAGACCAAATCTCCACTACAACTCTTATACAACAAAATACCTGACTTCTCTTTTCTAGAAGTCTTTGGTTGTCTATGTTATCCTTGGCTCCGCCCATATGTCTCTAATAAGCTTGAACCAAGATCACTACCATGTGTATTCATTGGTTACAGTGGTGCTCACAAAGGCTACCTATGCTTACATGTACCTACAGGAAGGTTGTATATCTCTCGGAACGTCAAGTTCGTAGAAACAAGCTTCCCATTCGCTGCCAGGCAACATGTATGTACCACTAAACCCGTTTCCAAGTCATCCATATCCACCAAAATATTTTCATCATCCACCTTTTCTACTCCATCATCTGAGAACATTGTTTCTCAACCACCCTCTCCTCTGCTACATACTCCATCAATGTCATCTATTGTGGATAATATGCAGTCACCACCTATGTCTCCCAATGTGGATATTGTGCAGTCAACAATTAATACAGCAGCATCAGAATATGCAACTACAACCACTTCTACAACAACACTTCCCTCTACATCACATCCAGCTCCTCCACCAGCTCCATCGGCTCCATCATCTCCACCTCAACAACATCATATGATCACTAGGGCTAGAGATGGTATCAAGAAGCCGATCAACAAACTTTGTCTCACAGCAACGAAATATCCACTTGTAGAGACAACACTCACCGCCCCATAGTCTTATACAGAAGCATCAAAAAATCCAATATGGATACCTCCTATGGATGATGAGATTAACGCATACATTCGTAATGGTACTTGGAGCTATGTACCATATGAGCCATAGATGAATTTAATTGGTTAGAAATGGGTTTTCAAGGTTAAACAGAAAGCAGATGGTACAATTGACAGACCAAAAGCTCGACTAGTAGCTAAAGGATACAATCAAAGAGAAGGTTTTGATTATGATGAAACCTTCAGTCTTATGATAAAACCAAGTACTATCAGACCTGTTTTATCAATTGCAGTGGCAAACTGTTGGTCTTTGAGGCAATTAGATGTTCAGAATGCTTTTTTGCATGGTGTTCTGACAGAAGATGTTTATATGAAACAACCAGTTGGCTATGTTCACTCTGACTATCCAACTCATGTCTGCAAGTTGAAAAACTCGATCTATGGCTTGAAGCAAGCTGCACACACTTGGTTTTCACGGCTAAGCACCTATCTAATTGAACTGGGTTTTAAAGGATCAATTGCAGACAGTTCACTCTTTATTAAGAAGAATTCAGATGAAGTAACATATGTCTTGATTTACGTCGATGACATTATAATCACAGGTTCCAATTCTTCTCTTATTACAAATCTAATAGTTGCTCTGAATACTGTCTTTGCAATTAAAGATTTAGGTGACCTCAGCTACTTCTTGGGCATATAAGTTATTAAGCAAAAAGAATCAGTTCTATTGAGTCAACAAAAATACATCACTGATCTGCTTAAACGCACAAAGATGGATGCAGCAAACACTAGTCCAGAAAGGGCTATTAATCACGTTTTTAAATGACAAATTAATTATGTGAATAATATTTTACAAACAAATACCGTCTTATAACATGAAAATAGTGGGGTCCATCATTTAATATAAGAAAACCGTCATTCTGGAACGTGATAATTTACCAGTCATGTGATTTAACGATGATTCATTAAATAACAGAAAAAATGCGATAAATATTTTAGTTTTTGTACGCCCACTACAAACTTCTATCGTGCACCCAAAAATGACTAGCCACATATACTACCGTGTAGTTATAAGTCTGAGAGTGGTTGGTCATAAGTCTAATTTGCCACAAGTCTTTCGCATAGTCATATATTGGTCCTATTCTCACAGATAGGGCTGCACATGGGTCGGGTTGGGTCGGGTTTGGCCTCACCCACCACCCGATCCAATGCTGGTGGGTAATTGAACTTTTCACCCGCAACCGACCCACCATAACAATGGGTCGCTTTTCACCCGACCCACAATAAGGCGGGTTGGGTCGGGTCGGGTGGTGGGTTACCCGTCATATTTTATATCTTGCGGGAAATTGAAATCAATTTCAAATGAATCCCTAGATTTATTTAGAAAGTCAAGAAAAATCAACAATACATAGAGTTCAACTAGTTGGGAACAAGTTTTAAGTTGATTCATACCTTCAGTTCACTAATCAAGATTCAAGAACAACGAATTGACGAAGGAAGAAGAGTCTCCGTGACTCTGTCTCTGAGAAGGAGAGAAGAAGAGGCCGAAGTGATAGGTGTGGGCTGCGAGTGCGATGCTTAGTTAGGGTTAGGTATTTTATTTTTTCAATCCAATGGCTGAGATTCATTCTAGGATAGAAAATCTAAGGGGTAGCATGCTAGGGAATATTGGGCGGGTTGGTGGGTCGGGTCGGGTGAAGGAAGTTCCTACCCGCAACCGACCCAACATACGGTGGGTTTTCACGTGCCTCACCCATAGTCGACCCATACCTAGGTGGGTCGGTTCGGGTACAGGTATTTTTCGACGGGTGTGGGTCGGGTCAGCGGGTCGAGTCGGTTATGTGCAGCCCTACTCACAGACCCAGAATCAAAAGTGAAGTAGTTCGCTCGGATGGAGATGACCCTCGCCTCGTCCTTATCACCCGGATCATTTGGCTTCCGTACTTCTTTTATCAAAAACATTGTAAACCCTAGCCATAATTCCTTTTGCAGATGATGATGAGGTAATGGAGGTAGACGATGTTCTTCTCGATCTGTATGTATCCATTTTCCAAATCTCCTTCTCTACCTATGGATTTTTGGATTTGATTTCATTCGATTGATTTGGATTTTAGTTGTACTTTCGCTTTGATGGTGTTCCAATTCTAAAAACGTGAAACTGTACTGATTTGATAAAGATGGAAATCAATGGAAAAATGAGGAGTTAGAACTACAAAGATTCTTAAACATAAACAGACTGAGAAAGCATGTTTGGTTATGCGACAATCTAAGGCATTGAAGATCTGTGCTAGTCATTTAGCTTTGGCGTTTTTTGTTTTTGAATTGATTAGGGTTTACTTGAGGTTTTGATTTGATCTGTTAGATTTGATTAAGGGGTTTTTTGTGATTTTGATTTGTAGTGTTACCAACAATTTATATTCAAGAGAAATCATGTCTATGGCACGCTACTGATTTCTCTGATGGTGAATTGAAAGAACAGTTCTTTTGTGTTCGATTTGCATCCACCGAGAGTAAGTATTTTCTTGACATTTTCATTGATTTTAATTTTATTACTGTATATTTTTGAAGAACGTTTTGCAGCATTAGGGTTGTCTTTGTTTTCTTGTTTGATTGCTCATGTTAATAGTCATAATAACTCAATGTGTCATTTGGCTTAGGACATATGTTGAGTTTTTTATTTGTGAGTTGAGACTTTCTAGTAGGATACAGTGATTCTTGTGCAGAGATCCTATTCTTTTTGATTTTTTAAAGATTCAGTTGAGATTATGTCTTGAGTTTAGATTATTATATAATGTAATGCTCTTTGGTTGGCTGAGTTAGTTTCAATGTTCTCTTGCGATGGCGTACCAATTCAATCTTAGTAGAAAAAAGCTAAGGGTGTACATGTTAATTCCGCTGTATGACTTAGTGATACCATTGGTTGCTTAACTGGTCGAGTCTCATAAGCATAATTGCAAAATAAAATTTGCAGAATTGTTGACATAAACTGGCTTCAAGTCTTGATGATTCTTAGATGGTCAAGCCAACATTTAATAAAAAAATTGCATTCTACTTTAAATTGTTTGCAATTAGTATGGTTAAAATGGATGCAAATTTAGTATTATTCCCCAGAAAGGTGCACATTCTAAGAGTTCCATTTTTGTAGATGTGAACATAACATTCTGGAGGCATGTATCTATGCATACCATCACATGAGCCAATTGTTACTGTTGCTAAAGCCATTGATATCTCTCTCCTTAGTATGTTGCTTATTTCGACTTTATAGTACTGGAATACTACCTAAATTGATGAATATTCTTGTACTGTCCTTTACAGTACCGGAATACTACCTAAGGTTGCTGCATCAAAGTTTGGGGTACTGGTACATTTTTTGGTGCCGGTGTATCTTATTTGCAAACAAAGCTAGATGCAGGAAGACATGATCATGCCTCCACTATCTCTTGTCTGCAGGTGAAGCTTTCTATAAATTTGATTCAATTTAATTACTAGGAATACGCGTATTCTAATGGTAGAGTATGAATAATATTTGAGATGAATTATGCAAGGTCAACCAATTTATACCCAAATACTTGTTATACTATTATGATTTTATCTGTCGTGTGACATTTGCTGAATGCATCAAGTGATGTACGTGGTGTACGTCCAAGTAGAATGGTTGTTTAATTTTTTTTCCTTGACTATTAGGCACCATATTATTCCACAATAATTTTTAGAGCAGGTTAATTTCACAAAGGAGTTCAATGTGGCTATTCATGTGCGCAGTTATACAGATCTGTACGATTCACAGATGAATTTCTGATCATGTATTCAGATTTTTTTTTGTCACCCTCTAGTTGGCATGATTCTACTAGGCAATCTACACAAGTTTTTCTTACTTGGACAATCCTCCTACGAGTCTATGACCCACATGGGAAGAGTATAAGTTTGTCTCCCTTTCTAGCTCGTCCCAGGATTGTTTCCACGTCTTCATTGTCTCTCTTAAAAAATGATTCTTCATGTTTTGGTTATATACCTTTAATGCTGTAACATTTTATAGCTTTGATGTTTGTTGGGGGTGTTTTTAAACTAACTTGGCATCTTCTTACACAGGATACTGGGATTACTCGACATCTCCCTTACGTATTGCTTTGTGAGGAACTGAAGGGAGCTGTTGCAAGTACTTTTGTTGCTTTTACCATGCCACCCAGCAATGCCGAATATAACTGCCTCTTAATGAAATGATGGATTCAAGTGGAATGTTATACAATGTATATGGAGTACTTTGGAGATGTTTCACTAGGTCATATGATTAGGCGTCCAAAAACTTCTTTAATCCTATAGGAGAAACCGAACTAGATAGAATGTTTCCGTTAAAAATTTTAAGTGTGATTTTGAGTTGTAAGTGCAAAATGAATTTATCCTTTTTTGGTTGTAAACTTGTAATGTGAAATTGAAGTATCTTTAAATGCAATGTATATCCGATTTCAGATTACGTTCCAGATTCCATTGATTCAGCTGATTCAGTTCAGATTCTATTTCAGATTCAGTTCCAAATGTAGCTTTGGCTGATTCAGTTTAAATACAAAATCAGCAAAATAGATAAATAATATTATCAATTAAATTCAATTATTTAATATCAATATTTTATATTAGAACACGAGATTTATGACAAAAACACACTATCATTTTAAATAACGAACCACTATTGTTATTCTTAATTACAAACTTTACTCGTCATTTTTAATGACAAACCAGATTCGTGATTTTAAATAACGGTTTTTATCCGTCATTTATAAAGAATTACACCAAATAAATAACGGGTCGAATAACAGATAAAAATCGTGATAAACGATGTTTTATGACAGATTTCATTCGTTATTTATAGCCCCTTCTGGACTAGTGAAAACCAGTTGCTACTCCCTTGACTATGAACACTAAAATCAGCAGAATGGGTACACAAAAATTTGAGGATCCAACTCTCTATCGCAGTGTCTGTGGAGCATTGAAGTATCTATATTTCACTCGCCCTGATATTGTTGTCGTAGCTAACAAACTGTGTCAGTTCATGCGAGACCCTTACATCGAGCATTGGGAGCTAATCAAACGCATACTCTGGTATCTCAAGCACACAATTCAACATGATTTGGTTTTGCGAAAATCTCAGATATCAGTCTTCATGCCTACTCTGACTCTGATTGGGCTGGGAGTCTCGATGATCGCAGATCCACCAGTGGATACTGCATCTATTTTGGCAATAATCTTGTATCTTGGAGTGCAAGGAAACAGAAAATTGTTTCCAAGTCAAGAACGGAAGTAGAATATAGAGGCATAGCCATAGAAACTTCTGAACTAATATGGCGTCAATCATTGTTAAAAGAACTTGGTGTTGAAGTAAGAGCTCCGTCAATCTGGTGTGACAACTTGGGGCTACATATCTCACAGCTAATCCAGTTTTTCATGCTCGTATGAAGCACACAGAAATTGATTATCACTTTGTGCATGAAAGAGTAGAAACGAGAAACTTCTAGTACGGTTCATCTCGACTAAAGATCAAATAGCTGACATCTTCACTAAGGGTTTGTCAGTACCAAGGTTTCTTTATCTCAGAAACAAGTTGAACATTCAACAACTCATGTACAACTTGAGAGAGGATGTTAAGGATACAACTATTATCACTCAATCAAAGCCGTAATTGTAGCTGTATCCTCCAATTCTACAACTGCCAGATTATGTAGACATTGTAACCTCTGTCAATTACGTAATTGAAACACGCAAAATATGCAATATCTTTTGTAATTAAAGTCCTATATGGCTCTATATAATGAATGAGGATCCACCGTATCAAGTGTGAAACATTTCACCAAATCTTCTTGTTCTATCTGTTTCTGTTTTTGAAAAATATAGTATAAGAAGAGTTTGATGTTCCCTAGCTATTGAATGGAATGGCAGGCGCATCGCGCGTGCATGCTATACGAGTGAAAAGAAAAGATTAACATAATTTAGAGAATCATTACTCTAATTAATCTGATTGATCTTTGATGTAATCATAGAAATAAGATCTTCATTATACTCTTTGTTATCTGGTCGATCCATGTTATGAAAGCCAGAACTAAGAAAAAGAAAACGGCCTTGGGCGCATTATAGACTCCATAAAGTTCCAGGAGGCATACTCAAGCGCCTCGGAGCGAAATCTGGCCGTTTCATAAACATTTCATCCTCTTTTAAGTATTGTAATGACTGAAAATCAAACACTCTGGATTGATAAATTTTATAGAGTTGAGTGTTGAGGCCAAGATTCTCCCACTCCATCCTTCATCATCCACACTTCGTACACAAATTTTTTGCAAGATCTAAAGCCCTTAAGACTTCCCAATGGTAAGAGGAAGGGTTTGTGTTTCGATGCAAACATAATTTTGCAAACCAATGAAGAGATTCATTATAGAACAGCCGTGGTACCGGTGCCTTTGCTTTACACACGTTAGGGATATTCCTTGCCATGCACTTGATCTCAATGGATATAAATGCATTTCACTAGTTTACTATGAGAAAAAAAAAAGCTTCCTCTAGCTCTCATAGAATTGAAACCAAAGAAACAATAAAAACACACAAATTAAAGAGAAGCGAAGAATAGGATATCTGTGACACTGCAGTCCCCTATCTTTCATGGTTCTTGGGTTTACACCAATATCCCATTTCAGACGATGATTATTACTTAAAAATGCATAACGAAACTTTAAACCTGATTCTAACTATGTAATACTGACCAACTGAAAGTAAGTGTGAAATGTCTTCATCGGCTCAGCAAGAACTTAACCTCACAATTTATTGGTCTTGGAAACATTAGTAACTGCTCTGTTGCTTTCTTCTGTGCCTCGTAGTTTCCGGAGAGGCATGGGGAAGCTACAATGGTCATCGTTTCAAGAATTCCAGAATACTTCAAAAAGAATCCTATCACAGCTAGCTCCCTTGGCGTCCCATTGAAATTGTTGAATTTGATTGACAGAAGGTGTACTAGCGAACACGCGGAACAGTTGTGATCAGGTGACCAACTGTCGTCATCTCCTTTGCAGCAGATTATGCCCTACAACAGCCAAAGCAAAAAAAAATCAGCTAATTAAGACACAGCAGCAAAAATAAGGAAACACCAAGTTTCAATGAGAGAATGGAATACCAATGCTTAAGAAAAAAAATTTATTGCATTGGAAGTAAGAGGTAGGTCACTTGCCTTGGCAAAGACAATCGATTCTAGATAAGGCGAAAGCTGGAGAAGCCTGAACAAAGTTCCATAGTCATGCAGTCGTACTCTGAACTAACTTCCAGATGGATCAAGTTCTTAAATGTAGGCAAATTGATTAAGAGGAAATTCACCTCACGCAGAACCTAATCATTAAGAAAAACAAAGTATACCAGTGCATAAGAGTCAGAAAAACCAAAGCACATTAAGATCGATCCTATACCAAAGACAATGCCTTGTTGATCAAATTTATGATAACAAATTAAATTCGTAAGAACATTTGAAGTATTTAAGCATACCTGAAAGGAGTTAATAGACATTTTGAGAAGCTTTACATGAGAAAGCTTTTCAAAAAGCTTTATCATCTTTTTGGCCCGGTGTTTCCCACAATAACTATATAAGCCAATATCCGCCTCAACTAATGACGGTAAGCTGTCAATCACAAAGCCCGCCGGTACGTCTACTCCGTAACTGATGGACTACAGATTTGGTGCATGAATCTTCACTTTAGAATGTTCAAAATAACATAAATTAATGTGCAAGTTCTTCAGTGCAAGATGTGCAATGCACAAAACTTCCTGGTTCAATCCACCACAGTGTATCAAACTCAACTCTTAAAGGATGGGGCAGTTAGAAAGTAGCTTTTCGATCGAGTTCCCGCTCTCAAAATCCATATATCTTAACCTCATAATCTTCAGCCTTGGAAAAGACACCTTGTTTGGAACATTAAGTTTTGTCCTGTCCAAGTCCAACAGTGTCAACGAGTCAGAGGTAAAAAATGATCGAGGAAACACAAACGATGTTGTAAATTCTATTGATAGACAAATGTGAGCACACAAACCACGAGGGGTCCGAACGCTCACAATCAATCATTATCATCTAAAGAGATTATGATGATGGTACCCTGGTGTTGATTCATTGGCTCAAAACCTTCGGGTTTATCATGGCCTCATCCAACAACTCCATGCGTGGCGTTTGTGCATGGGATATAAGTATTAAGGAAAACAAAACATATAAGTAAACATGCACGGAGCTAAATGAATGTAAAGTGCTGAAATGTAAATAAGACCAAGGTTTACGTGGTTCAGCACTAAGGCCTACATCCACGGAGTTTGTTGTTTTACTATGTTCTTCACGGTTACACGAATAGTTGAATGAATTTTGGGGTTTACATGTTTCTCTCCTCTAAGGGATTAACTTACCCTTACTATTTCTCTCTCTCTCTCTCCTTCCCTTCCTAATATTTTCGATCCCCCTTCCTCTTGGTGGAGATTGGGTATTTATAAGGTTAGAACGTGGGACCCATCTCTGATGACCGTTGGAACCTTATCTTCTTGTGTCCTTGCGTCTATCACGCGGAGGTCTGCGTTTGCCCCTTGATCCCGCAGAGGCATCCTCGGTCGTTCCACAGGTTGGTCGACACGTACACTGCTCAGAGTGTTTAATGTGGGTAGTTGAGGGGTCTGCTCGTGTCAGACAAGTGTCTTCTGCCCCTGTCAGTCCGTGTCAGCTAACTTTCTCTCCACCGTTGATCTTAGCTCCTCTTTTGGGGATGAGATAAAGTAACTCCTCGGGGTTTATTTGGTGTTTCGTGACGCATCATGTTTTGATGTTTTGGCCTGCATGCTTTCCACGTACCTTTTTATATGCACGTGTCTGATAGTGAGATATATGTGTACACAACAAAGTTCTTGAACTTTTCTCATTATAACAGTACTGATCCATTTCTTTACTCTAATTTTATCAAAATGGTGATCCCAACTGAGATAGAATTTCTGAATTTCACGCTTCTGTTGGAAACTTAATGCCACGTCCAGAAAACGCATGAACTGTTGGGTTTTCATGCGTATTTCTTCTTGAGAATTAGAAAAAGCTCGCCATTCACGAAAATAAAAAGTGGCGATAGAGTAGGACACACACTTCCATCTTTTAGATAAAATGCAAGTAGAAAGAGCACATTTCATCGGAAGCAAAGAAAGAATATGATGAATTAGTTCATCAGGCAAATTACTTATCTTATCCTCTCCCGCACTCACATTGCTGTTGTGCAATTTTTGGAGTTTCTTCTTGTGCAACATGATTGTCAATGATTTTTCCTGCAGAAAGAAAATGGGAGCCGAGCCGGTAAAGAAGAAGCTTTGCTCTAATATGCACTTTCAATAAAGTAACCCTTAATCTTTCATAAAAACATAAAAACAGAAGTTATAGAAGATGACCACTTATCCCTCCCTCCTTAGTATTGTACCCAAAACCTTAGGCAGCACCGCTGTTTCAATCCTTTCATGTGCATTTCAACCATGTCCCAATAAGGTGGAACTAATATTAGTCTTTGAGCCAGTTAACTACAAAAAGCTATGGCAAGCATTCCGTAAAGCTGGAAGTCTACAATAGTATAGGGAAAGGGTTGAAGCTATGGCAAGTATATTCAAGTTGTTAATGGTTGCAGATTAGAGTCGTTGCTATAAAGGTACTACGAGATATAGAAACAGTGAAATTATATCGATGCACTCATTTTTGTAAACCATAACAATGAATTAGTAAGAAACACATTACAGCACATATATAATTGTATCAGGAGCAGTAATATGCTTCATAGTTTCGCTCTTATATTTTCTAAGTTAAGTCTTTGTAGCACTCGTTTCAGTAATGTCAATAAAAGAAGCATATTGAATTACGACCATTTATACCCACCACTACCTCAGAAACAAATGGGCAAATCCTTTCAAGTTTAGGTTTTGTAGTCAAATAGGGCGCATGCGATCACTAGATCTGCAGATAGAGAAGACACTATGCTAGTCATTTCATCAAACGGTTTGCACTAGTTGTGTAACTTGTGTTCCCCTTATTCGAAGTTAGACAAAGAGTTCTTAAGAGTTTACCTTAAAAGAAAAGAACTCCTAGAATTTCCAGTAGAATCCAACGACCACCAATGTTCAGCGCAGTAAATCCAAGTTCAACGACGCCGCAACAAAAGTTTTCTGTTCACCTACAAAAACCTCAATATGAGATACTTGACTAAGTAAGATCGGATAATCGGAGTGATTACGCGCGTACCCTAGGTTTCCTTGTGTAGGTTGGTTTTTGTTAATACTTGTTGTACAAGTCTTTCAAACATGGTGAGAAAAATAACTTGTGGTGAATTTTCCAAAACAGTACATATCGGTCCCTCTTAAAAGTTCCAGGCTGAGCGTAAAATCGTAAATGCACAAGAATTTGAGATCTCATCTTATTAAAAACGGAATGAAAAGGAAGGCTATTGAGAAGATAAAATAGTTTATCATCAAACTAGATTTATTCTCTAGTATCTCAATATAAAAAGTCATTAAAAAAAGCCTTATTCGTAAAAGATAAAATAGTTTATCATCAGCCATTGACCATAACTCGAGAAAAGAAAACGCTTCCAGTTATATAGTCCAGTCCACCATATTATTCCACAGGTTCACCATTTCCAGATTGTGCATACCCAACCGTCCATATTTTTGGGCCAAACAAACTGGCCCGCATCAAGTAACAAAATGAGAAAAAGGAAAAGGGAAAGTAAGGATATATGATGAGTAGGGAAGAATAAGAATAAACCGACCCTTGTTGTGTCATGGGTTTCTTGCCACACTTTGCTTTCACTGTTTTTTAACGTGGAAAGTCTACATAGATATTAAGTAAGAAACCATTAAGTCGGTTTCACGAATCTTCTTTCCATCTTTCTTTCTCAAACCTTCCTCATGAAGATTCTGGTGGAGTTGTGATTAATATAAATACAATCCCATCTACTCATTTCATCAACTTAAGCTGTTTGTTTTGTGATTCTCGTGTCTAGGTGCTTGTGTAACTGATCAAGATGAGTGATCCCAAGTATGCTTACCCATACCCTGCTCAAGGTACAATCACTTCATCACTTCAATTACTTGTTTCTTATTACATAATTTCTTTGTAAATTATACAGATATCGGTTTTCTTGTGCTTCTCTTAATTTAGTGGAACTGGAGCTTCTCTCCCTCCCTCTCCCTCTCTCAATTTATGATTTGAATCAGAGGATTCAGTCTGTTCTATCTTCCCTTTGACACCTTTGAAATGTTCTGTGGAAAACAAAACCTACCTTTTTGATGAATACTGGTGGGCTCTTCTTCTTTAGAATCGCTTTTTCTTTTTCTTTTTTTTTTTTCAAGATACTGTTTGTTTGGATTATCTGTTGACAGGTTATTATCAAGGCCCCCTTGTAATGGCACCACCACAATATGCTGCTCCACCACCAAGAAGAGAACCTAGTTTTCTTGAAGGATGTCTTGCTGCTTTATGTTGTTGCTGTCTCATTGATGAATGTTGCTGTGATCCTTCCATAATTTTTATCAGCTAATTAGTGATCTTGGTCATTGTATCGTCTAGTTGAAGTGTTAGTGAATTTACTAAGAACCCTTTTCAGCTTTTTGATTGTTGTTTCTTGCATTGTGAACCTGTGATGGGTTGTTTTTTTTATTTTTGCTCGATAAAGAAAAGATATATTGAGAAGATTAGCAGCCAAAAATAGCAGCTAACCACCAAGCAAACATTCTGTGATAGGGGTTGATAACTTGATATCAAGTCTTAAAGAGTTGCTCCTTCATGATCTTTGGGTTGTATTTTATGTAGTTTCTTACGTAAAGCCATGTTTTGACAATGGAAATGAGAGCATCTCAAGTTTAAAAATCCGGGTTTAGTTAGTTGGCATGTATCACTGCCACTGGCCACCACTGAAGTATGCTCATTAAAAACAATTCTCCCATGGTTATGGAAAGTCTAATGATCTATGTAATAGAAGATATTTACCTTATTTACGGTCACAGGATATTCTCCTTAATTGACCAAAACCATAATAATATATATATGCCCATTATTCTCTCTAAAAGAGGTAAGGGGTGTTTTACCAAAACTCTGACATGGTATCAATAGCCAAAGATTGATCCTTCTTCTTCTTCTTCCCTAACAACTTCCATGGCGGGTGATAAAAAAACCCTACACCCGGCCTTCACAGTTACTAATATCAAAAACCTTATACCCATATTTTTAGACATCAAACAGGATGAGTACTCTTCATGGGTCTTTTTGTTCAAACTCCATCTTCAAGCACACAACCTAATGTTTCTTATAGATGCATCAACCCCGCCGTCGGATCTAGACGCTTCCACCGTCCTTCAACTGAACACCTCACCCATTTGCTGCTCGCTGGGCCTATCCATCTTACTCAACTGCTGGCCCAAGCACACCGTACTCAGCTCCTGCTCGCTGGGCTTCTCCACCGAGCGCCTATCCAACTGCTGGCCCAAGAACTCCTAACCATCATGTCCCATACTGGGGTTCGTACTCAACAGCACCAGGGCGTGGCCGTGGTCGCCAGAACCATGGGCGTGGGCGTGGCCGTGGCCGCCACACACTACCTGCCCGCACACATCAAGCTCTCCTCACTCCCACAACTGAATATCTACAACCAACGGATATTGCCGCAGCGTACAGCTCCATGAGTTTATACTCACCTGATGACAATTTCTATATGGATACCGGGGCCACATCACATCTCACTGCGGATTCAGGTACTTTAAATACTGTTTTTAATACTAGTAATATTCACTCCATCTTAGTTGGCAATGGTCACAGTATTCCAGTCACTGCCTCTGGTACCAAGCTCATAGATATTCCATCTCGCACCCTAAAGCTCAAAGATACTCTTGTTGCTCCCGACATAATCAAAAACTTGGTTTCTGTTCGTAAATTCACCACTGATAATCATGTGTCTGTTGAATTTGATCCGTCTGGTTTTTCTGTGAAGGATTTGAATTCGAGGAAGCTTCTCCTTCGATGTAACAGTTCCGGGGAGCTTTACCCTATTACTGCTTCTGCCGTATCACCTACAACATCGTCTCTGTCTCGTCCTATATCCCTTGCCGTGTGCTCTCATGATATTTGGCACAACCGTCTTGGCCACCCAGGGAAAGCTGTCTTAGATAATTTACGTGCAAACTCTTCCATTCAAATTAAGAAAAATCAGTCTACCAAACTTTGTCATTCATGTCAAGTTAGTAAACATGTTCGTCTGCCATTTTTTGAACCAAATTCTGTCACTTTTGCCCCTTTTGATATCATTCATAGCGACTTATGGACCTCACCATTGCATGTTGAAACTGGTTTTAATTACTATCTTATATTGTTAGACGACTTCACAAATTATCTATGGATCTATCCTCTCAAATTAAAATCCCAAGTTTATACCAAGTTCTTGGAATTTCATTCTTTCGTTAAAACTCAGTTTGAACGAGAAATCAAATCTTTTCAGTGTGACATGGGTCGTGAATTCGACAACTCTTCTTTTCATGATTTTGCTCACAAAAATGGGTTAGTTTTCCGTTTCTCATGCCCTCAAACCTCCCCTCAGAACGGAAAAGCTGAGCGAATGATTCGTTGTGTCAATGACATCACTCGCACGCTTATGTCTCATGCTTCGGTGCCTCCCAAATATTGGGCCGACTCCCTACATATGGCCGTCTACCTCCACAATATTCTTCCTTCCAAAATCCTAAATTTCTCTTCTCCTGTATCCATCCTCTATCAACGTCAACCAACATACTCTCATATACGTACTTTTGGTTGCCTATGCTATCCAAATTTGTCCGCCACTACTCCTCATAAGCTTTCTCCTCGTTCCACTAGGTGTGTTTTTCTTGGTTTTCCAACACATCACCGTGGCTATCGCTGTCTCGACTTAGCCACTCACAAAATCATCTTGTCTCGTCATGTGACGTTTGATGAACACGTTTTTCCATTCAAGGACAATGTGTCTATTCCATCAAACTGTCAAGACTCTTCTTCCGCACTGCCTTCCACTCTTCTTCCCATTCGCTTCCGCTACCCCACAGCTTCCTCTTCCGCTACACAGCAGCGCTCAACTGCTGCTCCACCACCTTCCACCACTGCACATGCACCTTCTCCTGCAGTGCAGCCCTACACACCTCCTCATCGTCGTTCTCCTACTGTCACTCCAACAGCGCCTGACTGCACTATCCAGGTAGTCACGCCTCCATCTTCCACACCGCCTGATACTACAGCCAACTCAACTCGTCCTATTACTCGTGCCTCCCGTGGAATCTTCCGTCCCATTCACCGATTGAATCTCAATGTTCAGACACAACATCATATCTCCAATCTGCCTAAATCTCACCTTTATGCTCTTAGGGATCCCAACTGGACCAAGGCCATGCTAGATGAGTTTATTGCTATGTTAAAAACTAACACTTGGGACTTAGTACCACGACCTATTGGAGCTCATGTTATTCGTTCCATGTGGTTATTTCGTCACAAGTTTAATGCAGATGGCACATTACAGCGACACAAAGCCCGTCTTGTTGCCAATGGTAAATCACAACAGGTTGGAGTTGATTGTTTTGAGACTTTCAGTCCGGTTGTTAAGCCTGCCACCATTCGTACCGTTCTCAGCATTGCCACATCCAGATCTTGGCCGATTCACCAATTAGACGTCAAGAATGCTTTTCTACATGGCGACTTGTCTGAGACAGTTTATATGCATCAACCTCCAGGATTTGTTGACCCCGCTCGTCCTGATTATGTTTGTCGTCTTCGACGATCTCTTTATGGTCTCAAATAGGCGCCTCGGGCGTGGTTCCAGAGGTTTGCGACTTTCATCACAGGTTGTGGTTTTCGGGGTAGTGTTTGTGATCCATCTCTGTTTATCTACCGGTCCGGTAGAGACACTGCATATTTATTACTATATGTTGATGATATCATACTCACTGCCTCTACTGATGCTCTCCTAGCCCGCTTTATCGACCTGATGAAACGGGAATTTTCTATGACTGATCTTGGCCCGTTACATCATTTTTTGGGTATTACTGCTACTCGTTTTTCCTCAGGGTTGTTTTTATCTCAGTCACTCTACACAAAGGACATCATTGCTCGTGCATCCATGACGAACTGCAATCCAGTATCAACTCCGGTCGACACACTCTAAGCTCAGTGCTACCTCTGGACCCGCACTTTCGGATTCTACTTTATACCGCAGTCTGGCTGGAGCGTTACAATACCTCACTTTCACTCGACCGGATATATCCTATGCGGTTCAGCAGGTATGTTTATTTATGCATGCCCCTCGGGAGCCACACATGCAAGCCATTAAGCGCATTATTCGATACCTTCAGGGCACTATTGATCATAGTTTGTCTCTATCGGTTTCGAATATTTCTGGCCTCACCGCCTATTCCGATGCTGACTGGGCGGGCTGTCCTGACTCACGCCGATCAACATCTGGTTACTGTATTTTTCTTGGAGACAATCTTGTCTCTTGGTCTTCCAAACGTCAAGCAACGATGTCCCGCTCCAGCGCTGAAGCCGAATACAGGGGTGTCGCTAATGCTGTGGCTGAAACAACCTGGCTACGAAATTTACTTCTTGAGTTACATATGCCATTACAGCGGGCTACTCTGGTGTATTGTGACTATGTGAGTGCTGTCTACATGTCTGTTGATCCAGTTCAACATCAACGCACGAAACATGTAGAGATTGACATTCACTTTGTTCGTGAACGGGTTCGTATTGGTGATATTCGTGTCTTGCACATCCCTTCCGAACATCAATATGCTGATATTTTCACTAAGGGTCTTCCAAGACAGTTATTTATTAATTTTCGTTCTAGTCTTAGCGTTTGTTCCTCTCCCGCTCAGACTAAGGGGGTGTAATAGAAGATATTTACCTTATTTACGGTCACAGGATATTCTCCTTAATTGACCAAAACCATAGTAATATATATATGCCCATTATTCTCTCTAAAAGAGGTAAGGGGTGTTTTACCAAAACTCTGACACTATGGGAAAGATGTTACGAGTCCAGGTCTGTCCTATCCTGAAGGCACAGGAGGGTGATGCCTTAGCTAAGTGTGCGTAAAACCGGTATTGAAAAAAAAAAAGATACTTGCAACGACAGAATCACATACAAGGATGTGGAAATTTTCTCTATCGCTGAAACCATAAAAGCTATAAAGAAAGCGAACAAGAAGGAAAAACAAAACATCACGAAGTAGTAACTAACACTCGGGATATAACTTGGAAGTCGGACAAACAACCAGCCGACCCAGATAGACCTCTAAATCATTTATCCACATATATCAACAGCAATTTCGTCATTGGTCACAGTTTCATCGTGTTGCGTGGAAATTAGTACACGAAATCTACTTAGATGGGTTGGTCACAGAAGCAAGCGACTTTCTCTTCCCACTTAGCTACAACACCATTATTTACTGAGGCTCAATGCCAAATTATAACGCACCCACTCAGATCAGGGCACCATCACGATATCTTGTTAAAATTTATTAGAAACACATTTACATTAAAGTAACTCTTTTATTAGTTTGGTGAAAACACTATACAGCTTGGGGTTGACACTAAATGTGATAACTGTTGGTTAAACTTCCACATAGAAGTCACTAACAAGCTGGTTAGGACAAGATTAGGAAATTGATGTAATCCTAAGGGAATTAGAAGTCATCTAGTTCTAAGAAAAGGAAAGACATGTAATAAGATAATAGGACTAGGAAAAGGAATTCATAGTTCTATATATATATGATCACCAAAGTTGTGGTTGATCATATGAGCAAGATTAGAGTTTGTGTTTAGTTTTGAGAGATTTTCTAAACATCAATAAAGAGAGTTGTCTTTATATAAGCTAAGTTTCATCTTGCAATTGCCATTAATTGGTATTAGAGCTTGTTTCTGAGCCATGGAAAACGAAACCACCATTATGGGTGCAAAACAGTTCACGCCACCATCAATACAAGTTTCAATCCTCAACGCCACAAACTACACAGTATGGGCCATGAGAATGAAGGTACTGATGAAAATCTACAAAGTTTGGGAAACAATTGATCCTGGTACATTGGACCCAGACAAAAACAATGTTGCCATTGGATTACTCTTTCAAGCAATACCAGAATGTCTTGTTCTACAAGTTGGTGAACAGGAAACTTCAAAGAAAATTTGGGATGCAATAAAGGCACGTAATCTCGGAGCTGATCGAGTTAAAGAAGCCCGTCTGCAAACCTTAATGTCTGAATTTGAAAGAGTGAAGATGAAAGACACTGATACTATTGATAGCTTTGCAGGAAAGCTATCAGAGATAGCCTCAAAAGCTGCGTCACTTGGACAATCCATTGATGAAGATAAACTGGTAAAGAAGTTTCTCAATAGTTTACCAAGATCCAAGTATATTCATATCATAGCTTCTCTCGAACAAGTCTTAGATTTAAATAAGACTAGCTATGAAGATATAATTGGAAGATTGAAAGCATATGAAGAAATAATCCTTGATGAAGAAAACAATGGAGAAGCTCAAGGAAAACTCTTGTACACAAACTCTTACCAACAAAACTCTGCGACAAGAGGAAGAGGTCGTGGAAGAGGTGGTAGAGGAAACAGAGGCCGAGGAAGGGGAGGAAGGTTTAACTCACAAGATAGAACAACAAGTCAGAATGATCAAAACCAAGGGAAAGAAAAGAAGGATAGATCAAACATTATTTGTTACAGATGTGATAAACCGGGACACTTCTCCTCTGTATGCCCTGAAAGAATACAAAAGATGGAAGAAACAAACAAGAATGAAACAAGGGAAGCAGATACATCACTTTTCATGCACGAAGTTGTATTCTTAAACGAAGGGAAACTAATACCAAAGAATACGAATCAAAGGATGGAGAAGAAGGAATCTGGTATTTAGATAATGGAGACAGCAATCACATGACTGGTAAGAGACACTACTTTTCTGAACTCAATGAGAAAATCAAAGGACAAGTGAAGTTTGGGGATGAATCTTCTGTAGAAATTGAAGGGAAAGGATCAATTCTATTTCAGAGCAAGACCGGGGAACAGAAGCTTGTTACAAACATCTACTTCATCCCAAACTTACAAAGCAACATTCTAAGTTTAGGACAAGCTACAGAAGTTGGATGTGATGTTAGAATGCGACAAGATTATCTAACAGTTCATGACCCAAGTGAAAGACTTTTAGTTAGAGTCTCACGCTCACAGAATAGACTCTACAAGATAAGTCTCATGATTGGAAGGCCATTGTGTTTGAATATGAGACTGGAAGATCAGACATGGAAGTGGCACGCAAGGTTAGGACACATAAGCCTTAGAACCTTAAAGGCAATGTCTCAGAACAAGATGGTTCGAGGACTACCACAGATAAATGATAAAGCAAAAATCTGTGAATCATGTTTAGTTGAGAAACAAACTCGTCAAGGTTTCCCAAAAGTAACAACATTCAGAGCCTCAAAGCCATTAGAGCTTCTTCATGCTGATTTATGTGGTCCTATTACACCATATACACCACAACAAAACGGAGTGGTGGAGAGGAGAAACAAGACTCTAATGGAGATGACAAGAAGTTCTTTAAAGGCTATGCAGGTACCTAATTATCTATGGGGATAAGCTGTACGATACTCCACATACCTAATAAACAGGATACCTACGAAAGCTCTGAAAGACATCACTCCATATGAAAGTTTGCGAAAGATAAAACCAAACATAGATCATTTAAGAGTGTTTGGTTGCAAAGAATACGCAAAAGTTGATTCTGCAACTCTTAAGAAACTGGATGATCGATCTCAGACCCTTGTGCATCTAGGAATTGAGCCTGGATCCAAAGCTTATAGATTATTCAATCCAACAACGAAAAGAGTGATAGTGAGTCGAGATGTGGTATTCGATGAAAAAGCAAACTGGAACTATAAAGAAACTAATGATGGATCAAGTAGGGATCCAGGAATGTTTCACATGATATGGGGTCAAGTAATTGATGAAGGCGAAGGACCCATAATCATCAATACCAATGATGTTAATCAAGAAGAAGAAGAGAATAATGAAAACACTGAGAATAACGAAGAAGAAGAAGAAGAAGAAGAGGAGATCGATGAAATAACTCAACCCATTCCACTGCGAAAATCAACAAGACAGATACAAAAGCCACAGTATATGGAGGATTATGTTCTTCAAGCTGCAGAAGAATGTGAGATTATGCTACTTTCTGTTAATGATGAACCAAGGAATTTTCAGGAAGCAAAGGTCTCGACTAAATGGACACAAGCATGTAGAGAAGAAATTATTTCAATCAACAGAAACAAGACTTGGTTTCTAGTTGATAAGCCAGGTGGGGTAAAAGTGATTTGTCTTAAGTGGATCTTCAAAATAAAACAGAATGCTGATGGTACTGTCAACAAATATAAGGCAAGACTTGTAGCTAAGGGATACGTTCAAGAATCAGGCATAGACTTTGATGAAGTTTTCGCACCAGTTGCTAGACTAGAGACAATTCGTCTCTTAATAGCAGAAGCAGCATCAAACTCATGGGAAATTCACCATTTAGACGTTAAGACAACATTCTTACATGGTGAATTGCGAGAAGATGTGTATGTTGAACAACCAGAAGGTTTCGAAGTAAAGGGACAAGAACATAGAGTTTACAAGTTGACAAAAGCTCTATATGGTCTAAGACAAGCTCCTCGAGCCTGGAATACAAAGTTAGATCAAATCTTAAGAGAAATCAGATTTGTTAAGTGCTCTAAAGAAACATCAGTATACAGAAGAGAAGAAAAGGGAACGCTTCTTGTGATTGCAGTCTATGTAGATGATCTATTTTTGACTGGCAACTCCCTTAAGGTGATCAATGAGTTCAAGAGAGAAATGTCATCAAAGTTTGAGATGTCAGACCTCGGAAAACTCACTTATTACCTTGGCATAGAAGTCCATCAAGGAGTAGATGGGATTCAGATTAAACAAGAAGCTTCTGCAAGGAGAATTCTGAAAGAAGCAGGACTTGAAACTTGTAATCCAACTAAGATACCAATGGAGTTTGGACTTAAAGTTTCAAAGGCACAAGAAGAAGCTGAGATTGATCCAACGAGTTATAGAAGAAATGTTGGATGCCTTAGATACTTGTTACACACAAGACCAGATTTGGCTTTCTCTGTGGGAGTAGCAAGTTGTTATATGCAGAGTCCACGCAAGTCTCATGGTGATGTAATAAAGCAGATATTAAGATATATAAGAGGAACAATCACGTATGGATTGAAGTATGGTCGAGGAGGATCAAAAGGAATTGTTGGGTATAGTGACAACAGTCATAATATTGACCAAGATGATGGAAAAAGTACAACTGGTCATATATTTTATCTAGGAGAAGCACCTATTACATGGTGTTCACAGAAGCAAGACATTGTAGCCCTCTCATCCTGTGAAGCTGAGTTTATGGCTGCAACAGAAGCAGCTAAACAATCAATATGGCTTCAAGAACTGTTGGGTGAAATCAAAGGAAGAGAACCTGAAAAAGTTCTTATCAAGATTGATAATAAGTCTGCAATTGCACTCACTAAAAATCCAGTGTTTCATGGGAAGACGAAACACATTCACAAAAAGGTATCATTTCATACGAGAATGCATCAAGAAGGAGGTCATTAACGTAGAACACATACCTGGAACTGAGCAGAAAGCAGATATATTGACAAAGGCATTAGCTCGGATCAAGTTTGAAGAAATGAGACAATTGATTGGAGTACAAGATATGTCACGGGTAAGGTTGAAGCTTAACGGGGAGAATGTTGGTTAAACTTCAACATAGAAGTCACTAACAAGCTGGTTAGGACAAGATTAGGAAATTGATGTAATTCTAAGGGAATTAGAAGTCATCTAGTTCTAAGAAAAGGAAAGACATGTAATAAGGTAATAGGACTAGGAAAAGGAATTCATAATTCTATATATATATATGATCACCAAAGTTGTGGTTGATCATATGAGCAAGATTAGAGCTTGTGTTTAGTTTTGAGAGATTTTCTAACATCAATAAAGAGAATTGTCTTTATATAAGCTAAGTTTCATCTTGCAGTTGCCATTAATAACATACAGATCTTTCCGTCAATTTGACTTCATTATGAGGCAATGAAACACTAATAATACTCTAAGATATACATGGGGTCTGGGGGTGGATTCCAGCAAGAGAAGACAGGCGGCTAATGCGGATACCCGAATTCAGTCGATACTGGGGGATATCAAACTTGGCATGTCTTATGGTCAAAAATTCGGAAAACTGCGTAACTTGATTGGCTACGCGCTTGCATTTTTCATCCAAGACCTGTAACGAGAAAAAAAATCAATTATTTTCTATTAAAAATGAATAATATGTATGCTACAATAAAGATGGCAGAACTCAAGGAAGGTAGGTTTTTTGGCTTGTAAAACTATTTGCTTCGACGAAGTTTCATAACTTGGGTATAAGTCTGGCTAGAGAATTGAATTTGCAGCAAGTAATTATAGAAGGTGATACTCAAGGAGTTACAGACATGATTAATGGTCCGCATGATCATAATCCGTCTCATATTAAGATGGAGATTATTAGAGCAAAGGAGAGTCGTTTTGAGTTTAAGGACATTATGTTTACGTTTGCTCCTAGAAGTGCTAATATAAAATGAGAGGTAATTGATCTGACTTAATTCCTCGAAAAATAAATAAGTAGAAAAATATAGTAGAAAAAAGATTACGCACCATATATTCTCCTCTTATTTCTTGGATGTAACTTTCCCTGTCTCTCTTTCTCTTTAGTGACGTGTAGTCTTGAAGACTGAAGGCCTAGGACCTCTTCCTCTTCCTTCGAGACTCTTCTTTCTTTTCGAAAAAAGGAAAACATGATCTCTTTTTATCAAATATGTAGTCCTCAATTTCTTCTCTGTATTCAAAGTCGGATACACACTCTTCCATCCACTCAATGTGTGATTTAGGAATATAACCACGGGCATCCAATATATCCCAAATAAGTAATTTCATTTGGAACAAATTCAAGTAGGCCAATTTTTCTTTAAGATAAGTTTCCTCGAGAAGGTTATCCGACTCGTGCCATTCATGGGAGAGCTTTGAATCGAGTTCTTTAAGCACCTTTACATGGTGAAGCAAAGAATCTTTTGTAGGACAGCATTCTTGGTCAACTCCTCCATTTAAAGCATTAATATAAGCAGATTGTATAGAACTTACGTATTTGAAATATCCATCAATAATCCCCATTTTAAAACCGGAACTAGTAGATCCCCAGTTATCAATCAAATTCACCGTATCCAATTGGGAAAGCCTGAAAAAAGAACTTTTATGCTTGTCAGTTTCCCGGAAAACTTCCATGATGACTCGCTAATAAAACTTCTATGCTTGAGAGAGAGCGAACCAGAGAACTTTCGCCGGCGGAGAAGGAAGAATACTATAAGTGATAAACTTCTATCACTACCTTCTCACGTAGATTGATGACGAAGATCGTCCGCTAGAAATAATGCAGAACGGATGTGGAAAATAATAGTGATTACACTGGACTTGTCTCTTTTTATAGAAAAACAGTAGAACAAGTTAAGGAAACTAAGGAAACTTTAGTTAACTCGAAACCAGTATCATTCTAAAAATAAACAACTTCTTAAAATAAATAAATTCTAAAAACAATAATTACCTAAAACTAGTTTGTGTTATGTTGTGATTGTTTAATTTGCATCTCTTTTATTAAAAACTAGATTTGGTAATGAGGAGGAATAATTTCTTGAAACAGAGAGAGGTCGAGCAAACGATGGACGGAGACGGACAGAGAACAACAAAAGATCAAAATTAACCAAAATTCAAAGGTCTTAACCTAATCAAATATTTGATGTTCACATCTACCTGAACATCAAATACTTTAAATAGTAAACAAAGGCACCCTCTAAGACTCCCAAGCTATAATTATAGATATTCTTATCACTCTGGTAAATGTAGCCCTTCAACTGCCAAGTCCATAGATATTCTCATCACTCTGGTAAATGTAGCCCTTCAAGTGCCAAGTCCTTGAATGTCTCAGTACCGATATCCAAAGCTATTACGACAAAGTTGGGTCACTAATTTTAGCTCCTAACCAGTGCAGAACTCTATTTACAATTACCCAGGGTATTTTATAACTAGGAAAAAGATAAGGTACACGACGACCAATATCTTTCCATGAATTTGATCCCAACGTATACACTTCGACGTCAGATCCACTATCATCATAATTATTATAGTAATAGTCCACGACTCTTACAACCTTGTAATCATCAGCATGATAGTCATAGCCAAAACCATACAAAGGCCAGTGTCCTGATCACTTGAAAAATGGTTTGGTGAAGGTAATTCTTTGTACTCATTAGAAGATGGGTTCCAAAGATCTATAGGCCCTTAAGACTCCCGAATAGTAAGAGGAAGGGTTAGTTAAGGTTCGTGTTAAACTAATCGAGTTATTATCGGCTAAAACGTCTCTTGACCGGTCTAATAGCGTTGACGTGCTTGAGGGTCCTTACAGTAACTGGCCAAATCGATATTCTCGGTAATTTTGTGGGCACTTTTGGATCCCTGGGAAGGCGGTATGGGACGTTTGCTCAGAAGGTCTAAATTGTTGTTCATGACAACTCGACGGTACGTTATTTGACAACTAGCCGAACGAATACCTTGTTGAGAAATCCTTTGGAAACTAGCCCAACGGATATTTCTTTGCAATATGATTTCTGAGCATCTGGTGTGAGACTTTTTCTCAGGAATCCAAACCGAAGAAATTGTCCATAATAGTTTTTGTTTTGAATTTCAGAGACGAAATTCAAAAAAGGGTGAATAATGTAACATTCCGTGTTTTTAGCATGACCCGTGCTGAAAGATGCGCAATGGCATGAGATGAAACTTCATCTCAAGCTCCGTTGCATGTTAAGAGGAACATTGGCCTAGGCCAATACGATGCCAAAAATGGCATATCGCGTTGGCATATTGACCAAGGCTAATATGGCACGAAAAAGTGTAAGCTGTAAGCTATATTGGCCAAAGGCCAATCTCGCATCAAAAGATGCATTAGGACGGTTGGGTGGCTTGCCTAGAACAAGGTAGCGTCACAATGACGCCTTTCACAAGTCATTGGCCTATGGACAATATCGCAATAGGCCATAGCAGGCTGGCCTTGAAAATACTCAGCCATCATGGCTGGACATCGGAGTTGGCATTGGCAATGACAATGTACAACCATCATGGCCGGACATTGGAACTGACATGTGAACCAAAACAGAATGCTCAGCCATCATGGCTGGATATTCAGGGAAACATGGCAACGTCCATGAATAGTGAAGTAAACACCTCAAAAGTGAGACCTGGTGAATGATATTTGCTCCCCTAACCTAAGTTCTAAAAATGTCAAATTAGTTTATATAGGGAGGGGTAGTTGATTGAAAGTTCACTTGCGGACTATGCACCAAGTAGGCTTCATAGCTTAGCCGGAACGGTGTAAATAATGCTTTGGCCTCATTTATAGCTGCACGGCAATGCCAATGGAACATGTTAAGCATGAGCATGACCATGCCATGCCGCGGACTCGATGATGCATTCCTTCAATGCATTTTGACCGAACGGCACAGATAGTTATAGGCTGCCTATGATGGCGTCACATGAATAAAACTGCAATGACCTCAAGTACATTGAATTTACTGATTAGGTTGGAGTTTGTGATCCATTATCTGCTAATATCTTGATTGCTCACCCTTCTATGTTGGCAACAGTACCACAGTTTCTCTTTGGTTACAAATTCTCTGAATGTGATCTTATATTATAATTCTTTCTTGCACAATAGTTAGAAAAATATCTAAACATGGGTCTCTGTGAGTAATTTCTAATATGTATTGGTTCTGCATATGTGGGTCTGCAGTTAACCTAACTGGGATGAAGATTTTATTGATCCTTGTAAACTTGTAGTTGGTCTATGACCACCTGTTCTTCTGAAAATCTTGCCATTGAACTGTAAAGTCTCTCACTTTTTCTCTCTAGGTTTTTTGAAATGTCTAAAGAATTTGATATCAGGGACATGGTTTTTGATGGGTTTTATTTTGTTGCAGAGGAGCCCCTAGTCAGAATTTATCAGGAACTTTATTAGAGGGAATTGGGAATCTTACAAATCTTGGCCAATACCTTAAGAATGATACCGACTAATCTAGTTATGTGGCTGATGATGGAATTTACATACAATAAGATATGGAAATTTTCTTCTTTTATTGAAATCATAAAATCAACAAATTCCATTAACATTCTTCAAAAGGAGACGAATCCCTGAAAGCACACAAGAAAGAAACAAACACTTATGATCTAACTTGAAGTTAGGCATACAAAACATAGATTTTTATTAGTGAACAACCACCCAAGACACATAATGGCGGACCTCAGCAAACAAACTTTAACTTAAGCCTTCTTGAGTGGCTTCACAACCTCCCAAGTGAAGTCAGGGTCATCCCTACCAAAGTGACCGTAAGCTGCAGTCTTCAAGAACCTGCTGTTTCCTCCCCTCTTAAGATCAAGGTTGATTGAGATCATCCCTGGTCGGAAATCAAAACTCTCCTTCACAATCTGTAGAATTTCCTTGTCTGGGATCGTCCCTGTTCCATAAGAATCAACAAATACTGACAAAGGCTCTGGAACACCAATAGCATATGAAACTTGGACGATGCATCGTCTAGCTAAACCACTAGCGACGATACTCTTTGCTGCCTGTCTTACAATGTACGCCCCACTTCTGTCCACCTTGGTGGGATCTTTGCCGGAGAATGCACCACCACCGTGAGCTCCCCAACCGCCATAGGTGTCAATGATGATCTTACGTCCAGTAAGACCAGCATCACCATGTGGACCACCAATAACGAAACGACCTGATGGGTTCAAGTGGAAGATGGTTCTATCATCTAGGTACTTCTCGGGAATGACTGGCTTGATGACATGCTCCTTAAGATCAGCAGCAATTTCGTCATTGGTGACAGTTTCATCATGTTGCGTGGAAATCAAAACGGTGTGGACACGGATGGGAACCATGGCACCCTTGTCGTTTTGGTATTCGACGGTGACTTGGGTCTTACCATCAGGTCTCAACCAGGCACAAGTACCATTTTTGCGAACATCAGTTAGACGAGCTCCAAGCTTAGTTGCAAGAACGTGGCTAAGGGGCATCAACTCTGGGGTCTCATCAGTGGCATACCCGAACATGTGGCCTTGATCACCGGCACCAATATCCTCAGGACGTTTGGTTAAGTGACCATGGACACCCTGAGCAATATCAGGACTCTGTTGCTCAATATTAACCAGAACCTTGCATTTATCAGCATCAAGGCCGAAGTCATCAGATACAAACCCGATATTACGACAAGTATCCCGAACAATCTTCTCATAGTTGACATCAGCCTTTGTTGTAATCTCTCCAAAAACCATAACCATGTTTGTTTTGGTGCAAGTTTCGCAGGCTACCTTACTGTCAGGGTCTTGTTCAAGACAGGCATCAAGAACTGCGTCGGAGATCTGGTCGCACAGCTTGTCGGGGTGTCCCTCGTTAACAGATTCAGAGGTAAACAGGAAAGTTTCCAATGCCATCTCTTCCGAACTATCAAAATCAGAACAATCAAACCCATGTCATTTTCGTACCAAGTACTTCAGTTCAATCTCAAATACTACACAATTTATCAAGATATAACTGAACGACTTTTACGTAAAGTAAGCAAATAAGTTTAAATTATCTGAATTATACTGAATCACAACTTAAGAAGAGTCAAAATCCTTCAGTTACATGATAAAACAGTGTAAAAAAGACCTGATTTTTCTTACTGAAATTTAATAGGAATTAAAAATAAACAGAATACAAAAATGATTTTAATTTAAAATACCTGAAAAAAGAGCAATACCCTTGAAAGAAAGTGCTATAAAGATCAAATTCTTGTTTTAGTTCCTTCTTCCTTTTGCTGAACTCTTGCAAGTTTTCATTTCAGAATTCAATTCGGTTCACTATTTATAGACTCAGCGTTCAGTATACAATTTGGTGGTGACACTAAACTTGGTGTTGACATACAATTTGATATACATACATTTTATTATACAAATGTGCTAATTAGCTATTGGTGTTGACACTAAACTTGAGTAAGTATAAAATATTAGAAATGTGCTAACTATTAATAAACACAAATCTTTCGGTCGATTAATTTGTCTTCATTACGAGGCAATGAAACACTATTCTAAGAAAGAAAACTAAAGATTTATCACATAGTGGCGGCGTATGTGAGTATATCAGACCTCTCCCTAGTCATAGTTACCTCTAAAGATCCATTTCTCTTAATTACCTGTTACTCTTAAAATATTTCTTAATTAATCTATTTGGAAGTGGGTGCCGCACAACATGGTGGATGAATGTATATTTAACAATCCATGGAGTTGTTGAGGTTGGTACAGTGTTTTGTTGGAGTATCTTTCCCTTAGAATATTTCATTCTTAGCTTAGTTACATGTCACGGATCAAGAAAAGTTTAGTTAAAATTCTGATTAGCATTACTAAGAAAATATTTTGCTCGTGCATTGTTCTTATCTAACAAGATTACAACAAACCTCGCTGTGATAATAGTTGGAAAAACATTTATATGAAAAATTTGTGCAAATTAAATTGATTAAATGGCGTTCTAATATTAAATGGTTTGTGGATAAATATGTTTGTGTATTATTATTATTATTATTATTATTATTATATTGATGGGAAAATGAATATATTAACTAGCAAATATAGTACATAAGATTTATAATTTTTTCTCATTTTTACAATTTGGTTTCTATCAAATACATTAGAGATAATGCTAGATTGCTTAATTTTTTGTTGCAATTTCGTAGACATATGTTGAAGGCTCTTTATTCTTACTTTCTTGGCAATTCGATCCGCTGCTGAATTGTATTTTCTATTTGTAAACTTTACCTGAGTTTGAGGAAGATTTTTTAAAATTGTCTTGGCTTCTTGAACGGTGTTTTCGGTTGTCCATGAGAGATTTGTGTTGTCCATGTTGATGTTGTCTGCCAAGACTTTACAATCAGTTACTATTGAAACGCCAGACAGGACGTTGTCTCTTAGCCATATGACCGCTTTTTGTAAAGATTTCGCTTCCGCATGAAGAGCCGGAGTAACTGTCTCTGATCTGCTGAAAAGTGCATAAATGTCTGGTGATCTATTGAATAAACGATGTGAGCGCATCCCGTTGAAAAGTCTTCTTCCTTGAAAGAAGCATCAATAAATATTATCCGATCTGTGTTTATATCTGACCATTTGGTATTAATCGTCATCAACTGATTGTTATCCAGTCCCTTTGTTTTAATCTTTTGAGGGATGGATTGCAAAAATATGTTGATCTGATCAATTAGTTGCATTGGATTTGGGGTTATCTTTTCAAAAACCACCGAGCATCTGTATTTTCATATGAACCATAAAATGGTTGAGATTTTTCCTACCAAATTATCCAAATATGGGTTTAAAAGCCACCCTTTAACCCATGATGTAATCGGATTCGTATTAGCTGAAAATGTTAAATTCCCTAGCGAAAATCTGAACCAAATAGCTCTGGCGAAAGGGAAAGATCCGAATAGATGATTCTCGGTTTCCTAAACATGAGAATTGCATAGTTGGCAGTTTGAGTCAATTTCCGGGTTATGCGCCCCTAGTCTCGAAGATGTAGGCAAAGCTTTTCCATCTAGCTTCCACACAAAAAGTTTAATTCTTGGAATTGCTTGAATTTTCCATATACTTTTCCATGGGAATCTATTAACGAATTATCATCTTCTTGAGCTTGATTTGCTAAGAAATTATAAATGTTTTTTGCCGAGAAGAGTCCTGAATGATGGTGTAACCATTGGATTTTGTCTTCTTCTTCTTTTCTCGGGGTCATGGCTTGAATTTTCTTTCTAACCTCCGGGCTAAAGTAACTGTCTAGTTTTCCTTGATTCCATTTATTCTCTATAGTTATGAGCTCTTGAACTCTTTTTGGAGTTGTGTCCTGCGAGTCTTGTGGTTGCGGTATTATTTCCGAATTTGGAATCCACCTGTCTTCCCATATTTTAACCGAGTTTCCATTTTTAACTTGCCAGACGAAGTTTCCTTTAATTAAATCTAGACCTTTTCGAATGCTTGTCCAAATCCAAGATAATTTAGAAACATTAGAAGCTTCCAGAGGATGAGAATTCGGGAAATATTTTTCTTTGATAATTTTTGCCCATAGTTGGTCTTTTTCTAAAATTAATCTGCTGGCTAGTTTAGTGAGAAGTGCTATATTAAATTGATGAGGGTTTTTAATACCTAAACCACCTTGAGCAATAAGCTTGCATATGTACTTCCAAGCTCTGATGAATCCTACTTGTCTTTTTTGTCCTTCTTTATTCCACCGAAAATTTCTTTGGATACGATCTAATTGATTCAAGGTTTCTTTCGGTATGGCAAGCACCTTCATTTGGTACGTTGGGAAAGCTTGAAGGATAGATTTTATCAGAACCATCCTCCCCGCTTCAGATAGGAGTTTGGATTTCCAGCCTTGTAAAGTGGAGTAATATTTTTGTAGAAGCGGCTCGAAGTTCGCTTTCCTATTTTTATCAAAAAATAGAGGAGTTCCGAGATATCTATCATCTTTGGTCATCAGGGGAACTTTAAGAATTCTGGCTATAATTTTTCCATGTTTAGGATGAATTTTTTGGTTGAAGTAGACACTGGATTTTTGTAGGTTTACCATTTGTCCTGTTATATCCCCGAATAGGGATAGAACGTCTAGAATATTTTTTGCTTCCCCAGATCAGCTTTTGTAAAAAGGAAACAGTCGTCTGCGAAGAAGAGATTGGAAATATTTGAAGCATTTTTATTGATTCGGAGGCAGGAAATTTTCATCTCCATTATCGCATTTTCTAGAAGCCTTGATAGGATTTCCATATTAGAAAAAGGTTCGGAGAAAGGGGGTCTCCTTGTCTTAAATCTCTCGAGGTTTTGAATTTTTACCCGGGATATCCGTTGAGGAAGATTAAGTAAGAAGCAGCAGAAATGCATATTAATATAAGATCTATCCACTTTTCATCAAATTCAAAGCTAAGAAGGCCCCTTTCGATAAAATTCCACTCCACTCTATCAAAAGCTTTTTAGAGAGATTTAATTTAAGGGCCAGATACCCTTTTGTCGCTTTCGAAGTTTTCATAGGATGGATGAGCTCATGTGCGATTATAATATTATCGGTGATTTGTCTTCCCGGAAGGAAATCAGATTGGTTGGGAGAAATAATTTTGTTAAGAATAGGCTTTAAAATATTCGCGAGAATTTTTGAGATTAGTTTGTAGATGGTGTTACTTAGACTTATTGGTCTAAAATCACCCAGAGTTTGAGGAGTTGAAATTTTTGGGATACGGATAAAATGAGTGGTTTATATCATTATCAAGAATACCGGTTTTAAAGAACTCCTGGACTGTATCAACAATATCTGGACCGAATATTTCCCAATTAGCCTTGAAAAAACCCGGTTGAAATCCATCGGGTCCTGGAACGCCCCACTGATTCATATTGGATAAAGTGAGCCAGATTTCATATTTGGTTGGGATTTCTAGGAAAGAGATATTTTCCATGTCAAATATACAAGGCTTTATGATGCTGGATAGGTCAAATCTACAATTGTTTATTTGGGTTGTACCAATGTGGGTAAAGTGGTTTACCAGAAGAGAAACCAGACTAAGAGAAAATGGATGAAATCAAAGCTTTGTACGAGGAAAAAAAACGGCTAAGAGAAAATGGATGATATCTAAGCTTTGTAAAAGGAAAAAAAAATGTGACTAAGGACGGAAAAAAAACTTGGAAAAAGAATTGATACCAGTCTTCACGACTAGAATGCAGCAACAGAACAAAAGATAGGCTGCTCAAAAGCAATTTAAGTTGAATTACAGATTATCCGATTGGCAGAGCTTCAAAGGAAAAAGGTTTAGACAATTGCCTAAATAAAAACAGATTAAGCACAAAGGATATTTAGGTCAAAAGCTGATCAGAAAGGTAAAAGACTACTAAAAAAAACAATAAACAGTAAAAAAGAGACTACTGAAATCAAGCTACCAAAATGATACTAAGCTAAGAATTAGAGCTCAAACAAGTAAGATGCTCATAGGCTCTGACTTTCTCCCGTTACACCAAGATCTTCAAATGGGGATATAGAATAGATTCTTCAAGTAGAGTTACGTTGCTAGGTGATAGAGTTGCTCCCAAAAGTATCTTCATTTCCGAACCTTTAAACAAATTGATGATCACAACGAGATATTGACGGTTCAATCCCAATTGCTTCTCTAATCTCTGTTGCCCTTTCCATAAGAAATCTAAATCATTGCTTGTCATAAATCACTCATCTAGTTATGACTGGAAACCACAGAGTCCACTTGAAGGAAAATATGAGATTATGAAGTTCAAAGTTCACCATAATGTCAAATTTTGTAAAAACACTGACGCTAGAGAATTCTAAATCTGATAATTGCCATAACAAATAAAATTTCTGAAATTAAGATGAATGAGAGAGTTAAGACCCAGATTTTCTTTTCCTTTTTTAAATTAAGACAAGAGAAGAAAAAATCTTCAGCTAGATTCCAATTGAAAAAAATCATTAGATGACACCCAAAACTCTAGTCTTATGGGAGAGATTGGATGGAGAGATTGGCCAAAATGTGTTGTAAAATGTGAAAAAACCGTTGGGAAAGAGTTAACACTCAATCTGGCTACTTCTTTCTCCTAACATTTGCTCGCAGTTTCACTAGCAGTGAGATAGAAACGCCGAATGGTTCGGCGCTCAAAAAGTGTCCAAAACGCTGAATGGTTCGGCGTTAAGAAAATCTAACGGCTGAGATTTAAAGCGCCAAACCGTTCGGCGCTAAAAAATTAACCAAAACACCGAACCGTTCGGCGCTAAGAAAAAGTGCCCAAAACGCCGAATGGTTTGGCGCTCCCTGATGACGTGTATGGCCAATCTCACAACTAGATATCTAATCCATAGGACTTAGGAGGTCGCCCAAGCTGACGTGGATGGCCAATCTAGCAGTTTCCAAACTCTCCCATAAGACTAAGCCTAACTAAATAGAAAAATCTCCATGCAACTCAATCTCGGCCGAATATGGTTAAAAGACACCTCAAGATTAGCAATACCCAAAAACAAAAACTATCTTAAACTTTCAAAAGACACCAAAAACAATTTCTGTCAGAAAGGGACAAGAAACTACCTAAATACTCAAGTTCAAGGAGAAATAAGAGATTAAAAATTAGAACCACATCACCACTGTCAAGAAGCAATCATGGTGATACAAAACCAAACCCATTGAAAAATTCATTTCAATTAAGGACAGTAATTTGCAATTATCAGATTATAAGAATTTAGGGTGAAAAGAAATATCATAATCTCAATTTAGGGCTAAAAAAATACCTGACCCCCTCAATAAACCGTCTTCCTTATCAGTTCTGAGAAGCAATATTTTATGTGATTGAACCACACTTGCAGAGAAAAATACAAGCTCCCACTTCCTTGAATAAATTTTTGAATCCCCTTAACGCTAAATCACATCCATAAGCTTGTGTAACGGGTTTCCATCAGAGCCTATGAACGGCGGAATTAGCCGCTCATGGCCTGATTAAAACAACAGAAATTGAAGAAAGGTTGGAAAATCGAAAAAGAAACTAGAAAATTTAGGTTTGATGATTGAAAAATCTAATTCATGAACAAAAGAGGTGATTTAGGTGCTAGTCTTATACATGCAAAGGATTAGATCTTCGACAGTGGAGAGAATCGGAGATGGTGGGTTGAAACGGCCGTCGCCCGATTCGCAGAGCTCCCCAGATTTGGGGTTCCAGTCTCTCTATGTATATTATTTTAATTTTTTTTTTTTTTTTTTTTGGAGAATGCGAGCAAATGCTTTCAATTCCATATGTTATACTTATATGAATATGTGACATAAGTGTGTGGGCTTCCAACCCAAAACTAATTGATAATAAGTTGAGAGGTTCTAAGGAGGATTATAAACCGCAGGATCACAGATTGTCCAGACAAATAGCCTGTTATGATACCATGTTAGAACATGGGCATCCAACTCAAAATCAATTGACAATAGGGAAAATTAGGAGCAGGCCCAAAAAAAAAATATTCTCGTTGTCAGGCCCAAAATTATTTTTGTTTCCCTGACATCTATGATTATATGAATTTTGAATAATGACTGCATAATCCTAATTTTTCAGGGGTATAATTAGTAACACAACTTGGATACAACATATCTAAAAAGCCGCGCCTTGGAATTTTACAAATTTTATATCGTTGGAAATCTTTTAAAGAGATATACACAACGAGTATAAACAACAAAACAAATTTTTTGTTTTTCGCGAAAAAATCAGAGGTGACCATCATTTTAGGAAAAAATTTCAAAAACTTGATACATAATCATTATGCAGCCACAAAAAAAGATGCATAACACATTATGCAGACACAACAAAAGGATGCATAAAACGTTGTGCAACCATATTTTGGTTCATGCATTTACTTATTTAGTTATGCAACCACTAAAACGATATATACGCCTAAAAAAATAACATCACAAAAAATAAAAGACGCATAATGAATTAAGCAATAATTTTCTCGACTACATAACAAGTTATGTATCCATTGTTTTGGTTAAGTTTAGTGCTTACAAAAAAAAATTAATGCATAATGTGTTATGCGGCCATATTTTTGGATGCATATCAAGTTATGCATCAATTTTTTTGTTTCGGTACTTACAAAAAAGTTATTGCATAATGCTTTATGCATCCATTTTCACGACTGAACAACATGTTATGAAGATATTTTTCTAGGTGCATGACAAGTTATCCAGTCTTTTTTTTTGTTGGTTTCAATAGTAACAAAAAAGTTGCTACGTAACGTGTTATGCAACCGCTTTCTGGACTGCATAACAAGTTATGCGACAAATTTTATAGATGCATAATAGGTTATGCAACCATTTTCTTAGCTGCATAAGAGATTATTCAACAATACCGAAAAATACCGAGAATGATAAAAGGCATCATCAAGATACACTTGAAAAATATGAGAAGAAGCTATTTGTTCTTGCTCAATTAATACATATTATTAACTCATAATCAATGTCTACAGGATAAATGAAGATCCCATCAAACAAAATTAATCGTAAAATGATGAAATTTACGTAATCAACATACACCATAATCCATAGCAACAACAGCTGAATATTAGTGCAACATCTCCTCGGCATTACCATCCTCCATGAGTATTGTCATCTCCATTTACTGCGGTAATAAAACTCATTCTCCATCTGCTTCAACTTGTGCTCAAAACCACACCAGATTCCACCTGCAATTCAGCTCAATAGTCTGCAATACCATGACATCACCAACACTTTCTGAATATATTTTGGCTTCCCCACAATAATAATATTACTTTAATGATGGAAATGTTTATTTATGAGTGCTTGAAACCACTTGTAGAGACATACGGAACCAAACATATTGATTTAGAGACATACCGAACCAAAACTTGTGCTTACAGCTCTTTGCAAGCAAAGTCTTAAGGTTATTTTAAGAAAATATATTCTTCTAGTGTCAGAATGTATTCTAGATTGCACAAGCACACTGGACAATCAATATCTCGACGAAATACAATACTTTGAAGATATCTGCAGTGTTTACTGGTAAACTTAACAAATTTGTTTAGCAAACTACTATTGTTACTGAAAGAAAATGTAAATAGGTTAAATCGGAATTGCAGAACATAAGTAACACCAAAAAAACCATTATCAAAAAGATATAAGATAGCCAAACAATATTAACAAACCGAATATTGTCACAGTATGTATTTAATTCGCATGCTAGATGAGAAAAAAAATGAAAAGTAATTGAAAATAACAAATCTTACAAAAACGAGAAAACTAACAAGAAACTAACATCAATTATTGCAAAGAATTCGAATTCAATGTTGAGAAAACTAGTGGAGTTTCATCCACAATTTATGTAACGTAAAGAATCACAAAATATTTAACTATTGAAATTGAGACTACCTTCTGGTTCAGAGCCATTGTTAACTACTTCCCCTTTGCATCCGCAAAACACCCAATAGCAAAACAAAATCAATACTTTTCGGTACCATGATTTAAATTTCTTAAATACAAACCAATTGTATGTTAATACCTTCAGAAAGTATCTATGTGCCATTATTTGAAGGCGCTAAACCCACATCTAGTCCCAAATCTGTACTTTCTCCTGCTGCGGACTAAAAGAATGGAATTTTTTTTTAAATGTTAGCATGCGAATTGAAACTAGATCTAACAAAAACGAGAAAACAAATCTTAAACAGGGGGTTAGTCGTGGGAGAGTTCGAGATATTTTAATGTATTTAGGTTTTCTCCTATTAGTCCTGAGGGAGTTTGAGGGAGTCTCTCCAAATATCTGTTAATCGTGGGGGAGTTTAGAGGAGTCTCCTAAACTCTCTAGAAAACACCTGTTAGTCGCTGGGGAGTTTAAAAAAAGCTCTTGAACTCCCTGTTAGTCATAAAACCCTACAATACTAGGAAGTTGGTTGCTTTGGGGAGTTCGAAGGAGTTTTTAGTGTATTTTGGTCTCACAACAAATCTCTCAAAAGAGTAGAGATTTGGGAAGGAGTTTGGTGCGTAGAAAACCATAGGAGAAAGAAGAGGAAACGTTTTTTTCCAGGTATGTTTTTTTTCTTCTTTGATCTCCATGATTGTTTATAATAGTTTGATTTGTGTATTATTTTGATTGTTTTCATATCTTTGATCTCCGTGATTGTTTATTTTGATTGTGTGTATAGTTTTTTTTTGTGGGTACTCTCTCTGTCAAAACCCTAATTTGTGGTTCAAAAGATCTTGGTAAGAAATTGCATAATTTGATTATAATGATATCTTTATATTCAACCGTTGGAATATGATGAAATTTGAGTATGTCGTAGTTTACCTTGTTATAGAAGTACAGTAAAATTTTCACGCGGATCAGGTCACGTTTGCTACTGCAAAGCTTGCACAATATATGACTATGGTCTGCTGAGTTTGAATCCCAAATAAAGGACTGATTCCTATTTATCTCATTCTCCGCTTATCGGACAAAGCTGAAATTTTAGTATGATATTTGTATATATGAAGGTTACCTACTATAGAAATTTCATGAAGTTTTGATCACTTTAGGTACACCAAAGTGTGAGAAATCCGGAACTGAATTCTGTATGCACGTATTGAAAGTAGTCGGGTTCTGAGTAATGTATCTTTTTAATGAACCGTTAGAATGCTATGATTTTTGAGTGTGTTGTGGAATATTGAGTTGTGAGTGTACCATACAAATGTAAAGAGGAACGGGTAAGTATTAGTACTGCAAAGATTGGACAATCTGAAACTGTGTTTCGGTGAAACAGAATTCTTTTACAGCTATCTTCATAATTTGTTGTGTCATCATGCATCAATTGGCTTGCTACTTTGCATGGGTGTCATTGAGAAACACTATCACTTGTTAATTCATCTTAGTTATACACATACTTATCTTCTATTCTATATGCCAAAGTTCAATACAGTGGCTACTTCATTCCGTATTGGCGTGTTTTAGCCAATTCATACGGTGCTTTTGTTATAATGATATCTTTAAATTCAACCGTTGGAATATGATGAAATTTGAGTATATCGTAGTTTACCTTGTTATAGAAGTACAGTAAAATATTCACGCGGATCAGGTCACGTTTTCTACTGCAAAGCTTGCACAATATATGACTATGGTCTGCTGAGTTTAAATCCCGAATAGGGGACTGATTCCTATTTATCGCATTTTCCGCTTATCGGACAAAGCTGAAATTTTAGTAAGATGTTTGTATATATGAAAGTTTCCTACTGTAGAAATTTCATGAAGTTCTGATCACTTTAGGTACACCAAAGTGTGAGAAATCCGAAACTGAATTCTGTATGCACGTATTGAAAGTAGTCGGGTTCTGAGTAATGTATCTTTTTAATGAACCATTGGAATGATATGATTTTTGAGTGTGTTGTGGAATATTGAGTTTTAAGTGTACCTTAAAAATTTCAAGAGGATCAGGTAAGTATTAGTACTGCAAAGATTGGACAATCTGAAACTGTGTTTCGGTGAAACAGAATTCCTTTACAGCTATCTTCATAATTTGTTATGTCATCATGCATTAATTGGCTTGCTACTTTGCATGGGTGTCATTGAGAATCACTAGCACTTGTTAAGTCCTCTTATTTAGACACATACTTCTCTTTTATTCTATATGCCAAAGTTCAATACAGTGGCGTACTTCATTCCGTATTGGCGTGTTTTAGCCAATTCATACGGTGCTTTTGTTGCAAGGAGTTGCTAAGGGATTTTCCTTGATTAACAATTTGTCTAAGTAGCTCTGCGTGTTAGTACTGTGTAATCTAGTATCACATTTTTTTTTATCATGTTTACATTAGACTGTTTGGTGTTATTACTATCCTTGCTTTGTTAAGTTCTAGTATTAGTCTAAGTACTAATGTAGCTAACATGTCACAACATAGAATGGAAAAATCCAGCTAACCTGCTGAAAACAACAAGAAGAAAAAGAATACGGAACCGGAAACGGAAGTGACTACGAATTACAAACAATGGACAACTCGAGAGACTGAGAAATTATTGGAACTGTTGGTAGAAGCTACACTTGAGAAGAAGAAAGACACTAGTGGATGTTTTACTAAGAGAATAGTGGAAGAGGAGATACTTCCAAAACTTAACCAAGCATGTGGTTGTGACAAATCTTTTGAGAACTATAAAGGGAAACATAGATGGATGAAGACTAGATTTGGTCAATATCAGGATTTGTTTAAATCTTGTACTTTTGGATTCGGTTGGGATGATGCTAACAAGATGATTACTGGATCCGACGAGATGTGGAACAATTATTTTGAGGTATGTGTATGTTACTTACTGAAAACTAAATTTGATATTTTTTTCTTCTATTTTGTGCAGAGTTCTAATTCATGCTTTATCCTTTATTTATTTTTTGTATGTTAACAGAGCCATCCAAACCAAACTAACTTAAGGGAAGATAATGGTAAAGACTATGGTGACTTGCTTATTGTTTTTGGGAATAAATGTGCTTCTGGAAAAGTTACAGTTGATCTTACCCATGAGGGTTCAAGTGCTAGAACCTGTGATAAGGAAGATGAACAAGATGATTACTTCGATGTTGATTATACTCAACGAGAGCAATATGATAATTCTTTTAACGTATCATACGTGGGATATGGCTTAGAGGAAAGTGATGAACAAGATAAAGATGAAACTCAAGATATGAACACAAAGAAAATTCCTGTCAGAAAAACGGCACCAAAGAAAAGACCAAGGTGTGACATTGGTGACTCTTCTACATCAACTAATCCTACTGGGCAGTCTGATTATCTAGAGAAATTGATTGCCAACAGTTCATCGATTGCTTCTTCTATTGATTCAATGCATGCTCTTATTGCGAAAGAGAAAGAAGACCGCAAAATTGAAAAAGAAATGCGCAGAATTGATAAGGATAAGAAAGATAACCAAGTATGGGATCTTGTTTATGGCATGAATGAAATTTCTTTGGAAGATAAGCTGAAAGTAATTGAAATGCTGGACAACAATCACAAGAAGAACTTATTCATACGTTTTACTCCTGAAGAGAGAAAGTTGTGGATTGGTTCAAAGTTAAAAGCATAAACCTGTCATCTTTGCAAGTTTCTATTAGGTTTAATGGGCTTTTAGAGTTACAACATTTGATCGTTTTTCTTCATAACTATTAGTATTTAATTTTTCTTTTCTCCTAGTTGAGAACTTATTGTTATGGATTGATTGCTACTAATTTTTATGGGTTGACATCTTTATGGTTATTATGATTGAATTTATGAACTTTATATTCTATATGCTTATTTTCTATATACATATACTTTTATGCTTTTGAAATAATGATGATTCTAATAAAAAAAAGTACTTTATCATCTTTTAGGTGAACATGTCTGATTTGGATTTATCTACTGATAGTGAAGATGAAGCCTTTGATACAAGAAGAAAGCAGTGATGATGAAGAGGTAAGCAGCAATAATGAATTTGAACTATCCATATTTTTGAATATACTTTCAGCGGTGCATTCATGGTTGATGGATATAATCAAGCAATTGCAATACATACAAAGTCAGCGTATTGAAAGACCAATGAGACGCCCAGTTACTTTGTTTGGATATAACTATATAAGGAGATTTTGCGTCAAGACCCAGAAGACTTTCGAAGAAGTTATAGGATGTACCCTGATATTTTTCTAAAACTATGTTGTATCATTAGAGAAACTACATCATTATGTGATACAAGATGTGTTTCTATTGAAGAAATGCTTGGTACATTTTTACTCGTTGTTGGCCAAAGTTCACGATATTGCACAATACGTGACACATTTGGTCGCTCTCGGTGGACAGTTAGTAAAAACTTCAAAGGATGTTGCGAGCTTTAAATTCTATAGCTCCGAGGATGATGGCTAAGCCAACAAGTGCAACTCCATTTAAAATTCGTGAGAGTACACGATTTTATCCTTACTTTAAGGATTGCATTGGAGCTATGGACGGTACACATATCCCAGCAATGGTAGAAAAAAAATGCAGCCGTTTATCGGAATCGACATGGAATTACATCTCAAAATGTGTTAGCGGTTTGCAACTTCGACTTGGAGTTCATATACGTGCTCAGTGGATGGGAAGGGTCTGCTCATGATTCGAAAATACTTAACGACGCAATGACAAAAAGAAATGGACTGAAAATACCGCAAGGTAATTTTACTTTTATCTAATGTGAAGTTTTGAGTTTTTTGGTTAAGTTATATTCGGGTTCTACTTGACGAAGTTTTCTTTTTGTGTTTTATTCAGGTAAATATTACTTGGGGGATGGTGGGTTTGCAAACCGACGATATTGTTTAACACCATTTCGTGGCCAACGTTATCATTTGAAAGAATTTTCTGGTACGGGTAATCATGCGAAAAAGGCTGAAGAATTATTTAACATGCGTCATGCTTCTTTGAGGAATGTAGTTGAAAGATTGTTCGGTGTTGTGAAGTCTCGTTTCTTGATCTTTAAGTCTCAACCTCCATTTCCGTATCAGGTGCAAGCGGAGATAATGACAGCTTGTGCAGGCCTACACAACTTCTTACGAAAAGAATGCCGTTCAGATGAGTTTCCGGTCGAGGAAGAGGAAGAGGAAGATAGCCATCCATCAACGCTTGTAAATGACGATGAAATTTTGACACAACAAACTCAAGAACAACAACGTCAAGAAGCTAATGCATGGAGAAAGAGTATAGCGGATGATATGTGGGAAAATGTTCGTGAACAAAGGGAGTTAGAATTGTATGGAGACCGTTAAATTGAAGGGAAAAAAATTATCTCGTTGCACAAAATAACATACTATTGATACAGAGATATGATCATTTTCATTTATTTTTTTTCTTTTGATTAAAGATCAATGTTATTTGCAAATAAGGGTTTATTGTTTCTTAAAAGAGAATGAGTTAGGAGTGAACTCTCTCAAACTCCCCCAAATTCCCCCAAACTCCCTCTAATAAACTCTCTCAAACTCCCTACACTCCCCCAAACTCCGTGAACTCAAAAACACAAAACTCTCTCAAACTCCATACACTCTCTCAAAATCCCTGAGATTTAAAATACACTCAACTCCCCCGAAATCACTCGAGGACTAACCCCCTGAAAATCACCTTTCTATTTGGAGAACTCTGCGATACAACAAAAGAAATTGAAATCGAACTAAATGTGGAAAAGAAAAATGGCGAAATCAATCGGCTCTGCGATTTCTATCACCGTAACTTCCCAACCATTTTTCTTACTGTGATAACCATTTTATTCACTGATTTGATTTCTAGGGTTTTCCCTATGGAAAGGCCCTAAGGAGGATTATAAACCGCAGGATCTTACAAATCTGCTCTGATACCATGATAGAAATGTGTGGGCTTCCAATTCAAAATCAATTGGCAATGAGTGGAGAGGCCATAAGAGATTATAAACTGTAGGATCTTAGATTTTCCAAACAATGCGGGACTAATAGTTCCAACAATATGTATATAAAAATAAAAATAATTAGAATACATAAAGAAGAGTAATAGAAAGATTGTTTGTATTCTAAGATACAAACAAAGCAAGACATGAAATTCACGTAATCTGTTGAGGTTTCCGACCATATTTGAGAAATGGTGTGAAAACTCTAATATCACCGTTCGAATTTACGTTTTTCTCAAGATTAAATATTTGGGGTTCCAGAGAAGGTTACAAACTTTGTAATATCTTCTTTTTGTTTTTGTCTTTTTTTTGTTTTTTTTTTTGTTTTTTGGTCCAAGAGCATAACTCAGTGGTATCCCATCAATTCCAGTAAGGAGGAAGTCAGGGGTTCAATTCCCGCTGCCGTAAATATTTGTAATATATTAGTTGTATAATGGGTTAAGCGGCGTTGGCTCTGGAAGTGGGACCAGTCCAACTGGTTGGGTTTGGGTAGGGACCTGGATCCGGCTTTCGCGTATAAAAAAACAAAAAAGAAAAAAAAAACAGACAAACTTTGTAATATGGTAGCTCATTTTCTAGCCAAAAAAAATCTAGAGATGACAATTCAAGCTTTCAATATGAAAAAAATGTACCTCATGATATCTCCAATATAGTGAAGAAAGACATCTATAATATTTTCTTCCAATAAGTAAATTTTACTTAGTATCAAAAGAAAAGAAAAAAAGAAAAGTATTCGGGGTTCGAGAGAGGTTACCAGTAACTATAACAAGCTAACAAGCAAACGCAAGATATTTGGGGATTCAGACGCGTTTGTTGGTTTACCTTACATTTGCCAAGAAAATGATCTAAAAGTCCATGTTAGCAGCATTGTGGCACACTACACAATAGATGTCATCAATCCATCCAGATTGGTTTGACAATTGATCCAAGTGGTGGTGGCGGCTTGCTAAAGAACCCGATGTTCTATGGGCTAAGGTGATTTAGGGTGGAGAATAAACCAACCTAAGGGGAAGCACGGCCTAAGTGAAAATGACCCTTTATTCCCCTTTGTTCGGATTGGGTGGTTTTGGGTGTGAGCTAATCGCACCGTTTAGACCGTGAGTGCTGCAGACATTTAAGCACGGCCTAAGTCTCTGGAAGAATATATACTCAACGGCGGATGACTTTTTCAAGCTCTGTCAATTCAAAATTGGCAAGGGAGACAGAATAAGACTATGGGAGGACAAATGGAATATTCAAGGCCCGTTGTCAATGCTATGTCCGAGACTCTACCAACTGACCACCACCAAAAACATCTCAATTTCAGTAGCTCATCAAATGGGAGAAGAGGGTATCTATTGGAATTTGGGATTATCTCATAGGAGAAGACTGTATGACGCTGAAATAAATGAACTGTCTGTTCTAATTCCGTTAGTTGAGGCCATTGTTTTAATTCAAGCGGAAGACGATCAGCTCATATGGCTCGGGGACAAGAAAGGTGTGTTTTCTGTGAAAGCCGCTTATGAAAGGTATACTCAAAGTATTCAGCCTCTCCCATCTTTCCCTAAATCTAAAGTCTGGTCTACAGCTTGGCCACATAGAGTTGGCTTTTTCCTTTGGCAGGCTTGTTTAGGAAAATTACCAACCATGAAAAACTTGCATCTTAGACGATCTAACCTTAGCAGCTCTATTCTCTGTAAACTCTGCAACAACATTAAGGAAACGGCAGACCACTTATTAATTAGCTGACCTCAAGCTCTTAATGTTTGGAATTATTTCCTTGATTGTTCTAACAGAAATAGTGTCGTTCATCAAACTGTTAAGGATGTGATTAGTGACTGGAAAGAGATTAATTTCTCTGAAAGGGGGAGGCAATTATGGAAGACATTCCCAGCTTCTATAATGTGGGGGTTATGGAAAGCTCGAAATGCAATCGTCTTTGATATTTTTAAACTAAATGAGATGATTATAAACATCAAGATTGATACTTTCAACTGGGTAAAGGGTCTGCATTGCTTCAAAGGAGTCAATACTTCACTTGTTCTTGTTGAGTGGGAAATTTCTTTGTAACCCCTTACTAATTCTTTGTTTTCTGTGCTTTGGGTTTTTTCTGTTTTTCCCGTCGGCATGTTTGTCTGCCCTTGTCTAGTCTTCTTGGCTACTGGGTTTTGTAATTCTTTCATTATTTTATTCTTTGCCGAGCAAAAAAAAAAAAAATGATCCAAGTATCCAACTAAAAGGAACTGGATCAGAATTGTTCTGGTGCTGTTCCAATTTGTCCAAGGCTAAAGCATACCTAGCTTAGCTATCAAAATCAAGTGAATAAAAGATACCCGGCATATCGGAGTACGGATGGGTGAAAAATCTAAAGAATTTTCTTATCTTGACTAAATAGATAAGATTAAAACTGAGATACGTAGTGATACAACGATGTGAGACTCATATGTAGCCACTCATCATGATGCTTGTTTTTGACCTCTATGTATGCTGGGATTAATATTCGTTTGGGCATATGTTTTCCTCGCTTGTATGCAGGACCTAAAACGAATGAGAAAATGCAATTATGTGGAGACAATATAAGATTCCATGTGAATGAGTTCTAGAGGATCTCTGGCAAATTTGCCTTCTAAGGTTGTTGTTAACATCTGAAGATACAAGCACAAATAAGAAATATAATAGCATGATTATTAAATTTCTTTGCTTAAAAAAAAATCAAAAAAATACTAGAGTAACGAGCAGATCATCCTTATGGGAAAAAAAAATCAAAAAAAACTTGCACTATAATTGAGTTTCATGTGTGCCAAAAACGTCATTGTCCGGATGTATAAGGTTATGCTAACTTTACCTCTCAACCTCTACAGCTAAGGTAGCGTATACGATGACAAATCACGGGCTTAATGGCTCATAATGCGTCATTAAGAACTTTTTCTTCCATCTCTCTACTACCCACATAAGCATCCGACTTGAGGGAAACTAAGCTTTTCTCATAAATATCCAGGGATAATGTACTACCCACATAAGTATCTGAGTTAAGGGAAACTGAGATGTTCACATAAATATTCAGGAATAATGCTTCGTATGATACATTTTCCAAATCAAATCTATCGAGGTTCAAAGTTTTACATCTTTCGTTCTTCAAGTCATGCACAACCAAAGTCTTCTCACCACTATCATGTTGAATCCCTAATAGAACCTGACCATTTTCTGAACACACTATCCTCCTCAAGCATTTCAGCCGAGAAATCTTATGCATCTTTACCCAAGATTCCCTCACTCCATAATCCTTCATCATCCATACTTCAAAATCATCCGTTTTAGTACTGCCAAGCATACCAAGACAACCACCAAACACATCCACATATTTATCATTAACGTCCAGACTTTCCGGTTGTGAGATTTCTAGGACAGACCCATCTCCAATGTTCAAAGCAATTAGAACTCCAGAGTATGCGAACCAGTGAAGAGATCCATTAAAGAATACCCCTGGTGCTGCATAAGTATGAAGCTCAAAAGGGATATATAATGGTTTACTCCATAAATTGGATCCCAATGAATATTTATCAACTCTTGATCCAGGGCGATTTGACTTCGTAATAGCCACAAACTTGTAGTCATTAGTCATTCCATCGTAGCCAAATCCATGCGAAACCTTTCGCGTTAGATATCGAGCTAGTGCTGTTGGTTTTGTTGTTTTTGGTATTAATTTGTATTCTTCCGTATACGGATTCCAAAGGCAATATAAAGGGCCAGAATCAAGGGTATGATAACTTAAGCAAACCAATCCATTACAAGAACCCAAAATCTTACTATAAACGGTTTTAAGAAAACTGAAGGGGTGACGAGTTTCCTTCTTACGTGATAGTGATGCTGATGAATCATCATACTCTACAGAATATGATTTTCCAAGACTTAAGATGAAAGTAAAGTTGTTGCCTGAATTAAAAAAATTAGGGTCGCGGATTTGGAGTTTCCAAGGTTTGCATACACACCTGAATCTACAGAGAGACTTCCCTGGTAGTTTCATGGATGATTTCTTCCGGAAGATTTAGCAATGGTCGCTTCCTATTCTTCTTCTTCTTCTTTTTAATTTTTTTCACGGTGGAAACTTGTTTGAACCATGGGGCTTGCTTCTTCAACTTCATTGTAGTACTTTTTTTTTTTACTTTTACTAGGGTTTTGGGCTAGTTGTTATATTATGGTTAAATTGTGCATTGATATTCATTTACTGAAATACCCTTATGACTAGCATATACATATCGTTTTGGTCCTCTTATAACTCTACACGACTACACACTCGGAATAATCCGTATGGTTTTTTTCAATTTGAACAACTGCAAGTCTGCAACTTATCAGCGTTGCATAAGTTCCCCAAGGCCCAAGGGTTATGGTGAACTGAAAAAAATAACGAGTATGAAGGGATGATGGCATTTCCTAGTTCGATTGGAATAAAGGGGTGCCGTTATGTGCCACGTTATGAATGATATGACGTCGTCGTTGACATAGGCACTCATCGTTCTTGCTTGAGTATCAGTGTGTAGGATTAATTTGTTTGGGGAGGTTAAAACTGACTATGTTTTGTAGAGGTTCATGTTGCTCAGTGGCAGTAGTTAAACGTGCCTATGCATAAGGGCTTAATTTGTACACTTTTAAAATATTGAATATTGTTTCCATCTTTCCATATTTGAAAATCTAGTTTTTTTATAAAATTTGCCCTTTTGCTCTCAAAAAAAAAATTTTGAACATTGTGAGAATGTGAGAATATTTAGCTGTCTTAAACTCTGAGAGGCGTACATGAATTTTTGCAACCGACTGATCAGTTTTTTTCTTCTGTAATTTGGTATCAAGGAGGAATACAAAAGAATAAGAAAATGTAAGATTTAGGAAGATAAGAACTTAGAAAACTACACACATAAATTAAAACGAACTGTTGAGGAATAAACTAAGATACTACGAAGAAGACAGAAGGGATCAACAAGAGTTGTTGATACAGTAGTGTGGATCAACTATGAGAGTTCACAGAGTATGGTTGGATCAACTGGTACACTTGATATGAAGTAAATGGATCAACAAGAGTTGTTGACGCATGGTACGGTATTTAGAAGTTACTTGGGTTGCAAGTATTACTGGTTTTAGAGTTTGTTTACGTGAGTATTTTCTAGAAGAGTCTTTGTTAGAGTTTGATTATGTTAGAAAAGTGTTTATTACTTGAGAGTCAAGTTTGTAAACATATAAATAGGTTGTTAAGCCGTGAGTTTTAATTACATCAATTAAGAGAAGTTTGTTGGAGTTTAGTTTTGTGTTCTTTCATTAAGTCTTTGATATCAGATTTTCTACATCTGGTATCAAAGCACTGGTATCAGATTCTAGGACTGTGGGTATGAGAATTTAAGTTGAAGAAGATGATGAGTTTAAGTTCAATCAAGGTGCCAGTGTTTGAAGGAAAAAACTTTGAACATTGGAGGTTACAGATGGAGAATATTTTTACATATTAAGAAGTATGGGATATTGTGAAAGATGGTTATGTAGAACCAGCAGAAGGAGCTGTAGTTGAAGGAGCTACGCAAACTCTATTAACTGAAAACAGAATAAGAATTCTAAAGCTACATATATTCTTCATCACGGTGTTCATGAATCTCTCATGGACAGAGTTATGTATATCAAGTAAGCTAAATTTGGTTAGCTACTACACAGGGTCTGACAAGGTCAAGAAGGTTAGATTGCAAACCCTAAAGAGAAAGTATGAATTATTGCAGATGGAAAGTACTGAAACAATATCAGATTTTTCTCAAAGACTTTGAATCTTGTCAATGAGATGAAGGCTAATGGTGATACTGTAGAAGATTCAACAGTTGTTGGGAAGATATTAAGGTGACTGCTATAGAGAAATGCAACACAGTTGCAACTATAACTCTTAATCAGTTATTGGGTTCATTACAAGCCTATGAACAAAGATTGCTAGAGAAGACAGTTCCTACAAAACAAGTTGAAGAAACACTTCAAAGTCAAGTTAGCTGGAGAAGCAACCAAGGAAAACCTAATGCTGGAAGGTTTCAAGGAAGATATAACAATGGAGGAAGATCTAATAATGGAAGTTATCAAGGAAGAAAACCAGTTGATAGATCAAAAGTTCAATGTTACAACTGTAGAGATTTTTGGCACTTTGCTCCAGAGTGTCCAAAACCTAGAAACACTAATATTGCTGAAAGTCAAGAAGAAGAAGAAACAGAAAAGCAGAAGGCTGAAAACATGTTACTAGCATGTCATACAACAGAAGAACAACCTCAACTTAAGTGGTACTTAGATACAGGTTACAACAATCATATGTGTGGAATAAAATATTTGTTTGATAAGCTTGATGAGTCTGTCAGATCAACAGTAAAGTTTGGCAACAGTTCTACAATTCCAGTTATGGGAAAAGGAAGAATTGAAATTGTTCTTAAGAATGGTTCAAAATAATATATCATGGATGTGTTTTATGTACCAGGATTATATCAAAACTTGTTGAGTATGGGCCAACTATCTGAAAGAGGATACTCTATGAATATTTACAATGGTTTGTGTTTCATCAGAGATAGAAGAAGAAGATTGATTGCTAAAGTACAGATGAACAAAAACAGGTTGTTTCCTTTGACTATTCAACATCAAAAGGAAAGTTATTACATTATTAGTGTGCATAATGATACTTGGTTACGGCATAAGAGGATGGGACATGTGAACTTTAACAGTTTACAAACTTTATCAAAAAAAGGATATGGTTTCAGGATTACCTTTCATTCAAATTCCAGAATCAAGATGTGAGAATTGTATCTTTGGCAAGCAGCATAGAGATCCATTTCCAGTTAACAAAGTTAGAAGAGCTGAACAACAGTTGGAGATCACTCATAGTGACTTGTGTGGTCCTATAGAAGTTACATCACATGGAGGTAATAACTATTTCATAACTTTCATTGATGATTTTATTAGGAAAGAATGGATATATTTACTTAAGCAAAATAGTGATGCTTTTCATGCTTTTAGAAGTTTCAAAGCATATGCTGAGAAACATATTGGTAAAAAAATCAAGATATTAAGAACTGATAGAGGAACAGAATATACTGTTGTTGATAGTTTCATGGAAGAACATGGTATTCTACATCAGCTATCAGCAACATATACACCTCAACAGAATGATGTAGCAGAGAGAAAAAACATAATTATAATGGAGATGGCAAGAACTATAAGAAGAACAAAAAATTTACCAAGGAATTTCTTGGATTATGCAGTAGATACAGCAGTATACTTACTTAACATATGTCCTACAAATAGTTTGAACAATATAACACCAGAGGAAACTTGGAGAGGTGTAAGACCAAGTGTAAGACATCTGAGAATTTCTGGATGCATTGCATATGCACATGTGCCAAAAGAACTGAGAAAGAAGTTGGATGATAAGAGTGAAAAATGTATTCTTGTAGGTTACAGTTCAGTAACAAAAGGATACAAGCTATATGATCCGAAAACTTGAAAGATAGTTATAAGTAGAGGTGTGATATTTGATGAAGATTCACAATGGAATTATAATAATGGATCAACAACGAATGTTGATCCTCATAACAATGGATCAACAAGGGATGTTGATCCACATAATATTGAGTCAACAAGGAATATTGATCCATCTACTGCTGTCATAACAGTTCCAATTGTGGTTGAAGAAGAAGAGCAAGCTCAAGACAATGTTGAGAGCACATGAAGAAGCAAGAACTGAAGCAATAACACAACAAGAAAATACAAGACCAAGAAAAAAATATATCATACCTGCTAGGTTGAATGATTATGTTGTATCAAGAGATGTTGAAGATATTGATGATGATGTGGTGAATTTTGCACTATTTGGAGATTGTGATTCTGTAGCTTATGAAGAAGCTTCTAAAAAAAAAGGTTGGATTCAAGCCATAAATGAAGAATTGAAGTCAATTGAGAAGAATAACACTTGGGAATTGACAACACTTCCACCAGGAAAGAAACCTATTGGTGTTAAGTGGGTTTACAAAAAAAAAATACAAGTCAAATGGTGAGATAGAAAGACTGAAAGCGAGGTTAGTTGCTAAGGGATATAGACAGAGACAAGGAGTTGATTATTCAGAAGTATTTGCACTACTTGCAAGACTTGATACAGTGAGGATGATCATTGCTTTAGTTATACAGAAGCTTTGGAAGATTTTTCAGATGGATGTTAAGTCAGCATTCTTGAATGGAGTTTTAGAAGAAGAAATTTATGTTGAACAACCAGCAGGTTACATTATGGAGGGGAAGGAAAATGAAGTATACAAGCTAAAAAAAGGTTTGTATAGTTTAAACAAGCACCAAGAGCTTGGTATACAAGAATAGGTTCTTATTTCATTAATAAAGTATTTACAAGATGTCCACATGAGCATACTTTATATTTGAAAACTAATACTCTTGGCAATCATATTATAGTATGTTTGTATGTAGATGATCTTATTTTCACTGGAAATAGTTCTAAGATGATCAATGAATTCAGCGAGGATAGGGTGAAAGAGTTTGAGATGATAGATCTTGGTTTAATGTCATATTTTCTTGGCATAGAAGTACAACAATATGAAAGAGGAAATTTTTATCAATCAACAAAGATATGAAGAAGGTATACTAAAACGTTTCAAGATGCATAATTGCAATCCAATCTTAACACCAGTAGAGGAGAGATTGAAGTTTACAAGAGAAGGATCAGGAGAACTTGTGAATTCAACAGACTTTAAAGGTCTTGTTGGATGTCTGAGATATTTGACTGCTACAAGACCTGGCATTATGTATGCAGTTGGTTTGGTTAGTAGATTTGTGGAAGAACCCAAAAAATCACATTGACAAGCTGCAAAACATATTCTGAGATATGTTAGAGGAACAACTAGTATGATAATTCTCAATAATGTTTCAGAAGATCCAAAATTAGTTGGTTTTACTGATAGTGATTGGGCTGGTGATACAGAAGGAAGAATAAGCACATCATGTTATGGATTTCAGTTAGGAACTGGTTTTTTCTGTTAGTCATCAAAGAAGCAACAAGTTGTTGCTTTATCTACAACATAAACTGAATATATAGCTGCTAGCAACTGTGCTACACAAGTTGTATGGTTGAGAATGATGCCGAAGTCATTGTTTCAAGAACAAAAAACACCAACAACAATAGTTTGTGATAACAAGTTGATAGACGCATTTATGTGTCTATATTAGTCTTAATTCTCTGTAATATTAGTACCCGATTTTGTTTATTTTGATATTTTATGTCTTGTAGGTGTTTTTGAAGAAATAAGTATTTGCGACGAGAATAATGAAATGGGATTGGCCTGGTATTTCCATGTATCAGCAACCACAATGACAAAATGCAGCTGGCCTGATATTTTCATATATCAGCAGCATTCGCGGCCAAGGAACGATGCTAACGGAAACATAGAATTATCCTCGTTTATTTGGTCGAGCACTCTGACAAGTTACTTCTGGAGAAGCACCTTATCATTTCACAGAATGGTCAAAGGGGGCGACGTGTCAAGGTCTACACCACATCTCATTTTCTTATCAAACCAGAAGAATAGTTCTAAGTAGCTGCTGTCGAACCAAGGCAAGGGTACTGAAGAGAAAGGGGGGATGGACCGGATTCAGCCTTGGACAGAGTTTTATGGAGTTTTCAAGCCGGTAAACTAACTGGAATATAAGCGGATGCTGCTGCCAGTTGGGTTGTTGAACGGTGAAGTGAATCATGATTTCAGGTGGAAATTCAGAGGAGAAACTGATGCTGCGAAGAGTATAGATGCATGTTGTTGGCTGTGGACGGAGTCTGGTGTTTATATGGACTGAAAATGGGTTGTATGCAGATCGTGTTTGCATGAATGGAGTCGAGATGGTGGTACAGCAGAAAAAATGGAGTTTATATAGTCGCTCGAGTGGGTTACATGTCTAGGTCTAGGAGTTGGCTGAGTTTGATTGTCAGTAGTTGTTGGTTTGAACAGAGATGGCAGGAGGGCAACAGACGTACGAGAACGATGGTGTTATATCCAGGGAAAGATGCTCGTCTGTTGAATATGACTGAACTTGGTGGAGCTGTTGCAGTCGTCGAAGAAAGGAGATGACAGTAGTCTTCTACTCAAAGTTGATGTGACGTCGATGAAACTAAGAAGCTAGAACTGTGGTATCGATTGGCAGAGTTGGATTCTGTATTGGAATGAGGGCTATGTGCTGTAGCCTAGCGATAAAAACAAGTAATAACCGATAGGGATTATGAACTGCGACAAATTCCTTGAGTTGCTGCTGACTTCGGAAGAGAGCCCAGCTTGAAAACTGGTGTTAATGGACTGGGCCTTGGAAGATATAGATATGAGTCATCGGATGGGTCTTATTTTGGAATGCTTGGCAGCACTATATAAACACACAACAGAGAACAAGAGGGGATGGGAGGCGAGAGCCGTAGACAGATAAGAAGGAAGGAAGGGAGGCTGCTGCTGTTGCGGCTTCACAACCGTTTACGGTTTGAAGTTTTTTTTCAATTCTGTTTTTCGATTAGCTATTGATTTTATTTGATATTTGTTTATGGATTTTGAGAAAGCCATGGCTAACTAGATCCATATTAGGGTTTAGTTAGAAACCAATTCAATTGTGTACTCTCTACGATGATATTTTTAATAATGATTTGATTGATTAGTATTTTCACTTCATATAGCTTGGTGTATAATTGTTCATGTGATTATTTTGATAATTTATGCTTTTCAATTGATATGGCGTGCTTGGGTTAAATTCTTTGACGTGATATGCTTTAGGATTGATAAATAATGCTTTATAGAATCACTACCGATGAAGCGAAGGAATTTACAGCGGAGAAACAATATTTTGGAATTTAACATACTATCTTCCGAGACATCAAATCAATTTCAATATTTGTCTTGAGTAATATATAAAAATTAGTAGAGTTCACACGATTTAATTGGTGGAAACCAAAAACCCTGATAACCCGTTTTCATTTTGTTTATTGTTAAAATTATTATTATTTCATTTTGTTCCGACCTTTTGAAAATCGTTAAAACATTACTTATTTGATTATTTAGTTTTGGTATTAGTTAGCAGAGTATTTCACACTCCTCGTGGGAACGACATGTACTTGCCATTGTCTACTAGTTAGACGCTGTGCACTTGCAGTATTTTATTGTAGGTTTCCCAACCTACCAAGTTTTTGGCGCCGCTGCCGGGGAGTGGTTGCACAATACACTCTGATTGATATAAATTTTTGTATATAGTTTATTTTCATTTTTTTTTTACATAATTTTTTTTTCTTCTTTTTCTTTTAGATTTTTTTTTAGTTCCTTTTTACGCAGTTTATTTGATTTTTTTAGGTACCTTAGAAAGTGTTGCGGGTGAAAAGAAAGTATGGATTCACAAAGCTTTTACAAGAGCGACTTGAAAGATCCATTAGAGGTTTGCTTAGCTCATTTTGGGTATGATTTTGATGATGATAGTGTTATTTGTGAAGTCAATGCCTTATTAGACTCCACACCGCTGCTAGACACTAATAAATGGAAGCCCAAACTAGAACCTCTAGTTTTGCCCGAGCTTCGACTAGTTCCATCAGTCGAGGAAGCTCCGACTTTGACCCTTAAGCTATCAAGTTATGATTGTTTTCATCTTGGAGATATTAATACTGAAACTGTTGTTTCTGAGAATGGGTCAATTAGTCATGATATTATTGCGCCATTGCGCCTTTGTTCCACGGATGAATTTGAGCCAATATCTGTTTGTGTGTCTGATTTTGTTGATTTTGAACCAATATCCGTCGAAGTTATTACCGATTTAGAGCCTGATTTAGGGCATGCACCTCAGCAAGAAGCTATTGAACAATTTATATCTCATTGTGTGAATGATTTACATTTCCCGACAATACGTGACTTGATTACTAAAGATTATTTTATAAGGGGAGTGGATTCACATATATTTTTGGATGAATATAGTGTTTGCAGGTGCATATTTTCAGCCGACCGGACTAGTTGGGATGATCCTCAACTTTTCAGACTCTATATATATGATTGGATGTCTACTTTGGGGTACCAGCCCCACCTTGTTTGAGGATATTTTACTGACAGCAAGGAAACAAATACGTTTCACTTCTTGGGAGGTATCCCATGCTCATGCAACACGGTAATATCTTTCCTTAACTCTTTTGCTTCGAATGGTAATAGTTTCTCCTTGTTCATGCTTTTAATTTCATCTTTAGAACATTGAGGACAATGTTAGATTTAAGTTTGGGGGTATGGGAGAAACTTTTTAGTTGCAGTATGAATAAATAAACTCCAGAGCCTAGAAATTTATGCCTATTAAGGATGGCACTAACCAATCTAAGTGGATGGAAGCATTTTGATTGTAGGAGTTGAGGAACCAATCTGATTAGATGACAACATCTGGAAGAGTCTATTCATAAAAGCACAGAGCTCAGGTGTTAGAAATAACATGATAGTTTCATCATATCTCGTTGAGTCCTTTTCACTTCTATTTTTATTTTATTTTGTTTTTTTTAAACTATGTTTCTCTAAGTGATTAGGTGGGGCTCACGATTCAAGTTGTTACCAATACTAGGGTGAATTAGAGTGATTGAGATACAAAAAAATAAAATAATAATAATAATAATGGTAGTTACCAAAAAAAAAAAAAAAATTGAGACCAGACCATTTGACCAAAAGGAATAAATTCAATAAAGTCGACCACTGGTACCCTTGTATATGCCAGTTGTGTTGACCTAGAGTTAGGTTATCAACCACTGGTTCCCTTTTATATGCCAGTGTGTTGATATTAGTCAGACTAATATCTCAATCCATTAGGATAGGTTCATTTTGGCGGAGGCCTTCAGACAGATATGGGAAACGCCGTTCACTTAGTAAACATCAAAACCATCTATGTTTTTATATATCCATCTCTTAATCTTTCCATGTGATTAGTTTGACTCCGAATATAATGTCCATAGTGCAACTATCTGAGTAGAGCTCTGTCACTTATATATGAATTTTAGTATGCTTGAGTGCAAACTCGTGTACATCAATTGGAATTTCGCATCAGGGTACTTCCTCTTGTAGTCAATAAGTATGCCAACCAAGGAGATTCTTTACTGCCTTCCAAGGTTCGTTGTAGATAGCTAAGGTCTGGAGTACAGGTTTTGTGGGTATATCTCTTGTAAGCCCTCCCGAGACTATAACTCGGCCACTAGGGACACCTAGGGGTTTAAAGGCTTATTGCATACGCTAAATGCAATCGACGATGCCTGCGAAAGTGAGTTAGGATTTTATTTTGTAGTTTTGATTTGCTCGGGCCTAGCAAATAATAAGTTTGGGGGTATTTGATAGACGCATTTATGTGTCTATATTAGTCTTAATTTTCTGTAATATTAGTACTCGATTTTGTTTATTTTGATATTTTATGTCTTGTAGGTGTTTTTGGAGAAATAAGTATTTGCGACGAGAATAATGAAATGGGGTTGGCCTGGTATTTCCATGTATCAGCAACCACAATGACAAAATGCAGCTGGCCTGATATTTTCATATATCAGCAGCATTCGCGGCCAAGGAACGATGCTAACGGAAACATAGAATTATCCTCGTTTATTTGGCCGAGCACTCTGACAAGTTACTTATGGAGAAGAACCTTATCATTTTACAGAGTGGTCAAAGGGGGCGACGTGTCAAGGTCTACACCACATCTCATTTTCTTATCAAACCAGAAGAATAGTTCTAAGTAGCTGCTGTCGAACCAAGGCAAGGGTACTGAAAAGAAAGGGGGGATGGACCGGATTCAGCCTTGGACAGAGTTTTATGGAGTTTTTAAGCCGGTAAACTAACTGAAATATAAGCGGATGCTGCTGCCAGTTGGGTTGTTGAATGGTGAAGTGAATCATGATTTCAGGTGGAAATTCAGAGGAGAAACTGATGCTGCGAAGAGTATAGATGCATGTTATTGGCTGTGGACGGAGTCTGGTGTTTATATGGCTTGAAAATGGGTTGTATGCATATCGTGTTTGCATGAATGGAGTCGAGCTGGTGGTACATCAGAAAAAGTGGAGTTTCTATAGTCGCTCGAGTGGGTTACATGTCTAGGTCTAGGAGTTGGCTGAGTTTGATTGTCAGTAGTTGTTGGTTTGAACAGAGATGGCAGGAGGGAAACAGACGTACGATAACGATATTTTGTTCCGACCTTTTGAAAATCGTTAAAACATTACTTATTTGATTATTTAGTTTTGGTATTAGTTAGCAGAGTATTTCACAATCCTCGTGGGAACGACCTGTACTTGCCATTGTCTATTAGTTAGACGATGTGCACTTGCAGTATTTTATTGTAGGTTTCCCAACCTACCACAAGTCTACAATTTCACTAACTAAGAATCCAGTACTTCATGGAAGAAGTAAGCATATTGATATAAAATATCATTACATCAGAGAGCTTGTAAGCAATAAGGAGATAGGTGTTGAGTTTGTTGAGAGTGAAGAGCAAGTGGAAGATATTTTCACCAAGTATTTGAAGTCTAACACTTTCATTTACTTGCGTGGAAAGTTGGGGATGATTAGCAAAGAGTATCTTGGTTTAAGGGAGGATGTTGAAGAATAAACCAAGAAACTATGAAGAAGATAGAAGGGATCAACAAGAGTTGTTGATACAGTAGTGTGGATCAACTATGAGAGTTGATAAAGTATGGTTGGATCAACTGGTACAGTTTATATGAAGTAAATGGATCAACAAGAGTTGTTGACGCATGGTATGGTATTTAGAGATTTACTTGGGTTGCAAGTATTACTGGTTTTAGAGTTTTTTTACGTGAGTATTTTCTAGAAGAGTCTTTGTTAGAGTTTGATTATGTTAGGAAAGTGTTTATTACTTGAGAGTCAAGTTTGTAAACATATAAATTGGTTGTTAAGCCGTGAGTTTTAATTACATCAATTAAGAGAAGTTTGTTTGAGTTTAGTTTTGTGTTCTCTCATTAAGTCTTTGATATCAGATTTTCTACATGAACTCTCAAACACAACAAAAAAAATGTCAAAAAAAAAAGAAAGATATGGCACAATCCCTTTATGAAGATATCATAACTCCTTTTCATCTGTATGGCGCGGGCCTGAGTAAACCAGAAATGTTTTTATGCTCTCCATTTAGTTATGCATTCCAATAAGAACCACGTAAATTTGTCTGCTAAAAGCTAATTCTTCATTTATAACTTGTGCTTCCTGCTCTATATTGCCCACAATTGAAAGTATTTTATTGTAGGTTTCCCAACCTACCACAAGTCTACAATTTCACTAGCTAAGAATCCAGTACTTCATGGAAGAAGTAAGCATATTGATATAAAATATCATTACATCAGAGAGCTTGTAAGCAATAAGGAGATAGTTGTTGAGTTTGTTGAGAGTGAAGAGCAAGTGAAAGATATTTTCACCAAGTATTTGAAGTCTAACACTTTCATTTACTTGCGTGGAAAGTTGGGGATGATTACCAAAGAGTATCTTGGTTTATGGGAGGATGTTGAAGAATAAACCAAGAAATTATGAAGAAGACAGAAGGGATCAAAAAGAGTTGTTGATACAGTAGTGTGTATCAACTATGAGAGTTGACAAATTATGGTTGTATCAACTGGTACAGTTTATATGAAGTAAATGGATCAACAAGAGTTGTTGACGCATGGTACGGTATTTAGAGATTTACTTGGGTTGCAAGTATTACTGGTTTTAGAGTTTTTTTACGTGAGTATTTTCTAGAAGAGTCTTTGTTAGAGTTTGATTATGTTAGGAAAGTGTTTATTACTTGAGAGTCAAGTTTGTAAACATATAAATTGGTTGTTAAGCCGTGAGTTTTAATTACATCAATTAAGAGAAATTTGTTTGAGTTTAGTTTTGTGTTCTTTCATCACTACGGCAAAAAACATCATTGACGACACAAGATAAGAGTTGCAGTACCCCTACGACAACTCCATTTCATGCATTGTGGAACGGGGGTATTGTAGAAAGTCCAAGTTTTTCTACAATGGATGACAAGTGTTGTAGAGGGTGATGTGATTCATGGTTCGACAATAGTTTGTCAATGTTGTGATTATCTTTCGATTTTTTTTGATAACCTAACACAACTCTTGCTTGTATTGTAGAACAATCGTGGACAACATAAGTAGTATATCGTAGAAACATATACAACAACAATTACCAGTATTATGAATAATATTTGCACAACACTTGTATGAATTGTCGAACTATTTTGGACAACACCTGGTTATGTCGTGAAGACATTTTTCACAACCTTTGGTATGTGTAGTTGAAATATGGAATACAACTCTTATTAGAAGTTGTGTGCATAAAACTATTTTGAAAAAAAAATTATAGCTGAAACCGAATTGCATGAATTGCCGAAAGTATTTCACATTCACATTAACATGCCAGTGTAGCACATTTACATTCATTCAAGTTAACCTACCACTCCAATTGCATTACCTAGCTAACTTCAAATCACCTTGTATGAAAGTGTGTTGCGCAACGAAAGAAAATAAAATGATAGATTCTTTGAACATGACTAAAAATATCATATAAATCGTAAAACACATATTGTCCTTCCCTACAAATATGACAGTATCATACACGTTCCAGTATGGTAGTCTGGGTTACATTGCTAAATGGAAATGATCCGTTTTTGCTGCACACTCTCTTCTTGGTAAACCTAACACCGATTATGAGAAACATAGTGGTAGATGATACCGTAGAGGCACTGGCTTAGACATGAAGTGTCGTAGTTCTCAACGAAAGCCTACAGGAGAAGAGTGTCATTTAGCAATACAAAGTAACAGTCAAAATTTTATAATACAAAGTAACAGTCAACCTAAGAGTGTCATTTAACAATACCTTACATTGAAACTAACCTTTCCAAGTCCTAGAGAGGGTTCACCGTTAGGTTGTGGACGGGGGATGACAATATTCATCAATGTACCTGCAATCGCAAAATGTACGAGTTAGAAACAAATTATTCTGAAGGTCCAAAAGTGTAAACTAGTGGTTTTATTGGGGCGTGAAATCAAATATTTCCAAAGGCTGCGAAACACAAAAAAAAAACAAAAGCTCGAATATAAGAAACAAAGACATTAACTTACCAAATTTTCCACCTTCTACCCTCATGTCTTCCAAAATATCTTCATACTCTTCATCATCTTTAAGCTCATCTGCAGTAACCACCTTTGTCAGGCATACGACCTTGGTAGCAATGCCACCTCCATTACGGCATTGTATTGCGGCATCTCCATCACCAACTGCAATCCCATTTTTATCTCAAGACTCAGTTTCAGCCATATTCATTTCAACTAAGAAAAAATACAAGAAAGATGAGCTGTAACTGTAGGATCAGTTGCTTGCAACTCTACCTGAATTCCGTCAAGCTCTCTCTTGAACCTCTCCTATGAACTCGCGTAAATCATCTTGGTCCTCACCCTTGTGGTATCATGAGACCTTCAAAACACAAAGTAAATGTAGAACAACCTGTCCTCCAGTAACCAGAAACAAAATATTTTTGTTCTACAGAAAACAAGTGCAGAACAAATTGTGATCGAAAAACAAAGAAAAGATAACAGCTAACCATCTTTCCTGATTTGGGTAAAAGTCCATGCCACTTGGGAATTGCATGTGCACGCTCCACATAAGCTGCATTTGTTCCACATAAGCTGCATTTATCCGGTCATGTACATTCACATGAAGATTCTGGAAGGATCAAAGCCAAGAAGAGGCCACTGTAAACTTACAAGTGCCGCAACACGCATATCAACCCCTTTCCTTTCCATGGCTTTTGTCAATTCTGCCACCACATCTTGACCGACCTAGTTACACAGATTTTAAGAGTACCAAGATTAGACACGGGTCTAGGAAACACAAGATTGAAATAGCACCCAGGTTAATATCTTTAGCGCATCGTCTATTGAGAATCCTTTTGTCCAATTAAGAAGAGTTCCAGAAGCAATGGATGCCTGCTTTACCGGGAAAGAGAATGTAAAACCCAATTCCCTCTGCTTACCAGGAGCAAGATGAAATTCTTCACCTTTAACTACTCGTCGTTCCCTTCCACCCAATTGTACACGCAATACACGGAAGTTTGTTCCACCAAGGTCCAGTGCATAAAGTAATCCATGCTCGTCACTAGAAAACAGAACAGAACACATCAGTTAACTGGATAATAATCTTTCAAAACTATTCGCGCTCTCAACAACACAATGTAGAGAAATGACTATGTTAAACGCTCCAAACCAGTACAACATATGAAATTTTTCCTACTTCATTGCTGGTAATAAATTCCATCTTTAGAACGCCAATTCCATCGGTAAGTAGAAAAAGAACCTTAGATTTCAAACCAATTCACTGGCCCTTCCCACATGCAAGTAATGAGACATGAAGTGGGATAATTCTAGTCAAACAAAGAGAGATAAAGGCACTCTTGCAGAAATTGGTAGGTCGAGAATCGTGTATCTAACTCTGATATATGAGGAACTCAGCAAATTGATGGACTAAGCAATCAAATTATCGGCTGAAGCACAAATGTCCGCTAAAGACGAGGCTAAATGAATTAAAATCTATCAGAAAAGAAATAAGAATCACTAGTAGCCATGATATTCAATTGTCAAGTCTCCGTCAACTGTATCCAACTTAAGGAAAATTTCACCCATCTCCAGTTACTCCAGTAAACATCCACACTTACATGATATTCTCTTTTTGTCAGACAAAGAAGTCAAACAATACCATTAGAAGAAAGAAAGCACAAAAAGGAGATTGCTATTGTAACAGCACTATTCTTAAAATTTCTATCTGAAATTCCCAAAATTAAAAGTGAAAACTTCCATTCAACATATATAGACCTACAGAAAAACATCAAATCAATCGAATACCAATTTACACATGCAAATTAACTTCCCAAAAATATACCTATCTTTTTTACCACAATTTCAAAGTTCCAAAATGAATATCTCTACAACAACAAAAAGAAACCCATAAAAATTATAGCAAAAAGGAATCACCTGTTACCCATCAATAGCAAGATTTTCATCAAAACAAAAATTTTAGAAATCACCATTAATGGAAAAGCACAAAAAGCAATCACCTTTTCCAATAAAATTAAAAACCCAAAATTCAATATGACTAAAAAAGAAAAGCAAAAAAGAAATTAGAGGTACCGACCCAGTGGGAAGATTATCAACAAAACTGATAAGCATCTTGAGATTACTACCACCACGGCCTCCTTTGCTGCCTCCTCTGCCTCTACCACCACCACGGCCTCTAATTTTTCAAATCAAACATTCCCATCTCTAATCCTTCCCTAAAACCTCAATTTCAATTTCAGTCACTTGATTCAATTACATCCAAGAACCCTAATATCTATTTTGGGAAAGAACAGAAACTTTAGCTTCTCTAATCTTCATTAAAACTCACACATCAATCACTAATTCTTCCTCATCATACTGTGTTCACAAAACCCATCTTTAATTTCTCCATTTATAACTCAATTAACGATTTACTAAGAAAACCCTAGTTCTCGATTCATAACAGGACTCAATCTTCTTCTTCATAATTAGCAGAAAAACCAACTCCTTCTTCTTTTATACATCCTCACGATTTAAATTTCCTCAATCCATACCTCAATTTCACCTCTCGATTTTCAACTGAAGAAGAGCATAGAAGAAGAACGAAAAAGAAGAAAGAAGAAGAGAGAATAAGAAGAGAAAATGAGTTTCAAAGAAACCATTGCAATTTGAAAGAACCGATCTACAACTTCCGTAAGTTTTTTTACATAAGAGAGTGATCGAGAAATAGATTATGTGGTGAGTTAGGGTTTTCTTTTGCAAGGGAGGCGGAAGATAAGGTTAGAGACGAAGATAAGAGAGGAAAATGAAGAAACTGTGAGAAATTTTCTTTTGATCTTCTATATACCTATCTTTAAACGGCCAAGATTTGATTAAATATGGTCATACGGATTAGGGATATCTTTGGACGGTGGAGACTTGATTTGAGACTGTCATACGGATCAAGGAAAGTGTGTTTTCTTTGTGTGTTTCTTTGTGCTTTCTCTATGTGCTTCCGGATTGAATTTCGACTAGTCACATAAGTCGTGAAGTAATTTCGACTATCCATACATGTCATGAAGTAGCTTTAGTTCACACCGGAAGACTCGGGTTCTCAGGATACACCATTGAAATCGATAAATATGAAGCTCTTTGTGTGTTTTTTTGTTCTTTTTTTGTGATTTCGATTTGTGCTTTTGTGCTTTATTTTTTTGCTTTCGGTTTATTTTAACTAGGGTTAGCAAGATACATCATCGAAATTGATAAATATAAAGCTCAGTGTCGACTCGAACTTCAAATGTGGCATAATGGCATACAAACTATGAATCGAGAAGCTCCAGGAGGGTTCTGACTTCAAGCTTAGCATAATACATCATCGAAATTGATAAATATGAATCTCAATGTCGATTCGAAATTAGGTATAACGACAAATAAAGTATGAATCATGAAGCTCCAAGAGGGTTCTGACTTCAAACTTGGCATAATACATCATCGAAATCGATAATAAATATAAATCTCAGAGTCGATTTAAACTTAAAATATGGTATAACGACATAGAAACTATGAATCATGAAGCTCCGGGAGAGTTCTGACTTCAAACGTAGCATGATAAATCATCGAAATCGATAAATATGAAGCTCAAAGTCGATTCGAACTTCAAATTCGGTATAACGACAAACAAACTATGAATCATGAAGCTTCAGGAGGGTTCTAACTTCAAACTTGGCATGATACATCATCGAAATCGATAAATATGAATCTCAGAGTCGATTCTAACTTCAAATATGGTATAACGACATAGAAAATATGAACCAAGAAGCTCTGGGAGGGTTCTGACTTCAAACTTAGCATGATACATCATCGAAATCGATAAATATGAATCTCAATGTCGATTCGAACTTCAAATTCGGTATAACGACAAACAAACTATGAATCATGAAGCTTCAGGAGGGTTTTAACTTCAAACTTGGCATGATACATCATCGAAATCGATAAATATGAATCTCAGAGTCGATTCGAACTTCAAATATGGTATAACGACATAGAAACTATGAATCATGAAGCTCTGGGAGAGTTCTGACTTCAAACTTAGCATGATGCATCATCGAATCGATAAATTTGAAGCTCAATATCGGTTTGAACTTCCTAAGAACGATGAATTCATTCATCTACAGCTAAGATTCCATTGGAATATTCTCCGAAACCTTAAACACACCACAAATTTGTTAACTTCGACATTGAACCTGGCTACGAGCTCAAAATCTGGCCGCGAGTAGACTACAATAAGTCGGAAACTGTGTAAGAACGATGAATCCACCCATCTACAAGTAAGATTTCATCGGAATATTCTCCGAAACCTTAAACACACCACAAATTAGACACTGAACCAGGCTCTGAGCTCGATAGTTGGTCGCGAGTGGACTATTATAAGTCGAAAACTTTATAGGAACGATGAATTCACCAATCTACAGATAAGATTCCATCAGAATATTCCATTTACAGGTAAGATTCCTTCGAGATATTCTACGAAACATTGAAAAAATCATATTTCTGCATATTGTATGCGTACCCGGATCCAAGATCGAAACCTGGCCGTCGAATCCCCCAAACCTCATTTTTTCTCACATTCTATATTTTAACTTCAACAACACTTATAAGTGTTGTTATACGTTTCTATTAAAAAAAAAACTAAACTTGTGAACTGTAAGGATGGTTGATGAGCTAGACATCCATGCATTAGGTTCATGTTCGAATCTCTCCTCTAACGTATTCTTCATTATCATATTTTTGTGTTCTTCAACAACACTTGTGAGAATTGTGATAGGCTAAGTCACTACACTTATGAAACAAAGTTGTTATACCTAAATGTCGTCACAACAGTTTTGCTAAAGGAGTTGTCGTTTGTTTTCTTAGCGCAACCCCTTATTCCTAAGAGTTGGTAGTGATGATATACGACAACTCTTCCTTTGAAACCAGTTGTAAAACATAGGACTTTCTACGATGTATAGCGAAGTGTTGTAAATCTCCAGTTGTAGATGTATATTTTTCCCGTAGTGCATTAAGTCTTTGATATCAGATTTTCTACATGAACTCTCAAACACAACAAAAAAAATGTCAAAAAAAAAGAAAGATATGGCACAATCCCTTTATTTTTTTTTATGAAGATATGATACATAACATTGATAACAAGAAGATTTTCTTCAGAAAGAAACTTATAACTCCTTTTCATCTGTATGGCGCGGGCCTGAGTAAACCAAAAATGTTTTTATGCTCTCCATTTAGTTATGCATTCCAATAAGAACCTCGTAAATTTGTCTGCTAAAAGCTAATTCTTCATTTATAACTTGTGCTTCCTGCTCTATATTTCCCACGTAGGTGTTCGAGTTAAGGGTAACCAAACTCTTCACATAAGTCTCCAGGTTAAATGGTTTGTATGATACACAATTGAAAGTATCTTCACCGAACTTCAAAGCTCTACGATGGCCGTCCTTTAAGTCATGCAAAATCAAAATCGTTACAGTATTCCTCTTGGTCTTGTAGTATTCAATCTCTAGTATAATCTGTCCATTTTTTAAGCATTTTATCCTCCTCAAGCATTGAACTACCGGTTCCACATCAAACAACACCAATCGAGGAAGGTTATAAATTTTTAACCAAGATTTCCTCACTCCATAATCCTTCATCAGCCATACTTCGAAGCCTTCCGTTTTAGTGCTGCAAAGAAAAACAAGACAACCACCCAACACATCCACATATTTATCATTAAAGTCCATACTTGCTGGTTGTGGAATTTCTTGGACAACCCCTGTTCCAACATCCAAAGCAATTAATACTCCAGAGGAGGAGGAGGCATTTATTTCTAAAATTGATTTTACAAACCAATGAAAAGCTCCACTAAAGAAAACCCCTGGTGTTGTATGGGTGTTCTTATCAAAAGGAAACTCATAAGGGATATATAGTGGCTGTCTCCATGAATTAAATTTCAATGAATAAGCACTGACAATCGATCCAGGGTAACCTAAACGGCCAACTTGAGAACCCGTAATATTAATGAATATGTACTCATTAGCCTTATCATCATGGCCAAACCCATTTGCACGCACATCTACATACTGTAGATATGGATTTAGTGCAGTTGATGGGTACTACTTTGTATTCTTCAGTATAGGGATTCCAAATGCAAGGTAAATGACAAGAATTGAAAAAATAACTTAAACAAACCAGCCCCTTGCAGGAACTCAAAATCTTAACATCAATGATATTAGAAATGATGTTATGATTAGGAAAACTGAAGGGATACCGAATCTGCTTAATATCCTCGTCTTGAAAACAGAAGTTTGAAGTTATGGTAGCAATTTTGTGACCATATTGTCGAATCCCAAATTGGAAAAATTTTTGTAAACATATTAGAGTTTCTGATTTGGCAACCATGAGATAAACCCAAATGCATCTAGTATAATCATCAACTAAAGTGAGAAAATATCTGGCACCCGTAGAGGATGCCACGGAAAATGGTCCCCAAAGATCAGCATGAATTAGCTGGAAAGCATAAGAAGAAGAAGAAGTACTTTTATTAAATGGTAACCTTGTTTGTTTAGCCAAGGGACACACAATACAAGAGTGAATATTCTTGGAGTCAATGCAATTAAAAGTGCGAGATAAGAAACGAAAACAATCCTCACTGGGATGGCCTAAACGGCAATGCCACATATCCATTGGCCTCTTATTTGCAATAAAAGAAAAAACAGAAGGACGGAAGCTAAAATGATATAGGCCTGCAATGCGCCTACTCCATCCAATCTCCTTGTTCGTTTGAAGGTCCTGGAAGACACACGAATCATGAGAGAATTTAATACAACAATTGGTTGTTTTTGTTAATTGACTGACCGATATGAGATTGAACTTAAAACTGGGAACATGAAGAACGTTTAGTAATTTGATTTGAGGTGATAAATCAATATTACCAACATGACTCATAGAGGTAAACGATCCATCTGGCAATTGAACTTCAATTGGTTTATCAACCAACGCATAATTAGGGAAATACGATAAAGAAGAGCATATATGGTGCGTAGCACCACTGTCGACAATCCAAGTAGATAAAGAACAAGCAAATATTCTTGGCAAAGAAGAAATAGACGGTAAAGGGGAGGCACAGCTGCAAATTGTAGCAATATGTGGAAATAATGAAGCACAATCACCAGCGAAATTGGCAGAGAACAAAGAAGGAATTTTGGCAGAGAACTCACCCGCGAAATTGGCTGCTGGAGAGGAGATATCGCCGCTGTTTGGAGGGGCTAGCAGGTTGATAAGTTGCTGGTACTGTTCGGCAGTGATGGTGGGTGCAGCTGGGAGCGTGTCAGAGACGTTGCAGTGCTATTCAGGAGGAGCGACAGCAGCCAGGGCGTGACTGGCAGCAACAGCAGCAGCTTTGGAGGGTTCGTTACTGCTGCTGTTAGGGTAACCATGAAGCTTCCAGCACACCGGACGTGTATGGCCATGCCGATTACAATGATCGCAAAAGGGTCTTGGACGTTTGTTGCCGTTAGAGTGGCTGTGAACAGAGCGAAACTGGGACGAAGTGCGGTAGCTCCTATTGTCTGTGTGAGCAGCAGACAAGGCCGCAGAGTCAAGAAGAGGAACAGCAGCAGATTTGAGGCCTTGTTGCTCTTCCTCTTGCCTGACGAGATTGTAAAGTTTCGCTGCTGACGACAATGGCTCGATGACCAGAAGTTGACTGCGCAAGGCAGAGAAGCGCTCCTGAAGACCCTGTAAAAACTCCATAGCACGATCTTGGTTATGGTGTTCAAGGATGGACTTACCAGCATTACAGATGCAAGCAGTGGAGGCCGAAAAGAATCCAATTGATCCCAAAGAGTTTTTAGTTGTGTGTAATACTGAGCAACAGTTTGGTGTTCTTGTTTCAAGGTTGAAATGGACTGTTTGATGGCATATAACTTTGTTGCATTGTACTAAGCAAAACGGCTCTGCAAATCCATCCACATCTCATGAGCAGTTTCGAAAGACATCACACTACGACCAATTGCTGGTTCACAAGAATTGCAAACCCAACTGCCAACAAGATCATCGCAGCGTTGCCAGTACGGTATATCGGCTGAAATTTCTGGCTTAACAATTGTGCCATCGATGTAGCCAAGCTTGGCCTTGGCACTTAAGGCCTTACGAAAACCACGAACCCAAGTGGCATAGTTTTCACTTGTGAGAACGGGTTGATAAAGAATAGTTGTAGGATTGTCTGCTGGATGAACATAATAAGGACTAGAAGGATGAAGGTGAGGATTAGAATCAATACCAGTGTTGTTGTTGCCTGTTGATGAATCATTGTTGTCTCCCATTGATGCTGTTGGAAGAAGAACGAAGGTGCTCGGTAAAGAAGAAAGAAAAAAAATAACGTCTGGGAAGAAGAAAAAAAAAAGTTTTTTTTTTTGGATTTGATAAAACCTAGCACGAAGATACCATATTGGATTTATATCCAGAAGACAGTGTTTATGGTTTTCACAACTGTGAATATCTTGTTTATTCTTATTGATATATGTAGTGAAGTTACAACAAAATAGGTTACAACAAATAGAGATATTCTAGGAAAGAACTATATTTACGTAAGACTAAGTTTAGGAAAGACCTAGTAAACTGGGAAACCTAATAGACTAAGGAAACATGAGTAACAAGAATATATTTTCTCTAACAAAAACGTGATAGTGGTGTTGATGAATTATCATATTCTAAAGAATATAACTTATTTGGGTCGGCGACTTGGATGTTCCAGAGTTTGCATACACACCTGAATCTAGAGAGAGATTTCGCTGGTAACTTGCAAAGAATTTCATGGACCATATCTTCGGGAAGACTTGGCAATGGCTGCTCCATATTCTTCTGGTTCTTGTTCTTCTGTTTGGAAGCTTGTTTTGACATTAGGGTTTGGTTGTTCAACTTCATAGTTGTATTTGTTTTTCTCATTAGGGTTTTGGGGTAGTATTGCTTGCTGTAAAATAGTAGTATTTATAAAGTATAAACGCGTGCATTTAATCATGGTAGTAGGTAGAACTTGTGCATCTACGTTCATTTCTAGGTAGGTGGTAGATCTTGGTGCAAACAAATAAGGGAAAAAAAATTGACCGTGCGCGCGCAAGCAAATTTGAACGAGCATCTCCGTAACCGTCCGATGAATAGGATGTGAAGTCATCAAATCTTGAACTTATCTATATATTTTTTTACTTCAGGAATTTTAAATTACTTTTTTCAAATACCTATCTTGTATCGATCAGTTGGTATTCCTTGAATTTTAGCAGCAAGTACGTACTACTCTTGAGATTTACCTTGCTCAAAATGATGGTAGTAATATTTCAGGCATTAGCTCTGAAATCATTAAGTTTTACGACATGATGGTAAACAAAGTCGCAGAGAAGATCAAAGATTGACCAAGATAGCAGTGACAGAAAACTACTCATGCTGCTAGTACCGTACTTCAGTAATCCGGATGGTTATAGAATTTTGATAACTTTAATGCTTTTGCTTTATTTAAGAGTAGGTTTGCTTTCTGCAAGTGCTTGCTAAATTACACATTACATCGCACAATTTTATAGAGCTCTTTTTGACGTTACATACCTCCTGAATCTTAGTTAGTTGTAGAATCTCCAATTTTCCTCTTATACTTGGATTTACCTATTAAAGCTTGGCAAAAGAGTATTTTGGCAGTGCGGGATTCAGTTATTGAGAGGATGGAGAAGAAGGGTGCACCATGGATAGTTCAATAAAGTACAAAAATGATGCAAGCTATTAGCAAGTTTTTGCCATCCAGTGATAACTAAACATTCTCGTGACAAAGATATGAGGCAGTCTATGAAGGACCTTCAGGTTCATGTCGAGCTCAAGGTTAATAATTTGAAAATGATTAAATTTTGGCAGGATAGATGGTTCTTAAGCAGATGGCAGGCCGACAATATTTTCCGAAAGACTGAGTATTAATAAATTATGGGTATCGAGACGGAGCATCGATTAGAGAAAACGAAATCAAAGAAGACAATGTTTAAAGTGGTTCGGCACTAACGCCTACGTCCACTTATAGAACCCCGTAGGGTGGATGATCTCCGGAAAATTCTGGGATAGTTACATCAACATTAAACACTCATATTTATAGAGTGATAAGAGATAAGAGCTTCTCCAATGGAATGTATGTGAGGGGAAAAGTATTAACCCACATAGGATGCACAATCATATTTATAAAAAATCATCTCCAACCTATTGATGTGGGGATGAGGTGGCAAAAAAAAAAGTTAGACATCCTCTAGGTGAACCTCTAGTTTTAGACATCCACTTAAAGGATGTCTTCCCATCCTAGTCACACTTTGACTACTAAAAATCAATGAGAACAATAATGAAAATAATGTTAACCAATTATATGCCTACAAATAAGTAAAGAAAGCTGAAACAATCTAATGGGTTGGAGATAAAATTTATTTTTTCCTAATATTTAGGATTTTATACCTAGAGGATGTCTTAAAAGTGATTCCACATATGAAACATCCACGTTCACCATTGGAGAAGCTCTAAACTACTAGACCTATATTTTTGATCTCATAGTTATCGAATACAACTAACTAGGTTTACATTTTGAATCTAGTAAACTAGTTACATGAGATTATCTTGGAAGTTTTGACCACTTCACTTGGAGTCCACCGTGGATTACATATATCTTGGAACCGACTTATCCTCTTTTGATTGCACCAGTTGCCTCGGTCCTTTACTGTACTCTAACAATCTCGGCTACTTGTGTGTGATATACCGTAATATTCCAACACCCCCCTCAAGTTGAACACGAAATTCTGATGCAGTGTATAACTTGAACAATCTCACGAAAAGAACTTTGTAAGCTAAAACTGTAGGTTGAACTTCGATCTTCAGTCACGGACCATGAAACTTGAACAAAGGTATAGAAGCAATAAAAGATCTTCATAATCGTGGTACATAATAGACACATAGGTCTTGTTCCTTAGGGTTGAAAAATAATTGGATTGGGTGGATAAACACAGTTGGATATCTGTGTACGATATTTTTCGTGAAAGATAACCGTTGTTGGAAAGGAGACTGAAAATTTTCAGAAAATGGAGAAAATATTTGGTGTAAAATAGATTACCAAAATAGCTGGATATTCTCAAAAATAGGAAATATATCCGGAATTAAATTCTCAGGAAAAGAAAAAGGAGAATTTAAGATTTGCTGTAAGCAAAATATATATGATATATGATAATGGATATAACCTCATCAAGACGATACATGGTTATAAATGGCGAAACCTTGTTTAAGAACAAGGGTTGTGATGCAAGCATGCGAAATTGCAAATGAGACAAACAATAGAACATGATGACACATCTTTGACGCATAACAAAGATGTACGAGATGATTTAGTTGACAGGATGATGGTCAACTAAACATTGAGGAATATTAGCTCATAAAATCATAGCAAGATTTGAATAATAAGATCTTGGATAAAGACCTAAAAGAAGGTATATTTGATCACCAAACAGACTTTTCCTCAATTCAAAAATATTTTGAGGAAGACCCATGATGAATGGGTTGAGATTGAATAAACCCTCGAGATATTGGTCAAGAGCAGGAAACAAGATAAGGTCCAAGATGACCCGTAACAAAGATAGCAGTTAAATGCAATTGAGAAAAGTAGATTATCATCAAAGATAAGTAGCTCATTAGAGCAAAACGTGACATGAATCGACATGAGATTCCAAAAGATAGAAAGCATCTTCGGCGGAAATGATTGGATCAGAATTTAGAGAGCCAATAGACGATGGCAGTATCACAAAACAAAATTAGTTAAATCAACTAGTTGTTCTGGATGTGAAACAATTGAATAATACTGACTAAAATCAAGTTGTTTGATTAAATGAAAGGGCCAATGAACGTACCGACACTAACAAAGGAAATTTTGTCATACCTTCCATCCATGCTTTGAAGGAAAATTCACTTCTCTATGAAATGGAAGAATCACGCTAGATGAATCCTTAACAGACTTTAGATAGAGTTCTGCTTCACGAATTCTTCGTCCAACTGGAAACAAGGTTTAAAAAATTTATTAGCAAAGATTTTCATAAAACCCGTGATGAATGGATTATGGTTTTCATGAATAAACACCCATGATATAGGGTTTGTTTTAAGACCTATACTACCGTGAAAAATTAGTAAGGTATGGATAAAAATATAAATCAGAAAACAAAGTTACATGATGACTTGATGAGATAAGAGAGCATACGACACATGATCATCTCTATGTTTGATACCCATAAACTATTCATTGGATTTGAATTTGGATAAATTAGCTCATGAGAACTGGAGCATAATTGAAGACCATGCATTATTTTCGAATGTTCGTTACAAAACGAACATACACAAAGATTGGACCGATTTTGATTTTGATGCAGAAACTCATTATTTTGATATGGAGCAAAAAAATCAAAGGAAAACAAAGAAAAAGAAAAAGAAAATAATCTCTTGTGATCCAGGATAATGATAGAAACAATTTGAAACACAAATAAACAACACGATCTTTTTTGATGTAAGGGGTATGGTAGCCATAAACCAAAGAAATGTGTTCTGAACCTGTAATATGAAGCAGGTCTTTGACGCGAACAAAATATCCACAGAGATTTTCCAGTATAATCGGAAAAAGTTAATTGATAACTTTGATAAACTGAGCTAAGATTCATCAATAGGCAAAAAGAGACTACTATTCACCATCACAAGATGGTACTGATGAAACGGAATACTAAAAAAAATTTTAGAAAGCGGAAGCGATTCGAGCGGATCTCACCGCTCGATCATCGATTAGAGAAAACGAAATCAAAGAAGACAATGTTTAAAGTGGTTCGGCACTAACGCCTACATCCACTGATAGAACCCCGTAGGGTGGATTATATTGGTCTCCAGATAGATAATTCTGGGATAGTTACATCAACATTAAACACTCATATTTATAGAGTGATAAGAGATAAACTACTAGACCTGTATTTTTGATCTCATAGTTATCGAGTACAACTAACTAGGTTTACATTTTGAATCTAGTAAACTAGTTACATGAGATTATCTTGGAAGTTTTGACCACTTCACTTGGAGTCCACCGTGGATTACATATATTTTGGAACCAACTTATCCTCTTTTGATTGCACCAGTTGCCTCGGTCCTTTATTACACTCTAACAACCTCGGATACTTGTGTGTGATATAGCGTAATATTCTAACACCCCCCTCCAGTTGAACACGAAATTCTTATGCAGTGTACAACTTGAACAATCTCACGAAAAGAACTTTGTAAGCTAAAACTGTGTAGGTTGAACTTCGATCTTCTGTCACGGACCATGAAACTTGAACAAAGGTACAGAAGCAACAAAAGATCTTCATAATCGTAGCACATAATAGCCACGTGGTAGGCCTCGGGAAAGTGTATAAAATTAAAGCGCAATAAAAACGCGGGCCTACAGTAATACCGCAAGTGCACGGTCATCAGTTGTAGCTCGTGCAAGTACGGGTCGATCCACAGAGACTGGGAGTGTTTGGAGTTTCTAGCTATTTGGGCTCTAAATTGCTATTGGGCTTCTAATTGTGCTTTGGGCTTAGTGGGCTTTGGGTTAACGGTGAACTGAACTTGGGCTCAACAGTTCAACTGTGAATTGGGTTCAGTGTCTTTTGATGTGAACTGGGCTTTGGATTCAGTCAAGGATCTGGGCCTTTGGGCCTTTATGAAATGGGCTTCAGTTTGTACAAACAATGGACAGTGGGCTTAGAACTGAGCTTGGGCTTTTGGGATTGCTGTGAGCCAAGCTCAGTTGCAGCAGCAGCAGCAGCAGCAGGGGAAGGGGAGCAGCAGCAGCAACAGGGTTGCAGCAGCAGCAGCACAAGGCAAAGAAGAAGGAAAGCAGCAGTACTGCAGCAGCAAAGCTGGAGAAAACAACAGCAACAGCAGCAGCAGTGCAAAGAAAGCAGCTGCACAAGCACTGAGTAGCAGGGTAGGGAAGCAACAACAAGGCAAAACAAGGCAAGAGGAAGAAAACAGAGAAGCAACAGAGTTGCAGGGCAGTGGAAGCAAAGATGGCAGTGAAGCAAAGACAATGCAATAAGAAGCAAAGACAATGAAGAAAATTTAACAAGACAATGACTCAACAAGCAAAACAAGGCAATATAGCAAAGGGAAAGAACACAACAACTACAAGCAGAAAACAGTGCAAGATGAACCAAGGCCTAAGGCCAAGGGCAAGGATGATAGTGAAACTAACAGAGCAAGGCTAAGGCAAGAATACAGGCATACAAATAGAATGGGAAGAGAATTAGCTTGCTAAGAGCACTAATTTCTCCCAATGCTCAATCAACACAATGCATCCTAAGCATACAAATGGAATGGCAAGATAATCAGCTTGCTATGAGCACTGATTTCTTCCATTACTCAATCAGTTCAATGCTTCAAAGGTAACTAGCCTAGCATGCCATCAAACTAACAGCAGTGAACTAAACATTAACATTACACAAACATCAACAGGAACATAACAAATTAACAGGATATGAAACCAAGCACATTAACAGGATATGAAACCAAGCAAATTTCTGGCTAGCATCCATCTTGCTAATTCATTGGTTGAGATGAGATTGAAATAGTTTTCTTCTGATTTCAGAGAGATTTTGGCTGCGGATAAGAGACACCAGGTGTATTCCAGAGAGAAAAGATTAGCATTTAGCGATGTTTTTATGTTTTTTTATTCTTCCTTTTGGGGACTATATACTTTTGGAAGTAGTTGTTGTTATAAGGTCATCCATTTAATACTAAAACACAAAATTATCTTTTACAATGCAGGGAGTCGAAGTAAGCGGCGTACATTTCATGCTTCTATACTCGACAATCACCATTGTACCGATAAAAGAAGAAGTTGTTGTTGCATAAGTTATCCACCTTTCAAAATCAAGGAAACAAAAGGTACGTGTACCTGGTATGAACGGGTGGCTGAAAAAAAAGCATTTTCCAATCTCGGTAAATTAGGAGTGAAATTTGTCACACTATCTCTGTTTCTTCCTCGACTTCCGTGTATAATTACGATACTTAAGGGCTTCTAATTCTCCCATTAAAACTTTATATTGTTGCCCTTTATCCGCATCCAATTTCAAAACTCCACCTTTTTCGTCCTTCATGTCATACAAAACCAAAGACTTTTTACCACAATTTGCAACACCAATGTACTTCTTGTCGTACTCAATCTCTAACAGAATTTGATCATTTTTTAGACACTTTATCCTCAAGCATTGAAATGATTTAACATCAATTAATCTCAATGGAAAAATGTTATACTCCCTCCGCTTTCTGGAAAAGAGATACTTTCATTTTTTTCATTTTAGCCTAAATATATGCCAAATTGAAAAGGTGAAAGTATCTCTTTTCCAGAAATGGAGGTAGTACATTTTTACCCAAGATTTCCGTAGGGGCGAAATATCACACAAGACAAATCTACAGCTTCGCTCTAACCAAAACAGGCATAAGCACGGACAAGAGAAAAATTAGGCGAAGAATAATTACGCGATAATAAGATAGAAGCGCGAGGAGCAGTCACACGATGCATATAACACGACATTCACCATAAGAAGCACGAAGCAACAGCGCGATAGATAGGGACAACTCTCAAAAGCCTGACGAGTAAAACAAACTGAAATAAGATCAGTCAACTAAGATCTTGCACGTGAACTTTGGTTGCCTTCTACTGATGTATTTGCCTATATAAGGGTTTAAAAATAATAGAGAGAGAGGATTCAGTCAAGTAAGAGAGCTAAGAAATATTTCTAGAGAAAAGAAAGAAACCATTAGAGTTTAGCCTTAACTTCACTCTCCCTATTATTGTATAGAAAATATCTTTGTGATCATTATAAGAACATCATATATTCAATAAAAAGTGATATAGAAGATCAATACTAGTGTCCAAGTGGTGTATAATATCATTAATGTTTGAGTTGATTTCCATGACTTAAGCTTTGTTTTATTATCATCTCAACGGGTGTAGTTGTGGAATTTTCCGCAACTACATTTTGACGCTAGAAACAGGAAGGATTTATTCTCACCTGCAAGTTATCAGCTAGAAATCATTATCTTTCGAAGCTCGTTTGTCACTTTCATTACCATCATTTTTCTGTTCACCACGAGAATTCTCCTGTTGTTTGTTTGAAGTCATCATTGCTCTAAAAATGTACATCACCTCACTCCTCCGTTCCACCATGAAATGCTGATAAAACATCACTGTGACTTTACAAACATCAAGTAGAATTATCTTTGCTTCCTCTTCTCACTCTTTTGTAAAGCCGTGGTAGACACAACACCATCACCTCGTATTGATCAGAAAATTCTTTCAAGTGTGTTGACCCTTCAAAACACTACATCTTCCTATCTTGATTCAGAAACTATCTTTTAAACCTCTTCTCTCCAAAACATCGAAGACTCTAGTGATACAAAGATGCAACTTTAACAGTAGATGCGGGAAGGAACTGGCTGCTGTCGTGGAAAACCCAAAATATTGGAAGGAATGGGTCAAGCCATACGATCCAGAAATACTAATGCTATATGTCGGTATGAAGGATGAAAGGAAAGAAAATAAGTTCTGCCACCAAAATCAAAATTAAGAGATTCTTGTTGGGTGCAATAATCAAAGACAAATAAAAATCAAATAAGCAAAAGTTATTGATACTTAGCTCCTTTATAATGGAAGTGATTGCTTTGACAAAATGAACAAGCTCCCCGTATCTCCGCAACAGCAACAAGGCAAAACTTTGGAAAATAGAGTGAGTCACGTGTTCAACACGCTGTCCTTAAGACATTAGCGCCCGGCTACACTCAAGAGTGATGCTATAGCCCTCACAGGACGGATATCTCCAGGATAAAACACCCTAATACACCTACTACTAGCATATGTAGTAGATGCTCAACTTGAGCTTGGCAACTCCGAAAAAACCGTTAAGGAAAATCGCAAATGCTTAAAAAACGCTATAAAATATTTTCCCTTAGGGGTCCCTCTAAAATATAGAGCAACCCCTTTCCCATTATTTTACAAAAGTAGTGAATTTCTTTATATAATGGAATAAAACAATTTAAGAAGAGGAATTCCCCGATGTGGGACTAAAAAGCTTATATAGTCTCTTAAAACAACTAAAAAGTGGAAACTCCACAATGTGGGACTAATAAGTTTTTCATTCACAAACAAAACAATAAATTAATTTTATTTAGTTAAACATATTAAAATAATAATTAATAAATATTGTTCCAACAATCCCCCACATGAATGAAAACCTCAATAAAACATGAAAAACACAGATAAATCTTGGTAAGTCAACACCCAATCTCCATGATCCGGCTTGATCGAACAGACATATGGAACGTCTGTGTGTTGAAATCATACTAGTCATTTCAATGTCCTCTCCTTCACACAAAAATGTGTTGACCCCAAGGTCATACTATGGATTGCAAAAATCATATAGTATAGAGAGCTTTCATCTTTAGCTCCTCACAAGTGAGACTAAAGGTTCCTTTCACGAAAGTGAAAAAGCATAAACCAGTGAACACTTAGTGACCCTTAGGTACTAAGTTCCAGTAATACCAAAACCATCAAAAGCGAAAATCATATAAAAAACGCAGGAAATACCATTTTAGGCAGAGGTGTCCGTGAGGTCTTGAACCTTTGCTTAGTGAGATATTACCGGAATTACTTGCTAGAGACAGTGAACTATGTCTTGAACTCCTAGCGTTTGATGTAATTAGCGATAACAATCACGGATGATATCTCCAAGGTTGCTGCCAAGCTCGTGCCGTTTTGTCCGTTTTGGCCCTGGACGTATCCTGTTTCTCAGAATGCTCTAGAGAATCATCTCATATTCTCACAGGAAGCGACCCACTTCCTCATTCAGATAGGTGAGTTTCCATAAAGAGTGTTACTGCTACACCCCACTTCAATCTTAAATTGAAACTATAGAACTCATTAAGACTTATTAAAAAGTCATCCTCCACATGCAGTCACACTATCACGTCTACACCATAGGGAAGGGACAGAGAATGACAATCTCTGATAGTGTTTACCTTTACCCACCACAAATTAGTTGTCTCATTCGAAACCTTGATCATGGGATCTCCAGTCAGCAAGGTTGAGTATCCTTCATGGCAAGTTTAATATATGAGCTTAAGCCCCAACCCCCTCGATGCATTTTTAACTATCTCTTTGTACAAACCTTTCGTCAAAGATTGCGCGATATTCTCCTTGGACTTTATCCAATCAATGGAAATAACGCCGATTGAGATTAGTTATTTCTTAGCTTTAACTATTATAGCTTGGCTAACACAATGTATAGATATAGCTGGCACAGGCCTATGCCAAAGAGGAATGTCTTCTAAAAAGCATCTTAGGCACTCGGCCCCCCTCTCATGCTTTATCTAACGCAATACTCTCAGATTCCATAATGAATTGAGCGATATGTTTGTTTGGAAATCTTCCAACAACAAACCCACATGTTAGAGTGAAACCATATCCACTCGTAGACTTAGACTCCTCTGAGTCAACTATCCAGTTTGCATCATAAAGTCCCAAGGACAACAAGATACCTTTCATAAATCAAAAGAGTATTTTAGGTACCATAATACTCTACTCAGTGCATCTGAATTCTCTTGCTCTGGACTACAATTATATCCACTTAACTTACTCATAATATAGGCAATGTCTGGACTCTTACAGTTCATTAAATTCATCAGACATCCTATAACTTTTGAGTATTCAAGTTAAGATACTCCACTACCCTTATTTTTCTTGAGACTACAAGAATAATCGTACGAAGTACAAGCAGGTTTACAATCAGACTGATTGTATCTCTTAAGCACAACTCAACATAATGAGAACGACTAAGACTTATAAATGTTTGATTATCTTCTAATCCTCATCCCTAAGATTACATCAAAAGGGCCCAAGTCTTTCAAGTCAATGTTCTCATTCAGTGCATGTTTTTAGTGGAATTGATCACATCTATGTTTGTATCAAGCATATCATCAACATACAAGCATACAATTACACAGACATCCTTAACAAGTTACTTGTAAACATACTTGTCAGATTCATCAATTTAAATCCACTATCCATTATCACATGATTAAATTTTCCATGTCACTATTTACGTGCTTATTTGAAAACCATACGAAGATTTTTCAAATTACAAACTTTGTATTCACAACCTTTCACTACAAAGTCTTCAGGTTGATCTATGTAATTTCTTTACCTAATTCACGGTTTTAGAAAAAACTGTCTTAACATCCATCTGATGTATCTCTACGTTTTTATGGCAGCAATAACAATTAGTATCTCAACGGAAGTAATTTCCGTCACAATTGAATTAGAATCAAGGAAATCTACACCTTCTTTTAGTTTATAGCCTTTAGCTACCAACTTAGATTAATATTTTTCCACAGTTTCATCTACCTATCGTTTCCTCTTAAAGACTCATTTACATCCCATGGTCTTACAACCTGGAGGTAAACTAGCAAGCTCCCAAGTCTGGTTCCAACGGACTGAGTCCATGTCACTAAATGAAGCTTCTTACCAGAATGGGGTTTCAGTAGATATCAAGGCTTCTTTACAAGTCTGTGGCTCGGACTAAGCTAGGCATGTTATGAAGTCGGTTTCATAAGAAGTCTCAAGTCTAATTATTTTACTTCTCTTAGGCTCAACATCAACTTCATCTTCCTTTAAAATAAGTTCTGACTATTTGAAAATAAATCTAGGGGATCAACAACACATCTCTAATGAGGTACAGGTTTAGAATAAACATGTTCAAAGAACTCAGCATCCCTACATTCCGTAATAATATTCACACCAATGTCAGAAAAAATCAGAACACACAACCAAAAATCTATTTGTAGAAGTATACTCAATATACCCTATACGAAAACACAATCAACATTTTTGGTTTCAATCTAGTTCTTTTAGGAAGAGGAATTACAATCTTAGTCAAACGCCCCCACACTTTGACACATTCATAAGAAGGTCATCTACCGTTCCATAAACCATATGGAGTTTCATCTGATTCTTAAAAGGGTACTTTATTCAGGATATACTAGTTAAGAGGACTGCCTCCCCCCACAAGGCCGCAGGTAATCCTGAACTAATCAACATGGAAATTATCATCTCCTTAAGGATACAGTTGTTATGTTCAAGGCTTCTAATTGGTTTCCAACTTCAAGTTTATACATCTTAAGGCTTCTAAGGCGTCATCCTTATCCTAAGCAAGTATACAAGATAGTACCTCGTACAATCATCTACGGAAGTTATAACCATCTTTTACCACAGTGATTTTGGGTTGAACTCATGTCAACTAGGCCTAACTGAATTAATTCTAAAGGCTTAGAATTACTCTGAACATTTGTGCTAAAAGATTTTATAGCATATTTTGATTCTTCACAGATTTCACTTTTGTGTTCAAAATCCAAACTAAATTTGGGTACGAAGCCTATGCTAGCCAGTTAAGCATTGACTTATAAGTTTACGGTTCCAATTCTACCACGTAAAACAATCAATCACACAAAGATATCACAAGAATCAACTACGTTCACATCATCAGTTTTTCCGTTAAGCTTATATAGACCCAAAGTCCTATAACTCTTGCTTAAAAAATCACTGCCTAGTTACAACAAGTTTTCCAGATTCAATTAAGATCTTAATATTTTTCCATCTACAACAGAACAAGATACAAGATTTTCGCATATGCTCGGAACATGAAAACTTCATTCAATGTGAGAATATTACAGATATGAGCTTCTGCTCGACCTTTTCCTTTTATGCAACCTCTATTGCATATGAGTTACTCAATAAGAGTTTCTCGACATCCCCTATCCTATGATAGGAGGTGAACATGTCTCTGTTTCAACAAACATTCTTGGTGGCTCCAGAGTCCACCTACTGGTCTCTCACATTGGTTATTAAAATAACTTCCGACATCACGCCACCAAACTCGTTCTAGTTTGTTTCAACTAAATTAGCATTAACTTTCTACTTATTAAGGTTTTTATGTTGTCTACAATTTACTGCCGCGTGGCCAGGAATTTTACAAACATAACACTCACCCTTAACTAAAGTAATTTCGGATTCAGGTTTACGAAATATACCTTTATCATGAAGACCATGCTTAGAGTTGCGTTCGATGTTCTCACCTTTGCCATCTTTGGAAGATTTGTTTCCAACCACATGCGGCTATTATCCATGTCCCTCGGAGATGGCACCTTTATTCACAAATCACAATTCCAAATCAGAAAGTAAAATATGAGTTTTGAAGATAACATTAACAACAATTTTCTGCTCGTCAGAATTTTTCAGAAACGTTTTTCTGTTTTGTAAAATATCAAAAAAATACTTTTGCAACTCCAAAAATTCTGAAATTTTACTCGGGTAACTACCAGGATGTCTACTACGTTGTGTCAAAAGGGTTCATCGAAATTCCTTCTGGATTAAAAGATAAAATTGAAACTCTACAGCTGACCAGAAATTCGTTTTTGTTTTTCACTCCACAATTAACATCCATGATTCACAAACCGATCAATCGTTTTCGATTATTACAAATACTAATGTCTTAATATTGTTGGGTGCAATAATCAAAGACAAATAAAAATCAAATAAGCAAAAGTTATTGATACACTACAAGAAAACATAGCTTAAGCGACCAAAATCTTAGCAAGACCACAAAATTTTGGTCGCTTGAACAGTCAAGCAACTAAATTTCCGACTACCCAAAAATTTGGTTGCTTTCACCTAAGATACACTAATTCACAGCCACTACGATAAGTATTTGCTCGCTCCATATTTTGATCAAGTAAACAAGAGCAACTACAGAAGTACTTGTGCTGGTATTTACTTAGAGGGACTAAGGACTGCCGACTAAAAAATCTATGGTCGGTTAAACCTCTATTGGCCACCAAGTTGTACCACCAGTTTAAAAGAGAGGTCAAGTTGAGCTCGACTCCAAAATCACAACATAAAATTAACGTTCTTCGATTTCAAGTCATAACTACAATTGTTTACCAGTTATCTATCATCACTTAACTACAATTGTTTGGAATAGATATAAACATGAACTTTGTTCACGGAATCAAACAGCTAGTTTCTCCCTCCTGGAGTTTTTGAGTCCCTCTGTCAATCATGGAATACCCAGTATACATATAAATCTGATTAATAGTTATCAAATCACCAAATTACCCGTATGGTCCATAATTCATGAATTCAGAACATTGAATCTGTGAATCTTCTGGTGGGAAACCAAAAGTCAGGTTCAAATTATGAACCAAACAAGCAAACCCCCACATTAATTAGCTAAATAATGACTCAAAATAGCCATTATTACCTCATAAAATTCTTCGATTCATTTTCTTACCCTCTTTCAAACGACCTTGTTAAGAATCCAGAATCCATGTGAAACAAGAAACATAAACATAAATTTAGTTTATCAGTATCGAATTAACCAAATCTGAGAGAAAACTCTTAGAGTAGCTTTGTCAAACAGGTTATAAGCGACTGTAAATGGAGATATGGAATGTCAGAAAACTAACTTGGATTGGAACCCAATTTTCAGTAGAGAAAAGCATATATACAGTTAAAGCCTTAATTACCAATTTACAGTAACAATCTGTCTAAGACTACGAAGTCCAGCATCATAATCTGGATTTTGGAAATTCTAATAACGTAGTGATTCGGCAGATAGCGGTATGAGAAAGAGTGGTGGAAATTGCTAAGAAGGAAAGAAAGGCCAGGGAACTTGAAGAGGAGAAGAATGGTTGTCAGAGAATTAGGTCGTAGGGTTTCGAGTTTTGAGTTTTAAAGCAAGTGGGAACTTGGGTTTCAAAAAACAATTGCGCGCCAAAAAATGAACTAAGGCGCCAACTTCCCCATAAAAATAGTTTCCCCGGAATATATTTGCACGGTATCGGCATCGGACAAGGTGGCAATCCGCGCGATTTGAGTCTCTAGACTCCCATTGGCCAGATTAAATCATACGGATCCATTTCTAATGGATTTGAGTTTTTGGTTTCCCATTAGCGAGTTTAAAATCATACGGATCCGTGTGTAATTGATTTGGTTTCCCATTGGCCAGGTTAAAACCACACGGATCTATCTCTAATTTATACGATAGTCTTTGGCTTCCCATTGCCAGGTTAAAATCATACGGATCTATTTCTAATTATGGATCATAGTTAGCAAATCGGGGTACGAACCGAAGTTCGGGACGGCATACATACAGGTATTACACGGATTCGTATAGATCAGATTCGGTCAAAAATCCGGTTAATTGTCTGTTGTTCAGCAGAATATTTGGACTATAGACGTACGTGTATAATTCGTTTTTAAGATATGAAATCGGCTTAAGAAATTCAGTAATGTATAAAAAAATAAAAATATAAAAATTTTAGAAGAGGTGTCATGATTTGTAGTTTAAATGCATTATATATCAAATACCTTGTAGTAATAGCACCAACATATGGTTGGTCTGGTGGTTCAGGTGCTAGAATGTGAAAGTTTAAGGTACTGAATTGCGTTAACCAGGTGAACGAACTAATTAGGCGAATAATTCACAATATATTCATAAACCCCATATAGTACGCGTACTAGAGACAAAGTTTAAGTTATTCAGAAGTATCATTGGATCCGGTCAGTTCGGATATGCTTGCGAATCATTCGCTTACAATTCGACGATTACTAACTAGGGTACGAATCTTAGATCATGAGTATATGTACGGTTTCATATAGATTGGTAGATGACGGATGAAATTCATTTATGTCAATTGATATTCGGTTACGTTGATGATAACCAGAGAAACCGATGAATCCGGAAGAAATTGAGTAAGGCCGACTAATATCAGATAATATGACATATAATAAGTGAAAGTGAAGTTGGATAAGATTGTTTGATAACATGTGAAGTTAAAAAATGACGTATATCTAGAAAAACCGATGAAATTCGGGAGAAGTTGAGTCAGGTCGACCAATATTAGGTAAGATGAGGCTAGGATAACAAGTGTAATTAGGTGAAGTCGGTGAATATTTGGTTCGAATTGATATTTTGGAAAATTTCCAAAGAAAACAACCAACTGTTTACCATCAGTATGCATACCTTTTTGGTCTGAGTTCGGGATTTCCTGACGATACGGATACCCGGTATGCATACCCTTCTGATATGACTTCGCGAACTTCCAAGAGGTCATACGCACATAGGTATGCACACCTTTTCGATCTGATTTCACAACTACCAAAGGTACCCATACTTGGTATGCATACCTGGTTGACCTAATCTAGTTCAGAAGCTTAAGTGCAAATGCAAAAGTACATGAAGTGCCTAAGCTTAAGCATACTCGTTGGTCATACCTTGACCATGGCTATAGTTCACTTTTGCTATATTTCTCATACACACTTCTAAGATTCAAGTTCAATCTTGTCTTGCTAAAACTCTTGAAATATATTCGAGTAATGGATATTCATAGATCTTTAGCAAACTTAGTTAGAACAATTTATTGTTCACAAACTATTTTCTTTAAAATTGATAGTTTGGAAAACTTCCCAAGAAAACAACCAACAGTTTACCATTAGTATGCATACCCACTAGTATACATCCTCGGCGAGATACTCTTGGTCATTTAGGCTCTGTAGATGCGTAAAGACGTCCCTGACGGACTTATGACCCAGAGCAGAGATACACATATCTCTTGTAAGCAAGACTCACCATATTTGAGATCAAGGACTGATTCCTAGTACATCATCGCGAGATACACTGGTCAACTGAGCTATGCTCTAACACTACGGTTGAGCCAACATGGTGTACACGTTTAGGTACGGATACATAAACCTAAATGAGGGTACACTTCATTTGTGTATAACAAGCTAAGTTCGATCTAATGGTTGAAAGATGTTAGCTTGAATCTAATCAGGTTTTCATCTAACGATGGATATTGAATGCTTTGTTACCAAGATAACTTAGATTGGAAACCCTGGTTTGAAAACCATATGAAGGAAAACTCTATCAAATGGGAAACCTAATCCCCACACCTCCTGTGTGATACTAGTTGTATAATCTAGAATCGAATCTCCTTTAACCTGAGGTTTTTCACGAAACCTTGTAGGTTAACGAATTGAAGACTTCATTGGGATTGTGAAGGCAGACCCAACTATTTTCTTTGTAGTTGCGTGATCTGATCTTGTTGTTTCTATCGTTTTTGAGTACGATCTTCTTTAAGGATGACTCGAGAGTTAATCTCCGATAGCCAAGATAAAAAGTAGTCACAAACATCTTCGTCTCTTCGTTTTTGATTCCACAATATCTTTTTCCGCCGCGTCGATTAAGATTATTGTGAGGTGGTTGATAAAACTAGGCTTTTCTTCGGGAATATAAGTGCGGGTTATCAATTGGTTCCTGTTCACCTTGATTTATCAAAAGATGAAACAAAACTCGTAGGTATATTTGTGGGAGACGGATTTATCTATTATCGTAGACTTTGGGTCGTATCAACTCTTAGTTGTGGGTGAGATCAGCTAAGGGAATCAAGTGCGTAGCATCCTGCTGGGATCAGAGACGTAGGAGCATAAATGGACCTTGGATTAATGTGAGATTGATTGGTGTTCAACTACAGTCCAGACCGAAGTTAGTTTGGAGTATGCTAGTGTTTGTAGCAGCTTAATACAGTGTGTGTTCAATCTGGACTAGGTCCCGAGGTTTTTCTGCATTTGCGGTTTCCTCGTCAACAAAATTCTGGTGTCTGTGTTATTTCTTTTCTGCATTATATTTTGTTATATAATTGAAATATCACAGGTTGTGCGTTGTTCAATCAATTAGAATATCCGACTTTTTTTGTTGTTTATTTAAATTGATTGACACTTGGATATTGGTCTTTGGTACCATCCAAGTTATCTCCTTGTATTTGATAAAGATTCGCATATTGCTATTTGCTTGAGTAAAAATCAAATCAAGTGAGAGAGATATAAACTCTTTGATTACTTTTTATCTAGATTGAGTCTGACTGTCTAGTTGATTCTCTAGAAGGTATATTGGAGTTTGTCCATACAGATTGCTAAGCGAAATATTGGGTATGGTTGTTATACCCCACATTTTCAAGGGGTTTGGAAATATACCTTTGAGGATGAGTTTATTATATTTTGTTCAATATACTAGAGATGACACGTGTTGTAGGGGCACTGCTTTTACGATGGATAACATGAGAAACCGATGAAATCCTGCAGAAATTGAGTGGGTCAATAGGTATTGGGTAATATTGATGGATAACAAGTGAAATTAAGCGAAGCTAGATAGAAATAAATTAGGTTTGACAAAACCCACAGATCAACTTCATTTTGAATCATAGGAATCAAAGATTTTGGATTTTTTTCTCATCTCCGTCTATGTTTTCTTGGGTCACGAAATTAGGATATAAAAGGTATTTCAGGTCGCACAAAAAGGTGAAAATTACAAAAAAAGAAGAAGAAAAAACAAGGACTATGATTCTTAAATTGTTTATCCGAACAATATAAATCCAAAACTATTTGGCAATGAGAACGATAAAAAACGATTACGATTATTATCTTTAAAACAAAATTTCGAATAATCAGTACAAAATGGGATGTGAATTAACCCAAAAGTTATCATCAGCAAAAATACTGTCTGGATTGAATTGTAAAAATGAGAATGAATCAGTTAAATGAGATTGAATCGTAAAAAATGAGAATGGATCAATTGAATGGAAATAGATTAGAAAATGAGAAAAACTGGAAGATATCGTTATTAGCCTTCGTTCCGACGAAAATCGAAAACATTTTTAAAAGACTTTGGTCCAAAAATAAATTTTATTTCACCCACAAATCTGTAATGATTTAATTTGAAAATTAAATGAGCAGTTAGAATATTTATTAATTTCACACGAAAAAACTTAAACTATATATTAAAAAAATCAATATAAATATGAAATTATCACTAGTCATCTGCATATGATCAAGAAAACGCAAATCATCGTATGATGCACAAAGAAAACACAAATCACTTTAAAGTGACAATCCTGATCCGTATGAAAATAAAATGTTATCCGACGTATATTAACTCAAACGCAAAACTCATACGGATATTAATCTACGGCTGTAATTTTCTTATCCATAGAAAGCTTATCCGCAATCCTATTTCTTTTCTGTCCACTCATTTATCAGCTCTCTTTCCCCTCTATTCTCTTTCTTTCTCTCTTCTTGCGCCTCACAATCTTCTCTTCTTCTTCTTCTTCACTTTTCTTTGTCTTAGTAGATCTCCGCCGCTCACCTTCTGTCTGCGCTCTTTCTCCTCAAATCCTAAACTGAGAAAAGTGATCATAATCAAATAGATCAATCTCTTGTTCTTATGATTTGTTTCTTCAAAACTTCATCATGATTGCTTCTAAACTTCATCATCGAAGAGTAGCATATTAAGCGCTGCATGTTCATTCTCTCAAATGGGTTAAATTAAGGTTATTTTTTCTCATTTTTTGAGGAAAATTAGGGGTTGTGTTGGTTGAGCAGCTGTATATGTATTTATTCTGATTTTTTGTGAGATTTCAACGATGATGGTCACTGAGTTGAAATTTTGAATAAAAATGATTTGTTTCCTCGATTGTTCAAGTTCTTTATCTATTTTTTATTTTTAATAGATTTCTAAGAATTATTCTTTTGTTAATGGTTGTTTTGTGCAAGGATTTGGTCTTATTCTCATCCTATTGGGTGAGACATTTGGTATTGTTTTGGGATTTGATTTGAATTTTTTTTTAACCGTGTTGCTTCTTTTATCGACTGCCCAATGAAGATGATTTAGGTAAGTGTAATACGGTTTTCTTGTACAATTTTTATCTCTCCTTTTAGGGATATCAGTACTACAGTCAGGTGTTCGTCAAAATGTCTCTATGAATGTGATGTTTTATTTTTTTTTTCGATGGGCTGATTGCGTCTATAATCTAGCTTGGTAGATTTTTAATGATGCCAAGGATGGATCTAATTAATAGATCTTGATGCACAGTTATTTTAAATTTGTTTTTGGTTGGGATGGAATCTTCCAATCCCCTTCTGTAATTTTTTAGTTTCTTAATAACTTTCTTCCTTTTGATAGATCTCGTTGTTTTTTAATTCAGTAGTGGTAAACAATGTTGTTTCATGGATTTTTTTTGTATGAATTTCATTTATGCACTTGCTGTGAGTTTTGGGTGTTTGTAAACTTGTGAAGTATAGATTGTTTTGTTCATTTTCTGATTTCATTTGTATTTCATGCGTCCATAATTTTTAATTATTTGGTTACATGAAGTTGGTCCATGTATGTTGGTACGTTTTTTGAGTCACAAAATAATATTCCCTTGTTCAGTTTTTTTCTTATTTTTTCGAATACTGATTGTTTGGTATTTGTTGCTTTGGTTCCATCATTTGAAATAACATCAGCGGCATGTCTGAAATTTGGTGTAGAAATGGCAAGCCAAGCTTCCACCACAGGAGTCAACACAAGGGATGTCAAAAATGAGATCTGTTTTCCTTGTAATCTGAGTGACGACATAAGAACTAGATTGATGCTTAAGTTTGGAATTGTCGGTGGTATGCTTAGATCTGTTGCTTCTCATTCTCACTGAAAAAAATAATGAAGGAATTTCAGTTCATTTTTACTTTATTTTACAGGATTTATGTTTTTAACTAGTAAATTGATTTGGGTATTGGTTTATTTTTGCAGACATTTCTTTTACATCCATTAACAAGAGGAAAGGAGAGTTTCAAAGACGATCAAAATCAGATTTAGAAAATAGATTGATTGAATGTTATCAAGTCGTTGCAGTATGAATCTTTTTAGTATTTTTATGTAAGTTTGTCCTGTGAACTTTGAATAATTCTGATGTTGTAGTGTTAAAAGTAGAAGTAGTTCGTTTTAAAATTAAAGTATGTTGATGATGTAATTGTAATTTGTTTTGTCAAAGAAACGAGATTGTATTTTATTTAATTTTTGTAAAACAAATTGTAGATCTTTTAATATAAAATTGTAAATTGAATCTAGTTATAATAAATTAAATTAACTTTGCATTTAATGTATTAATTTTTATTCATCGTCAAAATTGGCTGGCCGGAACATTCCCTCTGTTGATAAAGAATTAGAGCAACTAATTTCATACAAGTTCAAAGTCTGTACCAGCTCAAATCTCTTACTTCAAAAACCCTTAAGAGACCAATTGTTTTTCAGTTTGGTTGATTGAGGCTTATGTCAACTTAACATATTACTCGCTAGGATGGTTGATAGGTGTTTCACTTGTTCTAGTATGGTTGGTTTATCTATGAACCGATAGGCGTTTCACTTGCTCCAGTATGGTTGGTCTAGCTGTAAAGCGATGGTTATTTTGCTTGCTTTAGGAAGGTCGGTCTAGCTATGAAGCGATTTTTATTTTGCTTGCTCTAGGTTGGTCGGTTTATCTATGAAGCAAGCAGCAAAGAAGACGCTACATGATAGTTGGTTGATTACTAAAGCAAGTGCCTAGCTGCTCTAGACCTATAGAGATCCCACCTTTTGCAACTCAAGAGCGAGAGCCAAATTAAGTCGCTCTAAGGGTTAGAGCGACTCAATATGGGTTTTTGCAACCAAAACTGCCAGCTCGCTTAATCCAGTTTTTCTTGTAGTGATACTTAGCTCCTTTATAATGGAAGTGATTGCTTTGACGAAATGAACAAGCTCCCCGTATCTCCGCAACAGCAACAAGGCAAAACTTTGGAAAATAGAGTGAGTCACGTGTTCAACACGCTGTCCTTAAGACATTAGCGCCCGGCTACACTCAAGAGTGATGCTATAGCCCTCACAGGACAGATATCTCCAGGATAAAACACCCTAATACACCTACTACTAGCATATGTAGTAGATGCTCAACTTGAGCTTGGCAACTCCGAAAAAACCGTTAAGGAAAATCGCAAATGCTTAAAAAACGCTATAAAATATTTTCCCTTAGGGGTCCCTCTAAAATATAGAGCAACCCCTTTCCCATGATTTTACAAAAGTAGTGAATTTCTTTATATAATGGAATAAAACAATTTAAGAAGAGGAATTCCCCGATGTGGGACTAAAAAGCTTATATAGTCTCTTAAAACAACTAAAAAGTGGAAACTCCACAATGTGGGACTAATAAGTTTTTCATTCACAAACAAAACAATAAATTAATTTTATTTAGTTAAACATATTAAAATAATAATTAATAAATATTGTTCCAACAATTCTCGCCCTCCAACGCGAATATGAAGCGAGGTTCGCACCATGGAAAGAAGCAGAAAAAATATTGATGAAAGAACGAATCAATATTGATCAAGAGCATGGAAGGTTGATGATAGAAAACCAGAACCTAAAAAGAAAGGTGCGATAGTACGAGTTGGGGATAGAATATGGAGAAAGTTACAAAAGATCCTACAGAGAAAGAAACGTTGAAAGAAAACAAAAGGAGAAACAAATGAATGGTAAATTGTGGATCGAAGTGTATCAACATGGGAGAAAAGGAAATAAGATGAGAAGGAGGATGTTGTACCAGAATGAACGATGGGAAAGGATGACCCAATACGAGAATTGCATTCGAGCAGGAACAAGGAGAAACCAAAGTATTGATAGAACACCTGAAAATACCTCCACACTAAGGAGATTTGAAGAACCACATAATGGAATGTCGGAGCGAGTCTACAAGCGTAACAACAACAATGGCAACACGGAAGGTCAAATCTTTTTCGAGGCTTAAAATAAAGGGAAAAGAAAGGAGAAAGATCATCTTTCGAATTCCCTTTATTACGTGAAAACTATATGCGAAGGAACATCACCTCCAAGGCTAAGATGATGTAATGAACAAAGCAAGCTATGTATCATCTCAAAGAAACTTTAAACATGAAGCAACGTTCTTTCTAAACGCGATCAATCCAAAGGAGAAACAAAGTTTACAAAAATTATCTCGTAAGACCTCAATAGGGGGCAGCAATTCACTATTTTAAAACCTCTAACTAGGGAGGTTGGGTACCCAATTTTGGCGTGTCAACTTTGTTCGCATGGTTGTGCGACGACGTTTTAGCACGATCACGTAAGAGGAGGCCCTTAATCCCTAACGCGTGTCATATCGGGAAAATCATGGAGAAGTCACTTACATTGGGGAGAAATAAAAGCCTATCCGCTGGAGGCCACCACGAACGAACCACTCATCGAATAAGTTTTCCGGCATGGGGTGTAGAAACATGACATGTAGAGCATAAGGAGATCATGGCTTGGATAGACTCGATCCAAAAAAAAACCACTTAGGGTTTGATCTCGTACCCATAGCCACATAGGCGAAGGGCATGAGGTCACGACAACACTAGTTGTTGAATAACTGGATGGGAGGAGCCCAACTGAAATGGTTAGGGGTGACCTCCTTGAAAGGGAAATTCAGGGGGAATATAAATGGACGACACCCTCCATTAGGGAGCTGAATTGTGTCAAAGACGGCAATGTATCGGGGCTTTTTACTCACGGGAGTATCTAAGGCCTGGTATATTGTCGCAGAAATGACGTGGGGAGGTAAAAATACTAACACAGATAAGGAGAGATCAATCGCCAATGACTCCTAAGAGCACATGGAACCGAGATTTCGTCGCCCAATGTTGAAGACCCCAACCAAGGCGATCATAATTCCTTTAAGTTCTCTACGTGGGGAAGGCAATAAGACCTTACTTAGGAGGCAAATAATACCTATAAAAGATCGTGCAAATATCAAAAGCAGAGGAGGGCGGAAGAAATAAAGGCATGGAGAAGTCGCACTGAGGCATGAAGAAAATTCCAAAGGAAATATACCCTCGTCAACCTAAGTATAAATTTGAGACAAGAACTGTTACATTAATTATATCGTCAAACATGTTAGTATAGCTGCATATCTCGGTTATTCGCATGAATCTTTGCGTGTTATGTCATCTCACATACTGAGCTATGTCGCACTATTTCTAGTCGCATTAATTTAGCTTCGCATAAATCTCAAATTTAATATCTTCATGAAACATGAACGAGCCTTAGCATATCACACCCTTTTCAAGAATCACCTAGTTCGCCTATAAGCATGTTCGCACTACCTAGCTAGTAAATTAAATGTAGTATTTAAGGAAATATTTCTCCTTCGAAGGAGGGAGGCAGAGGCAAGCATGGGAATGTTAAAATTCATACGTATCCCACCTCCTCAGTCAGACACCTTAATTACTATAGAACACGTTTTCATATACACAGATACATACTTAACAGATTGATATAAAACCCGTAATAATGTAGAAAAAACATCCAACTTTATGTATATCTATTCTAGCCTTAGAAAATTAATACAGAAAAGAAAAAGCAATTGCAATTCATACCCCCCAAGCTTGGGAGCGCCCAAAAAACCGTCCAGTAAAAGGAAGAAAGTTTAAAAGGAACACAACTAAAAGGTATCCCAATTACGTGAAGGAAAAGCCACTTGAGAAGAGTTTCCTACTTCAGGTTGCGAAGTGCCTGGAATATTTAACTTTGAGAAGGAAAAACAGGTCCTTGTCGACCCACCCCCTGGCCATTTCCAACAACTTGAGATGATTGATGTTCGCATTGAACACCACCCGCAGCAGTTTCGATAGCTTCATCTTGATCGACCACCTCAGCAAACTCATCCTCAGAATCGGCATATTCTTCATTAGCATCTTCTTCGTCATTGGATTACTCGCCCTCAGTGACCTCCTCTTCAACGCTAGACCCAGGATCCACGAGTTTATCCTCAGGAACGAAAATATCAGGAAACTCCCTAGTAGGAAGACTCTTTCCAGTAGTGACGCGATAAAGAAGACAGTGCGGTACCCCCTATGATAATACAATTAGATCGCAGAGATGAAGACAATGCGGTACCCCCAATGGCGGTTGACAGAATCTTAGTAGACAGTAGGATCTCAGTGGACGTATTATGCTATCACACATTCAAGGCAATGAGATACAATGATTCGAATCTCACGCCAGCGGAATATAATATCTTTGGGTTTAATAGAGTAGCGACAAAACCAAAGGGTGAAGTCACGGTGACGATACTCGTAAACTCGTTAGAAACAATCGTAACATTCAGTGTCGTGGATATGGATACCCCATATAGCGCGATTACTAGGAGGCCCTAGATACATAGAGTCAAAGCAATAGCGTCCACCTTCCACCAATGTATTCGTTTTCCTGTTGCAAACGGCATAGAAGAGATCAAAGGAGATATTGTGCAGGCGTAGAAATGCCAAAACCTTAATGTACGACATCAAGAAGAACTTAACAAAGAGAGAAGAAATCGAACAAGAAGGAAAGAAAAAGATGAAACATATTCTCCTCTTCCTAGGGTATTTATTCTAGAAAAATCAATAGAGACGCACCGCCGGTAAAGGAGGAAACCGACAACACGTGTAACAATTATGCGGAAAGTACGAAAATGCGTTGAATAAGATATGTTAACTAAGAATTCTCGCATTATTCCACTTACAGAAGAACAACGCGAGAAAAGGCAAAATTTAGGGGTGAAATATCGCACAAGACAAATCTACAGCTTCGCTCTAACCAAAACATCCATAAGCACGGAGAAGAGAAAAATTAGGAGAAGAATAATTATGCGATAATAAGAGAGAAGCGCGAGGAGCAGTCACACAATGCATACAACACGACACTCACCAGAAGAAGCAAGAAGCAACAGCGCGACAGATAGGTACAACTCTCAAAATCCTGACGAATAAGACAAACTGAACTTTGGTTGTCTTCTACTGATGTATTTTCCTATATAAGGGTTCAAAAATAACTGAGAGAGAGAGGATTCAGTCAAGTAATAGAGCTAAGAAATATTTCTAGAGAAAAGAAAGAATTCATTAGAGCCTTAACTTCACTCTCCCCATTGTCGTATACCAAATATCTTTGTGATCATTGTAAGAACATCATATATTCAATAAAAAGTTCTATAGAAGATCATACTAGTTTCCAAGTGGTGTATAATATCATTAATGTTTGAGTTGATTTCCATGACTTAAGCTTTGTGTTATTATCATCTCAACGGGTGCAGTTGTGGGATTTTCCGCAACCACAATTCCCTCACTTCATAATCTTTCATCATCCATACTTAAAAACGATCTATGTTGGAACTTCCAAGCATACCAAGAAAACCACCCAACACATCCACATATATATCATTAACGTCTAGATTTTCTGGTTGTGGGATTTCTTCCTGTGCAACTTTCAGCGTCCTACTATGGAGATTAATTCCCTACTTCAAGTATCTAGCATCACTTCTCAAATGCAACATACAAATATTGTGATGGTCACACCTCAAAGAAGAACACTGGGATCTGCTCAAGTTATTAACAATGCTGCTGATGAGTGGTCCAACAACGTGCTTGGTAAGATCTTTTTCCCTGAGGTTTTGGAAGTCAGAGAAGTATTAGATGAGATCAATGCAGTTTGGAAGGAAAAAAAAAATGGAAACAAAATTTATGGGTCCTAATCTCTTCGTCTTAAAGTTCAGCACCACCAAAGATCAAGAGTATATCATTAACAAGTCCCCATGGACTGTAAAAGGTTACTTGCTTGTTGTTGTTACTTACAATCCAACGATACCGTTGGCAGATGCTCAATTTCTTCATCAAAATTGGACGGTCAAGTTTAGAAACCTTCAATTAGAACACCTAAATGTGTCTATGATAGACGAGATTATTCAAGACATAGGAGGGGAAAGAATTGAAATTGATCCCCCTAATGCACATCCAAGGATTGGAAGAATGGTGAAGGCTAGGATCAGAATGGATTTAACATCCCTACTTAAGAGAGGGGCTTGGCTAAGAGCAACATCCTGAGGCGAAGCTTGGGTGAAGTATCATTGGGAAAAGCAACCATACAACTTATGCGATGAATGCTTTGTTATTGATCACTCAGATAATAATTGCAAACAAGTTGCGTAGCAGTTAAAACTTGATTCCATGTGAGCTGAAGAATACGAAGTCTGGAGTCGGGAACAAGAGGTAGACTTGGTAGTCATGGATTCCCCTAAACAAAATGCAAGTGTCGTTAACAAGAATGTCGGTAATAACCCTAGTGCCCCTACATCCGGTGCGGGTGCTAATATCAGAGATGGGTCCTTACCCACTGATAACATCGAAGATGATTCTGATAATACAGTGGAGAGGAAAAACAAACGCTCTCGAAATGGATTTGCTGGGTCGTCTTCAAACAACATCGACCCTAAGAAATCAATCCCTAATCTTCTTAATCCATCAATCACTCGTCCTAATCAAATCACTTCGAAAGTCTCAGCTACAAATTCGAACGGTAATCACCTTGAGACCGTTTCTGCCAACCTAATTGAACCTATGGAAGGTGTGGAAATGGAGGAAGTTGATGAGGAAACTGCAATTGAGGAAAATCTTACACTGATTAATGACACGGGTAATACTAATAAGGTATTTCTTATCCTTATTTTAATTTCCCCTAATTTTCAAACCCTAATTCCTGTCACGATTGCAGTTTCTCTCTGTTAATTACTTGTAGTCTGCATGTGATAAAATCCCTTGAGAAATGCTTTCTTGAACACGTTAAAGGCAACAATCACTGTAATTTTTCGATATTTTATCTTGTCAGTGTTAGTATTGAGTTTCTACACTGCTTTTGTGTGCTTATTGATCTCAAGATCGCTGTTAACAATTTCCCGATTAGAATTACAAGTTTGGGTGTTGATAAAACTAATCAACTTTGTTACACGTTAGTTCTGTGCTTGGTTGGATCTACTGATTTCTTAGACTTATCTGTTTGTTTAGACTGCATTGTTGAATGCAGTTCAATTGATTCTGTTGTCTACTTTGATTTCTTTGTTTGGTTTGGCTGCTTTGTAGTACTGTATCTTGTTGGGTTTACTGTCTACATAGATTTATCCTATAAGTTGTGCTTACATCTTTCACCTATTTATAGTTCTATCCTTTTGATTCCTCTCACTGTAAGAATTTTGTCGTGGAATTGTCATGGCTTCGGCAACCCTACAACTAGAACTACATTAGGTAATTTTATTAAGAGCCAAAACCCTAATGTAATTTTCTTCTGTGAAACCAAAAATGACTCTACTAAAATGAGCCAATATTTGAGAAGATTCGGCTATCCTAACAATTGGATTGTACCCATCTGTTGGTCTCTCTGGTGTCATAACTTCAATATGGAAGAGTGGTTTCAATTTAGAAATAGTAGATTACTCGGATAAAATGATAAATGCTATTATTTCTTATGATCCTAGTAAACCAGAATTCCTTGTAACCTTTCTCTATGGTTCCGTATACCGTGACGAGAAGATACAACAATGGAATTATATTAGCCAGATTGGGGAATAGGCTAACCTTCCATGGGTTCTCGTTGGTGACCTAAATATTACCATGTTCTCCCATGAAAGATCTAATTTTACGTGTCCAACTACTGAAGAATTCCCTATTATTCAGCAAATTATTGATAAATATGATTTATCTGATTTAGGCTTTGTAGGTTCTCGTTTCACATGGTCTAACAGACAGTTTGGCAATGACAATATCCGAGCCAGACTAGATAGGGGTTTGGTAAATGGATTGTGGCTGAGTCACTAAGTAAATTCCAAAGTTTTTCATATTGACTCAATAGGCTCAGATCATTTACCAATCATCTTGGTTGCCAATACTCAATCTAACCAAGGTAAAAAGACCCTACAGATATTATAAATGTTGGTTTAGTGATGGTTCTTCACATAGTGTGATTAAAAATTCTTTCTCTATTCCTATTAGAGGGTCCCATGCTTTTCAATTTGTCAACAGACTTCGGAATGTGAAAACAGATTTGAAAAACTGTAATATTTGCATTTTGCTAATATAGATCAGAAATTTATAACTCTTGGATCTCAACTTCAAGCTCTGAGTAAAAACAAGTACTATTCAGAACCTTGAGGCTATTAAGCAAGTTGACATAGTTGGAGCATTGGCAAAAAATCCAAGAGGACTTTTATGCTCAAAAGTCTAGAGGAGAGACATAAAGGGACATGATAGAAATACCAAATTCTACCACACTTATGTGAATCTAAGAAGGCACTTCAATCATATTAGTTCCCTAAGATTGAGCAATGGACAATGGTCTAAGGATAGGAATCAACTTGATGACCTATTGGTAAGCCACTTTAGTTCAATAAGTACCACGTCTAATCCTTTTCGAAATAGAAACTTTCTGAATTGCATAAACCCTTGTATAACTAATTAGGACGATGAAAAATTATTGAGTGCCATTACTTTGCAAGAGGTTGGAAACACAATTAAGCAAATGCGTCCATGGTCTGCTCCTGGACCGGATGGATTTACACCAGGTTTCTATAAACAGAACATGGAATTAGTGGAAAATGATATTTTCGAACTCTTCAAAGTTTTTTTCACTCTAAACATTTGCTGAAAGAAATGAACCATACATTTCTGTCTCTTATACCTAAAGTTAACAATCCTGTCACACCTGCTGACTTTAGGAAAATATCATTATATAATGCTAGTTATATAAATAATTTATAAAACTATTGTGAATAGAATGAAACCACTATTAGGCAAAATGATATCACATTTTCAATCCCCCTATGTTCCAAATAGGAATATATAGAACAATGTGATTATTTCCCTAGAGTTAGTTCATTCTATGAGAAAGAAAAGGAAAAAAGACAAATGCGGCATTATGGGTCTAAAATTATATATGTCGAAAGCTTTCGATAGAGTTGAGTGGTCCTTTTTAATTGATGTTCTCAAATGTTTTGGATTTTCTGGCTCGTGGTGTGAGATCATTTTCCAATGTATTAGCACCACTAGTATCTCTGTTTTACTTAATGGATCACCATGTTCTTCTTATAAACCTAGTAGAGGTCTCCGACAAGATGATCCGCTATCTCCTTATTTGTTCATTTTATGTATGGAAGCTTTTTCTTGTTACCTGAATCATGTTGAACAATGTAATTTTATTCAAGGTTTTAAAGTCAGCAAAGAGGCCTCAAGTATTTCTCATCTCTCTTTGCTGATGATTTTCCTTTATTCACTAAAGCCACCCATAATGAGGCTAATAAATTAATGTCTCTCATCAAGGGTTTTAGTCTCATTTCAGGTCAAGTGATAAATTTTCAAAAATCTGAATGCTTCTTTAGTAAGAATGTTCATCCGGATCATCGTTTTTCCCTCATTAGATCTCTTAATGTTAAGAAAATTGATCCTAATGATAAATATCTGGGCATTCCTCTTTTCCTGAAGAGATCAAAAATTGATACTTTCTCTTTTCTTGCTGATCACTTTGCTAATGGGATCGCTAAGTGGATGGGTAAGAAGTTGTCCCAATCAGGTAGGTCTGTCATGGTTAACAATGTCTTGAATTCTTCCCCATCTATCACATGAATTCTTTCCTTCTACCAGATAATCTTATTCACAAAATCGAGCAATCCCAAAGAAATTTCTGGTGGGGGAAATGATCAAGTGGGGGGTTTTTATCCCAAAAAATGGGGTAAAGTCTGTACACATAAAATGAGAGGTGGGCTAGGTCGTAGGAGTCTTAAGTTTACCAATGAAGCATTTTTGGTTAAAACTGCTTGGTTTCTCATTCACTCTGAAGATGAACTATGGTTCAAAATTTTGAAATGTAAATATTTCAAAAAATTGTCACCCTTTGCACCATAAAGCAATTAGGGATACCTCCTGGGTTTGGAAGAGTATAAGTCCTGGTCTTAGCATCATTAAGCATAATGATATTTGGGAAGATAGAAATGGTGATAGTATTCATGCTTTTATTGATAATTGGGTGCCTCACATGTTTTCTCTCTTATGCATCTGTTATCCTAATCCTAATATGTGTGTGAACAACTTGATTGATAAAGATAGTAATACTTGGAAGGCAGAACTGGTGCAAGCTTTTTTCACACGTGATAATTATCCGAAAATCATGAACATTAGAATTCCTATAACAGGCCAAGACAGATTGATTTGGCCTTTCACTGAAAATGGTAGGTTTACTGTCAAGTCGGCTTACAAGCTTTTGGCTGGTGATTTTTCTGTTGGTGGCCCTAGTACTCAGGATAATCCTATCTATAAGAATCTTTGGAGAGATTCCCTCTTGCCAAAAATACAATTGTTCTTGTGGAAATGCTTTGAAGGAATTCTTCCTACTAAGAATAGGTTGTCTGTCTTTAGACCGAATCAGGATAGTACTTGTAGCATGTGTGATACTAATTCTCTTGAAACAACTGAGCATCTAATCCGTCATTGTCCTTTCTCTAGAACTGTTTGGGCTTCTTTGTCGTTTGGTAATATGGTACTTCATGATTCTGCCTCTGTAGCTAATATTCGTGATTGAGTTAACAAATATCTCCTATCCAGCAATAACCTGTGATGCTCTGTGCTAACCACAACATGGTGTCTGTAGATGGACAGATGTTTTTACATCTTCCAGCAAAAACCACTTAATGTTCTAAATACTGTCAGACTGACTTCTAAACTTATTAGTGATACAAACGACACTACCACTAGTGGTAATAATGATAATTCTTCTGTTAGTCATCAGCATGTATCTCCATCTAATGATTTCCTTCCAGAAGATTGCTATATTGCTTACTGCGATGCTTCTTATGATAAAGATACTTGTTAGAGCATTGCTCAGCCGAGTTCGCATGCGTTGCTATCTCAAGCATGTTTGTCAATGTTAGTGATCAAAATTATAAGTCTTGATTTCTAGTCTACTATTAGTTAAGTATCGGACTAGGATAGAAAGTGTAGTTGAACTCAAGACTCCATGACGATCATCATACAAAGACGAAGAACAAATCAAGGAACTGATGGAACTTCATCGAATAAAAGGTATGTGGAGACTTGAACTTATCTATCACTCAAAAGTATATCTACTCTATCTCCTATCATGAGACAAAAGTCGTTTTACTATATAAACTTTGATTATGCACGTTTGCTATTTCGATCCGAGTTTATCTCGCTTATCTATTTCTCGAAATATGTGTTGGTAATCTTTCGCTTTGGCTAAGTTCATCTTTACTAGTGACGAAAGGCATGTTAAGTTTCAATCACTTGAAAATGGCTTTGACGAAAAATGGTTTGTGAACAACAACTATATAACGTTCTCTAAGAATGTTTCAACAATTGAAATGAGAGTTTAGATTATATAACCATTGTTGCATATACGCATTGTGTGGTAACTCATACATGTATAAGTCCTTATTCCTTGAACCAAAGTATGCGTATTTTGCTGCTCATGAAAACCGGTACAGAGTCCGCGAACCCAGTCCGCATACTGTCGGAGGTTCTCTTCCCGAAAAAATCTGTTGGATTTTGTGAACTATTTACAAACTTATTCCGGGTTAGTTATTCTCTAAAAACGATTATTTGTGAACTTAAACTTATATAAACTAAGGAATGCAAGTTTGTAAACCGTGGATATAAAGTTCATGAACCGATTCGAGTGAATCAAATCGTTTTTGTTTCAATTGTGTCTATTATAAAGATCTAAGCAATTGAACAACTCTCTAACTAGCTCTTTTTATTCATTTGAACTAGTTGTGGTAAAGAAGAACATGGTTGATATGAAAGTGCTCATATGGCTAACCATTTGGTTAACTACTGTTGAACCAACTAGATGTACAAGTTTGGGTACGGTTACACAAACCTAAAACATGCATTTCATTTGTGTGTAACAAGCTAAGTTTTGATCTAACGGTTGAAAGATATAAGCTTGAATCTAATCAGGTTTTCATCTAATGGTGAATATTGAATGCTTTGTTACTAAGCTAACATTGATTGCAAACCCTGATTTGAAAGACTATATAAGGAAGAACTCTAGCAACTGGGAAACCTAATCCCCACACCTCCTGTGTGATGCTAGTTGTATTAGCTAGAGTTGATTCTCCTTTAACCTTAGGTTTCTACCGAGACATTGGGATTGTGAAGCCAGACCGATACTACTTTCTCGTAGTTGTGTGATCTGATCTTGTTGTTTCTATCGTACTAAGTACAATCATAAGGATTGGCTTGATATTGATTTTTATGATAGGGAAGATATAAAAGTAGTCATAAACATCTTCGTCTCATCGTTTGTGATTCCACAATATCTATTTTCGCCATCGTACGATTTAGATTATTGTGAGGTGATTGATAATACTGAGCTGTTCTTCGGGAATATAAGTCTGGTTTATCAATTGGTTCCTTCTCACCTTGATTTATAAAAAGACGGAACAAAAACTCGTAGGTATTTCTGTGGGAGACAGATTTATCTATTACCGTAAACTTTTCTGTGTGATACATATTTGTTTGTTAAAGTCTTCGACTTTGGATCGTAGAAACTCTTAGTTGTGGGTGAGATCAGCTAAGGGAATCAAGTGTGTAGTATCCTGCTGGGATCAAGACATAAGGAGCGCAACTGTACCTTGGATCAGTGTGAGATTGATTGGGGTTCAACTACAACCCAGACCGAAGTTAGTTTGTAGTAGGCTAGTGTCTGTAGCGGCTTAATACAATGTGTGTTCAATCAGTACTAGGTCCCGAGATTTTTCTGCATTTACGGTTTCCTCGTTAACAAAACTTCTGGTGTCTGTGTTATTTCTTTTCCGCATTATATTTTGTTATATAATTGAAATATCACAGATTGTGCGTTTGAATCAATCAATTAAAATATCCAACCTTTGGTTGTTGATTTACATAGATTGATACTTGAACATTGGTCTTTGGTACCGTTCAAGTGATTTCTCTTGTATTCAGTTAGACTCGCAGATTTCTATTTGCTTAAGCAAGAATTGAATCAAGAAAGAGAGATATAACTCTTTGATATACTTTATTAAGATTGAGTTTAGTTGATTCTCTTGAAAGTATATTGGAGTTAGTTCATACAGATTGCTAATCGGAATATTGGGTGTGGTTGTTGTACCCCCGCTTTTTTAATATTAATAAGTCCGGTGTTGGTGTTTTGATTTTTGACCAAGTAGGTGAATACAAAGGATGCAAGACAGTTGCAGGGAGAGCAATGAATTCTGAAGAAGCTGAATGCCTGGCCTTACTTGAAGCTGAAAAGTTGGTCAAAGCAACAGGCTACAACAAAGTCTGCTTTAGAAGCCACGCCAAAAATGCTATCTGCTTTCTAAATAAAAGTATGGACTAGATTAGTTGGTTCAATAACTCCATGTTAGAAAAAAAAGAATTTATTCTAAGTGATTTAAGTTTTGTTAAAACTGAGTTTGTTAGTAGGGATTTTAATGGTTCGGCTGATAAAGAAGCCAAATATAGTAGAAGATTCAATGTATCAAGTGAATGGTTGGATATAACTCCTCCACTTGACCTAAATATCATGTGATTTTTCTACATTTCAATATATCTTTCTTTCCTGACCAAAGAAAAACCTACCAACCCAATTATCATATTATTATTATTTTTTGTTGCTCATTAAAGAAAGATAAACCGAAGAATCAAGAAATGCTAAAGAAGTAAAACAAACTCTCAAACATAACCAAAAAAAAGTTAAAAATAAATAAATAAACAAACAAAAAAGTAAAAACAAACAAAAAAAAAAAGTTAAGGCAGAGTTAGAACAATTATTCCCTTTATTTTTTATGAAGACATCATACATAACATTGATAATAAGAAGATTATCTTCAAAAAGAAACTTAAAACTCCTTTACATCTCTTTGGTGCGAGCCTGACGAAAATGTTATTATCCTCTCACTTTAATTATGCATTCTGTTGGAATAATTAGCGATTTCACACCTGCAAAACAGTGATTAAGACACAAAATAAAGTGACGGCTGAGTCACGACCAGGTCGCTCTCTTTAGGAAGTTTCGTGGCTCTGCCTTGAATTTTGTGCAAGCAGTTCTCTTCGGTCACAACGCCTCCAGGATAAAACAGCCGAGAAAAACTCTCTTTCGATCTCTCAAGCACACAGTGAGAAATTGATCACTTTTACTCTCTCTATTCTTGCTCAGTATTTTTGGTCTCTTGATTCTCAGAAAAACAATAGTGTAAAAACTTGTTTTTTTCTTTCTGTTCTCAAAACTGTTTTTATAACCAGACAGTCAATGCAGATTAATGGAGAATAAATTGGATTAATTGCTGCAATTAAAATTCCATTCGAAACAGTCAAAAAACGGGCAAATAAATCATGCCATAATTAGCGCAATTAAAACATAATTAAGTGCAATAAAAAAAAATGGTTTGAAAAAATCTTTTAAAAACAGCAAAAATACTTTCCAAATTCAAGAGACCACCCAAGACCCCGCTCCCGGACTAATGTTATATATTATATAATAATATTATAATATATATGCACAATCAGTAGAGGTAAGGATTCGATCCTGAGACCTAACCCTTCAGGCCCAAAATGCTTAACCACTCGGCCAATCTTGAATTGTTGATATAAATGTATAAAATAATTATTTTAAAACATATATCCCAACACATTCCAATAAGAACCCCGTAAATTTGTTTGCTAAAAGCTAATTCTTCATTTACAACTTCTGCTTCCTGCCCTATATTGCCCACATAGGTGTTCGAGTTAAGGGAAACCAAACTCTTCCCATAGGTCTCCAGGTTTAATGGTTTGTATGATATACAATTAAAAATATCTTCACCGAAAATCAAAGCTCTACGATGGTCGTCCTTTAAGTCATGCAAAACCAAAATAGTTGCAGTATTCCTCTTGGTCCTGTAGTATTCAATCTCTAATAGAAGATGTCCATTTTTTAAACACTTTATCCTCCCCAAGCATTGAATTAAATCGAGGAATGTTATACATTTTCACGCAAGATTCCTTGACTCCATAATAACAAGACAGCCACCCAACATATCCACATATTTATCATCAACATCCAGTCTTCCTGGTTCTGGAATTTCTCGGACAACCCCCGTTTCAACATCCAAAGCAATCAATACTCCAGAGGAGGAGGAGGCATTTTTTTCTAAAATTCTTCTAGCAAACCAATGAAAAGCTCCACTAAAGAAAACCCCAGGTGGTGTGTGAGTGTTCTTATCAACAGGAAACACATAAGGGATATATAGTTGCTGTTTCCATGAATTAGATTTCAATGAATAAGCACTGACAATTGATCCAAGGTAACCTAAACGGCCAACTTGAGAACCCGTAGTATTAATGAATATGTACTCATTATCCATATCATCATAACCGAACCCATTTTCACGAACATCTACATGCTGTCGATATGGTTTAAGTGCAGTTGGTATGGGTACTACTTTGTATTCTTCAGCATACGGATTCCAAATGCAAGGTAAATGGCAAGAATTATAAAAATAACTTAAACAAACCAGCCCCTTGCAAGAACCCAAAATCTTGACATCAATGATATTAGAAATGATGTTATGATTAGGAAAACTGAAGGGACACCGAATCTGCTTAATACACTCATCTTGAAAACGTGATAGTGGTGTTGATGTATTATCATATTCTAAAGAATATAACTTATTTATGCCATGTCTTAAAATGTAAGTGAGAATGTCCGGTTTTTTCGTAGCAAGGATGGTGCAAGGTTCGTCTTCTCAACAGATCAAGGCAGGGTTTTTGGATACAGATCAGCAAGGTAAGAAAGATTTGCAGGGTTTTCAAGATCTTTAAGTGGTTCTAGAAGTTGGGTGGCCGTTGTTGGTGGACAAAAAGATACAGAAGCTAAGGAGCTGTCGAAATCGATTTTTTTCTGAAGAGAATGAAGATTGGCAGATCGTTAGAAATAAGAAAAGAAGTGTTTTGGAATCATTCTCAAATCAAGATGTTTTTATTGATTGTGACTTCAAGGCTTTTAATCTTTCACACACAAAGGAAGGGATTCTATTTGATGAAAAAACCAGGAATACAAGAAAGATTATACAAGTTCATGTAAGTTTTGAAGGTGTAACTTGGATGAACAACATCATGCGTAAAGAATCAAAGAAGGGTTTCTATGGAAGTTGGTATTGGATATTTCACCGTGGTGAGGAACATATTTTATTTTCTCGAAATCGAAACAGGTTTGGCGAATTCTTCCGTGCAACAGTTTCTTGTGATGGGGTGAAACACTCTATGTGTTTTCCTGCTGCTGAGGGAGACTCAAGATGGTCTCGTTTTGTGAAGGGTTTTACTGATATTACTTCAAAAAAGTTATCTGTTAAACCAAAAACTATTGAGTCCATTCCTGTGCCTAAACCAACTGAGCATTCTAAGATCTCAGCACCTTCTGTTGTTTTTACTCCAGATTGGAATCAAGCAGTCATAATTGAAACCTCTAAAAAGGTTTTGTCTTGGAACAACATAGGTTTGGAGATTGCTAAACGTTTTCAGGTAGACGTTGGTTTTGATGTTTTTCCTTTTGATGATTATAAGGCTTTTTTCTTTGCTTCTTCTCAAGACAAAGAAAAAATGGTGAATATTGGTGTTTGGAAGGTTGATGATTTCTCCATTAGATTACTGTCATGGTGGAACGCTTCTAATTCTGTGTCTTTACCTGAGTTAAATTCTGAAGGGTCTTGGATTGAAGTTCGTGGGGTTCCATTCAATATTTGGGGGCAAAGTTTTTTATAATGAGCTTTGTTGAAGATTTGGTGGTCTTTTAGAAGTACATGCAACAACTCTCAATTGGGAAGATGCATCTGCAATTCGTCTCAAGGTCTGGAGTTTTGATGGTATTTCTTCATCTTTCTTATCTCATCATGGTGGTTATTCGTTTCCAGTCCAAATTTCTTCACTACAGTTCAACAATGGTGTTGTTGTTAGTTCTCACATGAAAGTCAGAATTCAACATCTAAGTATGGTAATGTCGGATCAACCAGTCAATGAATCAAATAAGGATATTTCAGTTAATGTTGAATGGCCGAAAATTCCTCATCCGATTCTTAAGCCGCATGATTCCCGGCGTAAAGATCTTTTCAGAATGTTTTGCTACACAAGAAAAAGGAGTTTTAACCGTAACTGGCTCTAATTCAAATTCGAATTTGAAATATGCCGCGAAGAATACGGAGAAAATTGATTCTGGATCGGTAGCGACTCACTCAGCTACCGAATCAGATAAATCAGCTTCTGACTCAGATACGACAGACTCTGTTTCAGATAAAACAGTAACAAAGTTTTCAACAGCTGAATCACTTGAATCAGATGCTAACTCAGATATTAGAAATTCAAATGAATTACCTTTAACGGTACTATTACATAATTTTCGAGATGAAGATGAATTTAATGAATATTTGTAAACTGCAGTATCTATTCCATATCTGCAAATGATTGATGAGAACAATGATGCTTCATATCAGAATTTTATCTCAAAATCAAATCAAAGCAACATAATTGGAGATTTTAGATTTTTCTGGAACACAACAGAAAAATGGAGTACCCTAAAATTTAAGGTGAATCCAATTTTAAGAATGGAGTTTGAAACAGTTTTACTTCAAATGGTGGCTATTTGTCCAAGATTGGGTATTTATTATAAAGGCTCAAAAGAAGTTGTGAACGATGCCATGATGGATGCAATTCGATTGCATCTCTTGAACTTTGATATGGAGAAACTAAAAGCTTTAGGGGTAATGTGTTAATCTTTTTAATTCAGTGGTAATTTGTTAATCTTTTTTATGGATTGCCAAATTGTGTGTTGGAATAATCGTGGTCTTAACGATTTAAGTAGAAGGGATATTGTTAAGAAGAAAATTCAGGATTGGAAGCCTTGTATTGTGCTGTTACAAGAAACTAAAATTCAGCAATGTACAGACCTTATTGTTTGGCAATGTTGGAGCAAAAAATCTATCAAATGGCTTGATTCTCCTTCTCAAGGAAGCCCAAGAGTATTTTGTGTCTTTGGGATTCTAGATAAAATAGAGGTTACTGATTCATTGATTGGTCCTTTCTCCATTACAATTTTATGTAAAACTATATCTAATTCTTTTGAATGGATGTTTTCTGGAATTTATGTCTCTTCTGCGAATCACACTGATGAAGTTAAATTGTTTTGGAGAGAATGAAGTTAGATGTTTTTGGAATTATCCTTGGGTTTTGGGGGGTGATTTCAATGAGATTAGATTCTCTCATGAAAGGTCAATTGGAAGTGATGATACTAGTGGTATGAGAAAGTTTAACAATTTTATCTCAAGGAATCAACTCATTGATCTTTCTTTGCTTGGTGCTACATTCACATGGACCAATAATCAAGTTCATACAATTAAGAGTAGAATTGATAGATTACTAGTTTCTCCTTCCTGGGAATGAATGTATCCTCAAGTTATTCAAAAATCCCTTGCAAAACCTTGCTCAGATCATACTCCAATTGTCTTTTTTTGTGAAGGAGTGAAGCATGGACCTTCTTCACCTGTGAGTATTACTGGCTTACTCATCCAAATATTATTGATGTTGCAAGAAATTTGTGGTCTTTTGTTGTTGTTTCTGGTAATGCGGGCTTCATTTTTTGCAAATAGCTACAACTGTTGAAGCAGAGACCTAAAGAATGGATGATTGTGGAGTTTGGTGATATAGATAGAAGGTTGGAGGAATTGGAAACATTCTTTGCTGATCTTGATGCTGAGGAAGATGTTCATAATGGGTTAATTGAGGAGAAATGGAATGACAGAATTCAAGCAAGGCAAGAATATTGTAATCTTACAATCTCAAGAGCTGAAAAGTGGAGGTCAAGATCTATAGTTACCCACATCAAGGACTTTGAAAATAACACTAAATACTTCCACATATTAGCAAATGACAGAAGGAGAAGAAGCTTTATTGGATCCATTAAGGTAAATGATGTCTTAACTTCAGATGAGCAAGTTATCAAGAGTTGCATTGTTTCTTACTTTCGGGACTTATTTCAATCTCAAGCTACAAGAACTGTTTCTATGGATGGTATGAATTTCTCTAAATCTTTAGAAGAAAAATGTCAGTGGCTGGAAAGTGAAATTACTGAAGATGAATGTGTGGCTGCAATGAAGATGCTTGGGAAACATAAAGCCCCAGGCTCAGATGGATTTCCCATAATCTTTTACTGTTTATGTTGGGATGCTCTTAAGGAAGATTTTATGAATTCTATCAAAAAATTGCAAGAGAAGAGCTTTTTCGATTGGAGGTTAAAGAACACTTTTATTGCTTTAATTCCTAAAAAAGACACCATAGAAGAAATTAAAGACCTAAGGCCTATCAGTTTAGTTCATGGTGCTTACAAGATTTTTTTTTTCATGAATCACATTTTTTCATTAATAGAAAGACTAAAAAGCCAAGCTAAAGTTTACAGGACTGACTCAAATAAAAAAGCAAACATAGAATACAAAATTATGATTGACCCATTTACAATGAGAAGAGCCCAACAACATAAAATAGCCCAATGGATATTAACCAAAAGGACTCAAACTAAAAGCTTAAAGAATTCAATTATCTGATTATCATATGTGTTGCTCCATCTGTTGCATGTAATCCTGAATCTTCCTTCATGAACAATCTGCAGAATTCTGCTCACCAAATAACTTTGCATTCCTCTGAAACCACAATTCTCTCATGGTAACACAAGATGCTATCATCCATACTTGCTTGACCATATGGCTCTTGTGCTTGGATGCTTTACAAACTTCTTCAAATGAACTTGGATTAGTGAAACAAAACACTACATTAAGCCAATCCCATACTGCAACACTGAAATGACATTCCCATAGATTATGTTACATACTGTCATGTTCTGCACAACAAATACAACAGAATGAAACAATTTCATAACCCCTGTTCATCATCAACGTACACTTTTTGCTGCAATTTCCAGATATTGCTAGCAATGCTAGGATGCGGAAAATTTTCCATATGTATTTTGGCCAAGGAAGAATAACTTCTCAGTCTCTTATTTTTTCAACTACAACTGCAGTTGAAAACTTTCCATCTTTACCAGCAATCCACACTCTCTTATCATTACCACCACTTATCACTGGCAAATTAGCTATATAAATGAATTGTTGAAGATCATCTGGGATGGTCCATTTACCTTCATACAATAAATCTTTAACCTTCATTCTGATGTTTTTCTTGACATAGTCTGTATAGCCTATTGTACTGATTAGAGAACTTTCGCCATACCAAACATCAAACCACACAGAAATCTGTGAACCATCACCCACACACCATCTAATATCTTCTTGTAAAGCATTCCAAACCCATTTTAAACCATTCCAAACTGAAGATTGCTTCCAATTATTACTCCATTGACCATTTTTATCATGAAATTTTGCAGAAAAGAATAAAGCCCATTCTTCATTTGAATTGAGTATTCTCCACAACATCTTCATTAACAATGATCTATTTATTACTACTAATCTTTTCATACCAATACCCCCCCTCTTCATAAGGTGTACATACTCTCCTCCATGAGATTGTTTTAAACTTTCTATGCTCTCCATCACCAGTCCACAAAAAGTTTCTAATTATTTTCTCATAAACCTTAATCACAGTTGCCGGCCATTTATAAACAGACATGTTATAAATAGGTATACTGCATAAAATAAATTTCACAAGGATCAATCTATCTTGTAAACAGAGTAGTTTACCTTTACATGCTGCCAACTTTCTTTGAAGTAATTCAACTATAGGCCAAACCATTGCAGAAGTGATCTTGGAAGGAGTAAGAAAAACTCCCAAATATTTACCAGGAAACTTTGCCACTTCCATATTTACAAGCTCACTAATCAGTTGTTTTCTCTGTAGAGTGGTTCCATCCATAAAAAGGTTACTTTTAAGTCTGTTAATTACTTGACCAGAACTAGCTTGATAACTGTCTAAAAGTTTTAATAGGTTTGTGAGACTTTTTTTACCTCCATTACTGAAAATAAAAACACCATCTGCAAAGAACAGATGTGTAGTATGAATACCTTTTTAGTAACCATAGGCTGCATCTCCCCCTTATCCACCAAAGCTGAAATATTTCTGCTCAAGACATCTTCCATTTTCACAAATAGAATTGGAGATAGGGGATCTCCCTGTCTCTAGCCCCTTTCAACATGAAAAAATCCACATGGACCTCCATTAACCATCACTGATATCCTTACTGATTTGAATAATGTAATCAACCATTCACACCAAGATGATGAAAAGCCATATTGCTTTAGAACCTTGACAAGAAACTCCCAGCTAACTGTGTCATAGGCCTGAGATATATCAAGTTTGATACCTACATTACCTCCTCTACTTTTAAATTTCATTTCATTGACAAGCTCAGATGCAAGTAAAAATTGTTCATGTATACTTCTCCCTTTTACTATCTTGGTTTAGGTTTATGTTTGAAAATGGAATAAAATCATGTTTTGGGGCTCCCCTGTGAAACCAAGGGGTAGGAGTATCACAAGAAATTCATTTAGATATAAGCCATGTAACAGTCTTTTATGGAGTAAGCGTGTCACTATTACTTCATTTTTGACCCATATCACTTCACGTTATATATCAATTTCACATCTTTGTATGATACCGATCAAACAAAAAAAAAATTAGAGAGAAAACCAAAGGCATGGTTGAGATGTTTGAGGAAACTGAAAGAAGAAGATAGGTGAAGCTAATTTTTCTTTTTTGATCGGTAAAGAATTGGTGCTGGCGAGTTTCGAACTCAGACTACTAGTATCATCACCCAGTAATTTTATCATTGTACTACAATGACACCGGCAGATAGGTGAAGCTAATGAAACTTTCATACATTCGTTGAACTTCGTAGTTCACTGTATTTAATAGTCAGGAAAGATTTCCTTCTCATTAATTCTTATCGTACATTCATTGAACTTCGTAGTTCACTATATTTAATAGTCAAGCAAGCTTTCCTTCTTACTAAATCTTACTGTTTTCCTAATTTGTTTATTAGTTTTTTTTTTTGGCACCATTAAAAGATAGAAGAAGACTCAAATAGAGGGCGTGAGCTGGCGAAAAATGGCTGTTGTCATTCAAAGAGGGGGAGATATGAAACGACTGCAAGAACATGAATTGATTAAAAACCAATAAAGCGACGAAGGTGACTTATAATGAATTGACGTTTGCAAGATCATGAATGGAGTTATTAATTACCGTTCGATGCCTCATTTGGCAGATGGCTGTGAGTTTCGCTCCCATCTCCCCTGGTTTTAGTAAGTTCTTCATTATGTATTGAAATTGATTCAACTTTGTAATTAGGGATGAGAAAGAAGAACGACTAGAACACAATCACCCATAGCAATACTGCCGTTCTCATCTTACGGATGAAATCAATGGTCAGTCTTACTCCCTTACCCTCCCTCTCTCTCTTTCTCTCTAATGCTTCTGTTCTATATATTTGTAGATGCATGACTAACTTCTTGTAACTATATATATTAAACTACATATTGTTCCCGTGCTACGCACCGGGCGGATCCAAAAACCGCTTTTCCTCATCCCGTCCCGATGTATGTTTAGGATTTTTGATTTAGTATAGCTCGGCTTTGCCTCACCCCGTTCCAACTTGTGATTTATTATTATTCCATGCTACGCATTTGGCATTTTTTTCTTTTAACCATTTTTTGATTTGGTACGGTTCGGCTTCGCCTCGCCCCCTTGCTAAAGATTTTTGATTTGGTGTGGCCGGATTCGCCTCGGCCCGTCCCGATACATGTTTAAAAAAATTTATTTAGTGTGGCTCGCCTTTGACTCGCCCCGTGTTTATGCATGATTAGGATTTTATATTTTGTGTGGCTCGGCTTCGCCTCGCTCCGTCGTTTAGGATTTTATATTCGGTGTGGCTCGGCTTTACTTCGCCCCGTCCTGATGAATGGTTATAATTTTTAATTTGGTATAGGTCGGCTTCGCCTCACCTTGTCCTGATACATGCTTTGTTGGTTAAACTTCAACATAGAAGTCACTAACAAGCTGGTTAGGACAAGATTAGGAAATTGATGTAATCCTAACGGAATTAGAAGTCATCTAGTTCTAAGAAAAGGAAAGACATGTAATAAGGTAATAGGACTAGGAAAAGGAATTCATAGTTCTATATATATATGATCACCAAAGTTGTGGTTGATCATATGAGCAAGATTAGAGCTTGTGTTTAGTTTTGAGAGATTTTCTAAACATCAATAAAGAGAGTTGTCTTTATATAATCTAAGTTTCATCTTGCAGTTGCCATTAATTGGTATCAGAACGTGTTTCTGAGCCATGGAAAACGAAACCACCATTGTGGGTGCAAAACAGTTCACGCCGCCATCAATACAAGTTCCAATCCTCAACGCCACAAACTACACAGTATGGGCCATGAGAATGAAGGTACTAATGAAAATCTACAAAGTTTGGGAAACAATTGATCCTGGTACATTGGACCCAGACAAAAACAATGTTGCCATTGGATTACTCTTTCAAGCAATACCATAATGTCTTGTTCTACAAGTTGGTGAACATGAAACTTAAAAGAAAATTTGGGATGCAATAAAGGCACGTAATCTCGGAGCTGATCGAGTTAAAGAAGCTCGTCTGCAAACCTTAATGTCGGACTTTGAAAGAGTGAAGATGAAAGACACTGATACTATTGATAGCTTTGCAGGAAAGCTATCAGAGATAGCCTCAAAAGTTGCGTCACTTGGACAATCCATTGATGAAGATAAACTGGTAAAGAAGTTTCTCAATGGTTTACCAAGATCCAAGTATATTCATATCATAGCCTCTCTAAAACAAGTCTTAGATTTAAAGAAGACTAGCTATGAAGATATAATTGGAAGATTGCAAGCATATGAAGAGAGAATCCTTGATGAAGAAAACAATGGAGAAACTCAAGGAAAACTCTTGTACACAAAATCTTACCAACAAAACTCTGCGACAAGAGGAAGAGGTCGTGGAAGAGGTGGTAGAGTAAACAGAGGCCGAGGAAGGGGAGGAAGGTTTAACTCACAAGATAGAACAACAAGTCAGAATGATCAAAACCAAGGGAAAGAAAAGAAGGATAGATCAAACATTATTTGTTACAGATGTGATAAACCAGGACACTTCTCCTCTGTATGCCCTGAAAGAATACAAAAGATGGAAGAAGCAAACAAGAATGAAACAAGGGAAGATACATCTCTTTTTCATGCACGGATTGTTTCTTAAACGAAGGGAAACTAATACCAAAGAACTATGAATCAAAGGATGGAGAAGAAGGAATCTGGTATTTAGATAATGGAGCCAGCAATCACATGGCTGGTAAGAGACACTACTTTTCTGAACTCAATGAGAAAATCAAAGGACAAGTGAAGTTTGGGGATGGATCTTCTGTAGAAATTGAAGGGAAATGATCAATTCTATTTCAGAGCAAGACTGGAGAACAGAAGCTTGTCACAAACATCTACTTCATCCCGAACTTACAAAGCAACATTCTAAGTTTAGGACAAGCTACAGAAGTTGGATGTGATGTTAGAATGCGACAAGATTATCTAACAGTTCATGACCCAAGTGGAAGACTTTTAGTTAGAGTCTCACGCTCACAGAATAGACTCTACAAGATAAGTCTCATGATTGTAAGGCCATTGTGTATGAATATGAGACTGGAAGATCAGACATGGAACTGGCACGAAAGGTTAGGACACATAAGTTTCAGAACCTTAAAAACTATGTCTCAGAACAAGATGGTTCGAGGGCTACCACAGATAAACGATGAATCAAGGATCTGTGAATCATGTTTAGTAGGGAAACAAACGCGTCAAGGTTTTCCAAAAGCAACAACATTCAGAGCCTCAAAGCCATTAGAGCTTCTTCATGCTGATTTATGTGGTCCTATTACACCACAAACCCTTGCAAATAACAAATACATATTTTTTTATTATAGATGACTTCTCAAGATATATGTGGTCTATTCTTATGAAAGAAAAGAGTGAAGCATTTGATAGATTCAAAGCTTTCAGAAATATGATAGAAAAAGCGTTAGAAGAGGAGATCGATGAAATAACTCAACCCATTCTACTGCGAAAATCAACAAGACAGATACAAAAGCCACATTGTCTGGAGGATTATGTTCTTCAAGCTGCAGAAGAATGTGAGATTATGCTACTTTCTGTTAATGATGAACCAAGGAATTTTCAGGAAACAAAGGTCTCGACTAAATGGACACAAGCATGTAGAGAAGAGATTATTTCAATCAACAGAAAAAAGAATTGGTTTCTAGTTGATAAGCCAGGTGGGGTAAAAGTGATTGGTCTTAAGTGGATCTTCAAAATAAAACGGAATGCTGATGGTACTGTCAACAAATATAAGGCAAGACTTGTAGCTAAGGGATACGTTCAAGAATCAGGCATAGACTTTGATAAAGTTTTCGCACAAGTTGCTAGACTAGAGACAATTCGTCTCTTAATAGCAGAAGCAGCATCAAACTCATGGGAAATTCACCACTTAGACGTTAAGACAGCATTCTTTCATGGTAAATTGCGAGAAGATGTGTATGTTGAAAAACCAGAAGGTTTTGAAGTAAGAGGACAAGAGCATAAGGTTTATAAGTTATCAAAAGCTCTATATGGTCTAAGACAAGCTCCTCGATCCTGGAATACAAAGTTAGATCAAATCTTAAGAGAAATCAGATTTGTTAAGTGCTCTAAAGAAACATCAGTATACATAAGAGAAGAAAAGGGAACGCTTCTTGTGATTGCAGTCTATGTAGATGATCTATTTTTGACTGGCAACTCCCTTAAGGTGATCAATGAGTTCAAGAGAGAAATGTCATCAAAGTTTGAGATGTCAGACCTCGGAAAACTCACTTATTACCTTGGCATAGAAGTCCTTCAAGGAGTAGATGGGATTCAGATTAAACAAGAAGCTTATGCAAGGAGAATTCTGAAAGAAGCAGGACTTGAAACTTGTAATCCAACTAAGATACTAATGGAGTTTGGAATTAAAGTTTCAAAGGAACAAGAAGAAGCTGAGATTGATCCAACGAGGTATAGAAGAAATGTTGGATGCCTTAGATACTTGTTACACACAATACCAGACTTGGATTTCTCTGTGGGAGTAGCAAGCCGTTATATGCAGAGTCCACGCAAGTCTCATGGTGATGTAATAAAGCAGATATTGAGATATCTAAGAGGAACAATCAGTTGTGGATTGAAGTATGGTCGAGGAGGATCAAAAGGAATTGTTGGGTATAGTGACAGCAGTCATAATATTGACCAAGATAATGGAAAAGGTACAACTGGTCATATATTTTATCTAGGTGAAGCACCTATTACATGGTGTTCACAGAAGCAAGACACTGTAGCCCTCTCATCCTGTGAAGCTGAGTTTATGGCTGCAACAGAAGCAGCTAAACAATCAATATGGCTTCAAGAACTGTTGGGTGAAATCAAAGGAAGGGAACCTGGAAAAGTTCTCATCAAGATTGATAATAAGTCTGCAATTGCACTCACTAAAAATCCAGTATTTCATGGGAAGACGAAACACATTCACAAAAGGTATCATTTCATACGAGAATGTATCGAGAAGGAGATCATCAACGTTGAACACATACCAGGAACTGAGCATAAAGCAGATATATTGACAAAGGCATTAGCTCGGATCAAGTTTGAAGAAATGAGACAATTGATTGGAGTACAAGATATGTTACAGGTAAGGTTGAAGCTTAACAGGGAGAATGTTGGTTAAACTTCAACATAGAAGTCACTAACAAGCTGGTTAGGACAAGATTAGGAAATTGATGTAATCCTAAGGGAATTAGAAGTCATGTAGTTCTAAGAAAAGGAAAGACATGTAATAAGGTAATAGGACTAGGAAAAGGAATTCATAGTTCTATATATATATGATCACCAAAGTTGTGGTTGATCATATGAGCAAGATTAGAGCTTGTGTTTAGTTTTGAGAGATTTTCTAAACATCAATAAAAAGAGTTGTCTTTATATAAGCTAAGTTTCATCTTGCAGTTGCCATTATGCTTAGGATTTATTTATTTTTGGTGTGGCTCGGCTTCGCCTTGCCCAGCGCTTAGGATTTTTTATTATGCCTGGATACGCAAAAGGCATCTTTTTCTTTAACCCTATTATTTATTTTTATGATATGACTTCGCTTCTCCTCCCCATCGTTCATTTTTTGATTTGGTGTCGCGGGACCCCTTTGTGATACATTTTTGATTTGGTATGGCCGGGATCCACCTCACCATCTTTGTCTTACCGGGTCGCGATGCATATTTATTTGGTGTGATAGAACCAACTGGTAAGAGTAAAGTGCACATCAGCGATATTAAGTTTCAAAAATGCAGAAGTGTATTACATGAGGCATGGGTTTGTCATGAAGTTCTCGTGTTGATCCCTTTGTGGTATAATTCAGTAAGCCCCTCTAGTATCACTTGAACCCGTATATATGTTTATGAGTTTTAGTTATCCGGTCATCAAAATAAAAATATTTGCTAACTCGTGCAACCAAAAAGGAAGAAAGCAACGTAAACTGGCTTATAAAATAAAAGAATTAGTGATGAAGCGTGCAAAAGACCAAAAGAGTGTCTCACAAATATTATCATGGATGATAAGAATTTATGTATACGCATGTTTTGCTAATTCTAAACATAAAATTTTAGAAAATAAAGAAATGAAATTCCTTATGCAACCACTTAAGCCGCCACTACCACCACCAAATACAATCCAACGACACGACCAACACCAGATCCAACACCGAATCTCTACTCGCCCAAAACCACCATCCCCACCTCATCTCTTGGCTCAGGCCCTCCTCCACCACCCCCACAATATCATTTGGACTTATTGCAAGATACCATTATCAAGGATGTGATACAGTTCAAGAGCAATGAAATGGATTAAGCAGCTTGTTCACGATTCCTAGTGCATCCTTCCTTTTACTATTCTAGTTTACAGGTTCCTCATCCAGTTCTGCTCCTTCTAAAAAACCTGCCTCATATGCATGCACTTATATCTTGAGAAGTCGCAGAAAATACGTATAGTGGACCAAGTAGATAGAACCACGATAACGTTCTAAAAAAAAAAACAAAAAGGAAATAAAAGAGAAAATTTACTATGAGTAGTTAGCCAATTCATATATAGGTCAAACTTCTTGCATTTTTATCTAGAAAATCACTGCAATCAGAGACACCCAATTGCATCTTGAATTGTTAATTTAGTGTAGCCACTGAGCAAGGAACTGCTTACCTTTTGCATTCTCGTATTTTCACATTAAGCTCTTCAATTGTCGATTCTGCCTACGCGAGTTCTTAATCTTCTAAAACATTTGGCAAAGAGAGCTTGTCTTTCCAATGGCACTTTAGCCTACATAAAAATGAGTTAAATTAACAAACAATGATTGTAGGAACCGGAATGCTCACAAATTAAAAACCAATTATATACTTGAATACCGTAAGTGCTTTCCATGAATCAATTTTTATTTTTTTTGATGCATGAACTCCATGAATCAATATACTCATAAAATTCGCTCCACAAACTGAATACACGAGTGCCCTCGATGAATGAATGTAGTATAAATGTGCAAATGTGTATCCGTGACTATATTGATACATGAGTGCCCTCGAGATAATAAAACTCACCTCACACCGCCAGTGTAGTACTTTCCTGCAAGTACAAAAACTAAGAAGCTTCCATTAAAAAATTTGCTCTAAAACTGAGCAAATAGTTATATCAAGCAACGTAACGAATGGGCGATATAAAAAATTGACATGACGTCAAGGCTACATCTCCAATCAGGCTTACTTGACAAATCTATACAGAGTTTAGAACTGAAAAATTGGAAAGCAGCGAAGCAAAGAGAAAAGTGCACTACCTTAAAAGAGATCTCTTCAATAAAGCAACACACCAATGATCTAAACCAAAAATCCGTTAGGATTTAAAATTAATCATCCACAATTCATGGTACTAAATTGAACAATTCCTCACTAAGTAATCAAGAACCAAACCGATAAAAGAAGAATGATCAGATACTGTGGATTCGACAATCCCTATCACCTCTAATAAAATCTTCTCAGTGATTGCAACTACAACAGATCAAGATTACTTTCATTGTCCTCTATAACAATCTAAAGTTAATTCCATAAGAAAAATATCCAACCAAAAGTTGCAAAATAAACCCTAGCCTGAACTATAATTTTTTTTAGAGTCTGATTTTGTTTACCTTGATAGTATAGACTTTGCTACCATTGTCATTGACGAGGCACTCATATATCTTTATCTTCTTCAATATAGTACCTTCGTCAATGATTAAACATAAAAATTTATTAGAACACAAAATAAAAGAAAACCCGCAAAACAAACCGATGGAATAAACTAAATGGATTCCCCGAAATCTGATGCTCCTCCTATTGTTTAGTTGAATACAAACCATTGTGCTGCTCTAGCCATGTTTCAATACAGATAGCCTTACAGTTTGAGTCTCCACCATAAGTTTACGGCAAAAAACCTAATTTCTTTCCAAATTGATATAAGTCACAGGAATAAATTTAGTTCTATGCAGTACATAAGCAAAATAGTTCACCACACACCACAAACCATTTTATATGTAAGTAATCGAATTATTCAAAGAGAAAGGAATACCTAGGGAGACATGTTCGAAGAGCTATGATTTTTTTTCCATCAACTTCTTATATGCAGCATGGCATATAAACTAAAGCATCTGACCAGACAGAAATTTCATGAAGGATAAAAATAATTATAGCAAAAAGCACCAACTAATACCTTAATAAAATTGGATCTAATATTTTTACAAACTAACTTGTTTAAAATCCAGGATATAATCAAAAATCCAAAACAAAAAAGAAAAAGAAATGCAAAAATAAAGAAAGTAGAAGGGTTGGGAAACATATGGAAATTGTCTCCTGGTTGATTTTTGTTGGTGTGGAATAGCAAAACATAGCCCAAATCAGTAACCTATTATCTTTCAATCAATAAACCAAAATTACGAATTTTACAAACCCTAATAGTAAACTGAAAACACGGAAAATCAGACAACCATTAACCAATTAAATTCCTCAATCAAAAGAACACTTGATCAAGTACACTAAAATCATAAAAATAAAAACGGGAGATAACCTAAAGATTAACCCTAAAAATATCAGAGAAAACACGATAAATCAGAGAACCCAACCTTCGAATTAACCCTAAAGAAAAAAAAAATCGACAACAAAATAAGGTCCAGGAAAAACGGGAGATAAACAAAAGATTAAAAGAACAAACCTTAGGGTTTTTATTTATGCGTATACCTCCTTTTTTATTCTTCTTCATCATAGTCTTTCTGATTATGGTTTGCCTCCTAAAGCACGAAGTTTTTTTTATTCTGGTTTGCCTCTTAAAGCACAAAATAAAACCCTGGAAAAATCAACAAACTGTAGGCAGGAGTTATAGCAGAGAAGAAAAGAAAAGACGCAAAACAAAAAAAACAAAAAAAAAGCACAAAAAGTAAAATCAGAGGCATTGTGCGCAGAGAGGCATACTGGTTTTGGGGGAAGATTATAATATAGGCACCCGAACAATAGCGCTTTTTGAGGATGTCTGTCATCCGACTGGGTCCTTTCTTGACACAAGTTTACCGTAATGCTGGACCTATGGCGAATGCCTCTCATTGATGCGTGAGACGATTTGACTTTAGCTAAGTCCTTTCTTTACGTCCATAGGGGACGTGCTCGTCTTCGAGGATTTTCAAAGTCATCCATTTCTTAAATTTGATCGCTTCTTGATCCACTCGCTTATCCGTAGGTTGGCCGCCGGTGGCTGGTGGAACTGAACATCAGATGAAATTTATTCTTAAATTAACTTTCATCGGTCATTGCTACCTCATTCAGAAAGAATTTGCTTGCGAGATTGAGAAAAGAAGACTTTGATCTTTCCTTCCTCTTATTCTCTAGCCGATCTCTCTTTCTATACGAGTTTATTCGCGTTCTTATCTTGAGTCGAGTTCTGTTTAAGAACGGGTTCGTTCGAACAAAGAAAGATTATTATATTATGATAAAAGTTGATTTCTTCCATTGAGATCTTCTCTTCTTCGGAGACGAATTTCTATGCTTGAATGATGTGAGATTCAAGAAACTGAAATCGGAGAGGCCGACGCAAGCTTTCCTATTTCTGTATTTATTCCTGTCCCGATCTAACTTATCTAGTCCTTTTCTTTCATTAAGATCCCGTTCAAGAGCCAGATTGAAGTCCATACCGATAAATCTAGGCTGCTCTCGCCTCAACTCAAGTTTCATCTTGTGACACACCGAACCAGGTCAATGGCCCACCTCTTTCTTCTTTCAAGCTAAGCGCATCGCCTCACTGATACAAAGAGGAAGAAAGCGCTATTCTATAGTGGTTGGCATTATTCGACCGATCAAGTACTGTAACCAAGAAGGATGTGTGACATCCGTTCATATAGTTTGACAGAGGCATCTCTCTAAGGCGAACTCGTAGATCAATAACACAATGCACAGTCAACGCACAGTCTCAATTGTTCAACTTGAAGCACCAGGAAGGCGAAACCAAGGTCCCACAAGAACAACAACCCACAGCCGCTAACTGAACCTAGGAAGGGGATCGAAGCTTTCTAACCTCGTATATCTAGCAAGAATGCAAATACTGATTCTACCTCTCAAGCGAGGCCAGGGGCCCATACTGACTATTATATACGATGTTCCACTAGACACTTCGAGAAAAGAAGGAACTTAAACTTTCGTGTTGCGATGAGCGTACCCAATCTATTTTATTAATCTTCCCAGACTTATCTAATAAAAAAAGATCCCCTTTCCTAGTTACCAGTTTCAGGAAAAGAGAAGACTGCGGCACTTGTGCAACCATGTCAGCAGACATTTCCTAAGTTACCAGGATCCAGCAAGCAAGCCTCTTAAAGTAGAGACGGGAAGTAGTCTTTTACTATCTTGGGTTTGTCTCATCCTGTAATCCGGGGGACGGAGTATAAGTGCATCAATGAGACCGTCCGTGAAGTACGAACCGGGACTGCTTTTCTTGTTTGAAAGGCGTAGGGCTGAGATCCAGAAGAAGCTTCTCGGCTGTTAGCCCACTTTCTTTATTTAATAAGGATGTATTTTTCATTCCTGAATCTTTGAGACAAGAGGAAACGAGCCCAGCTCTTCACTATGCTTTGCTTCGAATGATTCATTTTGATCCTTAACTTATCTCGCTTTTTTCGGTCGATGAAGAGGAAGAGAAGGCAGGCTTTGCAGTGGGAGTAAGCGGCGGTGCGATCCTTATCCAAGAAGTGCTTTCTTCCCTGGTCCTAAGCCTTTCGAAACCAGATCGACGAAATCGAGCCTCCAACCGCGCCGTCACTAACAAGTTGATCCTGCATCCATAAGCGCCTTGCGTCATCGCCTTCCTTAGCTCGACAAAGAAAGGCTATCCCTAGCAGCCTTGGGGCTCCATGGGAAGAGAAATGGATGCGATAAGAACAAGGACCAACGGGCGCTCTAAATCGTATTCAACCTTATCGACAGCATAATCCATTATATAGCTATACCTCAGCCCTGAGAAAGACGCCATTCGCTTCTATTCCACCAAAGAGAAAGCAAACCGCAACAACGTCTACTTTAGCAAAAGATCCGATCTGGTGCATTACAAACAATCTTCTCTTTCGCCGTTGAATCAGATGAGGACAAGGAGTTTGGTCCCTCAAAACCAGAGGAGCTCTCTATATGATATAGAATTTGCCTACGGATCCCCCTTTCCCCGTTTACTTCAACTGATGCTCTCGCTTCGAAAAATGATCTGTAATAAGCAGCATTCTTTTTTACCAGCTCTGGGTCGTTGCGCTTACCAACAGAGAGGCCCCTCCCCATCTCTAGATGGCAGGGATTAGATTGTGTCCGTTAGTCTGAGAGGTAGAAGTCAGATGGGAATTGGGTACGAGAATTACCACGCAGAGGATGATGTGGACTATCGCATGTACTACCCTCTGAGCTATCCTTGTCTCTCTTTCATCGTATAGAGAAGAAAGATTCTTTTGTACGCCCGGTTCACCAGGTTCTACCGAAGTAAAGTAAAGAATCAAAGTCAAAAGCATAGTTTGATCCTGGCTCAAGCAGTATGCAAGCAATATGTTAATGTTAACACAAGTATGTTGAACAAAGTTTCGGGATCGGGTACTGAAAGAGGCGAAGGAGATGCATATCTGGTACTGTGGTGGTACTGGACACGCTCTAGGGGAATAATCTCTTTCTTCTTTCTGCCTTTCTTTCCCATGACGACTAGAAACGGGCAAATCAAAAATTTCACTTCGAATTTCGGACCTCAACATCCTGCTGCTCATGGTGTTTCACGATCAGTATTGGAAATGAACGGAGAAGTAGTAGAACGTGCGGAACCACATATTGGATCACTACATAGAGGGACTGAGAAATTAATAGAGTACAAAACTTATCTTCAAGCTTTACCTTATTCTGATCGTTCAGAGGGCGATCGCGGAGTCACTGAATGAAGTCTTCCGTTTATTTCGGAGGTGCTGACCCGCAGCGAGGCAGAGATGACTAAGTGACATATTAGATATGGAGACGACAACAGCATGTCTTAGAAGGAGATAAGAGGTGGAGCCAAGGACCCACTAAGAAGACACTAACGTATCTACAACTACATCCTCGAACGGCAGTCAAACGGGGGCGTGAATGCGAGATGCCAGCGGAATGATCGGCCGGACAGAGGCTAGGGCTGCTTCCTTCCTCTCCGCTTACGTCGAGTCCCTCATCCTAACGGGTAAGTGCCTTCATCCCTCTCCTCGCACCTACGTACGAGTACCTAAAGTCCTTAACAGTCTTCGGGTTGGGTGTGGCCGACCTAGCGGTCGAGTGATGAGGTCTCACCCCCTACGGGTCCCTCTCCTTGGCAGTCGAGTCTCGTCAAGAGCCTCTCGCAGGAGGCTCGAGTGGATAAATCCCCTCTCCCTCTGGTCGAGTCACGTCAGTTCCTCTCCTTTCAGTCGAGTCCCTCCGGGCCTCAGAAAGAGGGGTCTTCTATTCGGTGTATTAAAGGCTAAGCGTTACTATAGATTGGATTCATCTTCGCTATAAATTATAAGGGGCTTCATTCATTGAGATAGGTTGAAAGAGAGGGTATGATCCAAAAGCTTAGTCTCGTGGCCCTAGTGCGTGATCCTTTTACTAAGAAGGAAGTCAGACATCTGAATGGTCGTGAGTGTCTGCGTATCATAAAGAAGCAATAGAAGAATCCCATACATAAGGGGGCGCCTTTATTACGATAAATGTCTACTTCTTTGCTTAGTGATTCTATTACATCGGATGGGGTTTCAGGTACTCTTATTAGACTTGGAGGGGCGAAGAGACTCATATATCCTACATGTGAGGGCCTTGTAAGACAAGAAAGCGAGTAAACTTCCCACCGCGTATTTCCTCTCCCCAAGGTCGAGCCCTAAAGATCCTTGTGTGTCGGAAAAGGGAGTGAACCGGAAAAGAAGGGGAACTGGGTCGATCTGAAATGGCGAAGCATCCGAAGCATAACTGCACACTCACACGATCTTTGCCGAGAGATAGGAGTATTCGGTGGAACCGATGAACTACACTTTCTTCTGAATAGATGTGTGGGACAAAGGGCTCGTGGTACCTGCTGCCCTCCCTTTCTCCTCCGCTTTGAGAACCGTGTGAACGGAGAGTGGCAGAAGGGAAGGAGGTCCTCATACAGAGTAGCACACTGTGACTTGAGAGGGATATTGGGGAATGGTTTTCGACTGAAGGAAGTAGAGCTCGGCCTCCCGTACCAGCTTTAAAAAAGACACTAGTTGTTACGCTTCCTTCCAATATCATTGAATAGCATGCATGGCCCGGGGAAGGTCACTTAAGTGGGAGAGCCGTGTTATGGGTAACCTTCTTGCACGGTTCAGAGAGCACTTGTGTATGTGATGCAAGTGAACGTGTACAAAAAAGTTGTCGTCATTTTCGTTCTTCGTTCCGTCGTCGACCCTATCTATGTTTCTACGATGGCCCAAGAACACGCTTATTCTTCATCCGTATAGAGACTTTTGAATTGCGAGGTACCATTACGAGCTCGATGTATACGAGTGTTATTCCGTGAAATAACTCGAATTTCAAATCATTCACTTGCTTCAACTACTCATGCTATGGATGTGGGAGCATCAACTCCGTTCCTGTGGGCTTCTGAGGAGCGGGAGAAATTGTTGGAATTCCATGAAAGAGTCCCGCGAGCGAGGATGCATGCCAGTTTCATACGACCAGGTGGAGTGGCACAAGATCTGCCTCTTGGCTTATGTCGAGATATTGATTCCTTCACGCAACAATTTGCTTCTCGTATCGACGAATCAGAAGAGATGTTAACCGGCAACCGTATCTGGAAACAACGCTTAGTGGATATTGGTACTGTCACTGCACAGCAAGCAAAGGATTGGGGATTCAGTGGTGTAATGTTAAGAGGTTCAGGGGTATGCTGGGATTCGAGAAGAGCAGCACCTTACGATGTTCATGACCAATCGGATCCTGACGTACCAGTAGGTACCAGAGGAGATCGCTATGATCGTTACTGTATCCGTATCGAAGAGATGCGCCAAAGTGTTCGGATCATTGTGCAATGTCCTAATCAAATGCCTAGTGGGATGATCAAAGCCGACGATCGTAAGCTATGTCCTCCATCACGAAGTCGAATGAAACTATCCATGGAATCCTTAATTCACCATTTCGAGCCTTATACAGAAGGTTTTTCCGTACCAGCTCCTTCTACCTATACCGCAGTTGAAGCACCTAAAGGAGAATTTGGTGTCTTTCTGGTCAGTAATGGAAGCAATCGTCCCTACCGTTGTAAAATAAGAGCACCTGGTTCTGCCCATTCACAAGGACTCGATTCTATGTCCAAACATCATATGCCAGCAGATGTGGTCACCATCATAGGTACTCAAGATATTGTGTCTGGAGAGGTAGATAGATAGGAAAAGGTAGACTAGTGTAGCATTGCGAGCCAAAAACCAAAGAGTAACGGGCCAAAAGAATATAGGCCTCCTTCACCACTCCACTAGTGGCTCGGCTTGGTCTCGATCCCGTCGTTTATTATATATAAGCAAGCGAGTAAGTCAACAACCTTGCTTGTGAGAGTCAGTTCCTCCCTCACATGTAGGACATATGAGTTCTTTCAGACCTTCCTTGTGGGGGTTCGGACTCCTACTAGTGAGCAGAAAAGTGTTCAATGACTTAGAAATTAAGGCGTAATAGTATGGATAAGCATAAATGCAAGCGCTAACCAAGCAAGTTAGAGATTCTTTCGGGGCAAGCCGAAAGACGAGCGATCCTTTTTGTTCATGAGAAGTAAGAACAAAGGCGAGCGTTGATGCAGCAAGAGAAGAACTAGCTTCGTAATTGTTTATATAGTATCTTTCTTTAAGTACGAAGCAAGAGCAAAATCAAAGACTCAGTTCAGTTGCCATTTCTTCCTTCTTCTGAAGACTTTTCCCATGTCTTTCTTGGTTGGACCGGCGATTTCCGACAAGTCTTTCTTTTTTAGGGGGCAGCAGAGCGGTAAAAAAGTGGTATTCAATGAACAATCAGCTCATAATCTTTGGGAATCCAACTCCTACTGATTTTGATTTTATAAGCAAAGATTCTGATATATCTTTTTCTTCAAGTACCTCTTCAACTAAGTCGGACGCGCAAAGCGCTCCACCTGGTTGTGATCAGATATTTGATCAACTCTGTGATTCATATGCGGAGTGGGTGGTAAGAGCCGATAGACAATTACCTCCAGACTGGAGCATGCCGGACCTTGTTCGGGCAGTAATTGATGACGAGGCGATTAAAATGCAAAGCTTTCTCACGGATTCTTATTATGACCTGATGTTACATGAATCCAATAGTTGGTTATGCCAAGAACTTTTTCAGTTCTTGGATTTGATCAACTATGTTTCCAGATAGAACTAGGAAAGATAGCTCTTTTAGAGAGTCACTAACGTTTTTTCCTTCTTCTGAAGACTTTTCCCATGCTTTCCGTTGGTCAACAACCAACAAAAGGTCCTTTGGTTCTTCGCAACACCTACAGATGTAGGGGGAATCTTTGAATATGAATCAAGAATGTTACCAGGAGCTAGATCGGTTCCCGAAGAGCAAGTAAGGATTGCTTCAACCAAAATGGATGGAATAGGATCTCAAAAAGCCATTCAGATTCGTTCTCGACTAGGTATCAGTGGGAAGATCAAGATCAAGGAGTTAACTAAGTCTCAGATAGGGCAAATTGAAGAAATGATAGGCCAAGATCATGTTGTTCATTGGGAATTGAAGAGAGAAGAACGAGCAGACATCGAACGATTGATTTCTATTTCTCGTTATCGTGGAATTCGTCATCAAGAAGGATCGCCCTTACGTGGGCAACGAACTCACACTAATGCGAGGACATCCCGCAAGCAAAATCGGAAATGAAAGAAGTACCAACGATGATCCAATCCTAAAGGTTCAGAAGGAGTCTTAGGTGGGCGATCCCATATAGTTTAATTTAACTTTCGTTAAAAGCGTACTTCTTTTATTTTGATCAAAGCAAGATGTTGCGAGAGGTCGTCAAGTTTACACTTCCCATTTCCTTGCTAGCTAGAGCAAATGGATCCGTCGGTGTCAATTGACTAAGATCCTCTTTGCCATTTGAACCAGCCCAAGAAAACGGATCTCGGTGCACGAGGGACTTGGATATATCGCCTTCTTTTTTCTTTTTGTTTATGAAGTCTCTCTCCCGGTCTCCAATCTATGAATATGAGTCACTCTGTTCACCAGTTACCGTAGTTGAGCACGTCTTTTCGACAGATCAGACGATGGGCAAAGAGAATGGTCTTAAGCCTATCTATCTTTCTTGAGTCTGTCTCTGCCTGAAGTGTCTCGTGTCAGATCCGATGTCGATGTAGTCCTTTTTCTATTAGTTGCAGACTTCTTCATAGAGTACGGTACTAGACCCCTATTATCCATGCAGTGATTTGAGACTTGCTTTGTGAAGACATCATAGTTAGAAAGCCCTTGCTTTTCTCACTTCCCGAAAGCATGATCAGAAGTCTAGTGAACCAGGATGAAGGGTTGTCCTTTGAGTGTCCCGCATCAAGTGATTGTGCCCCTTTAGTTCTTAAACCAGGTTCGTGAAAGCCTTACCAACCAAGAAAACGGATGCGCGTTAGCGACGGTGCTCATACTATGTAGTTGCTTCTTTACTTCTGCTTGCCCATAGGAAGAACTAATGGGGCACGCGACACAAACTCGTAAAGTAAGAAGATGGGCCTCCATCCAGTACTCTTGAGAGTGACCTCGGGGATAGAGCCATTCTTGGACTGCTACAAATGTCACTTCCTTTCCTATTTCGTGTAGATAAAATGCTTTCGGGAAGATAATCAGGGCGTGGATAGAGAGATGAAGCGGGTTCGAGACCGACCTCACTCCCAGTGATAGGAAAGCTTTCGCGACTAGCTGCTCGAAAGGCGACTCCGAAGCTTATGTGCCCATATTCATGATCCTTTCAGGTACGACGAACTTATGATCAAATAAATGGCATGTGCTGACCGAGCCTACTCTCACGCTGGGTCTGGCTCTCCCTTTTGCCTCCTTCGCTTGCTGTTGGTCTTTTTCATGCCATTCATCGAATCCCTATTTCGAAAGCATCGAGGCAAGGTCCTCCGGCTCCTTACATTGAAACTAGAAAGTTTAAAGCAGACGAGGCTGTTGGAGCATTAACCCTTGTCTTAGGGAAACCAAGAGTCACCTCAGCATAGCTAGGAAAGAAATTGCCTTCAATTTAGTTTTCTATGTCGTCGACTGCCTGCCGAGTGTTGGTCGTTTT